>NC_143555.1:120480961-120797500 GCF_054136105.1 Typopeltis vanoorti | reverse complement strand
AAAAAACAAAATGGCATTGTTTTGTATAAATCGCTTGCTAATATGATTGTTAAAATGCAAACGATTCTGCTAATGTAATTGTTGCCGAGCGACAATGGTTTCCTAATTTGATTCTTATAAACAACATTCACGTGATTGTCATAGCAATCTACAGTGCAACAACCTTTTACTGAGTTTGATTGTAAGTCAATATATTGGCAAAGAGAAACCCGAACTTATGCTCAAGTGTATAGATGGCACCACTAGCGTTCTCTTACGTAAGTAACGAAGATTTATTTACCAAAATCCCATTCATTAAATAAAAGTCTAGCTCTTCGTCAACTTTTTTTTTCATTTTCTGCATGACATAATTAAAAGCCAGTCATAATTAATATAAATGGATGAACGTCTTGAAGATTGCGTCACTTCCTGTAGCGTGAAATGTACTACGTAACAAGAAATCATCATTTGTTGAAATCAGCGCCAAGTGGTGAAATGGAACTTCCGTTTTAGCATCAAAAAAAAAAAAAAACCGGATGTCGTTTTCTATTGTTTAGAAAATGTTCGTAGAATTTTTTTTTTTTTTTTTTGTAAGTGCGCATTTCTTTGAAACTGTGTAACATAATTTTGAATGTTCTCTCAATGATAATCCTTCTTTTTTTGAAAGGACTACTGTTTAAAAATACAGAGATAATGAGAGCTCCTATTAATACTTTGTTTTTCAAAGATGAAAGCAATTACTAAGAGCGATAAAAAGAAATAAAACTTCTTCATTTTCCTTTTTAATAATCATTTCCACTAATTAGTTTGCTCTGATTATAGAAAATTATAACGAGCAGTTATGTTTCTAAATTAAGAAGCCTTTTCAACTCTTGCTAGAATGCTGGATAGAAAAACAACACGTAAAACTGCAAATAACTTGGCTATTTCGCCTTGCTTAACTATGACCGGTTGCCATGGTGACGGGTGATATTTCAGACACGTTTCTGTAATAATGGATGGGTGATTGGTAGTCTTGGTGACGGTCGAAAATTGAGATGAGTTCTTATAATAGCATCCTATTTGCCGATGACAGCTAAATGTTAAGAATTTTTTTTTCTCACACATGCCCACAGCTCTGGACTATTTCAGTAGAAAATATTCTAACATATACGAAGAGCTATGAATACAAATAATCTGCCTGGTGTAATAGGACACGGAAAATTCCACATCAGTGAAAATAGGAGAAGTAAGACAGCAATCAAAAAACTGTTTCTCTTACCGAGGGTTGGAAGGCGTCTTGTTCTATCACGGTAACCACTTTTCTCAATTTTCCACACGTCAAGACTTACAATCTCTTAATCTGAGACACTCAACATTCCTCCGACTTGCCTTCCCTTACAACACAGGTAGACTGATGACTGCAACTGTCAAGGGTCAAAAATAGCTCTCTCTCTCTCTCTCTCTCTCTCTCTCTCTCTCTCTCTCTCTCTCTCTCTCTCTCTCTCTCTCTCTCTCCATCTATCTATCTATCCATCTACGTCCATCGATCTACCAGTTTGTCTGTTTCTGCCTTTGTTAATCTTTATCTGCCTTTCTCCTATAATGGATCGTACGACTGACTTCTAAATTCTTCTTTTTTATTCTATCGTTTCTTCAGCTATAAAATGGTGTCAGTCGATCTGGTTTTGAACCATCAATCAAGCCGTCGCCTACTTCTGGACGTTTGATCTTGGTTGCTTGCATTTCGGACGAAAAATATTTTTAACCTGTGCAACTGTGAAGGAGATTGTATCCATTTTCGTTCCCTCCTTTAGGATATTGGTGATCTGACTATCAAATACTTCGATTGCTTTAGCATATTCTTAACGTTCCTACTTAAAACTCCGATTGCATACGAAAAGATTGGCGAAGCGAAAAATATCCGAACGATGAGATGAATCTATTTATTGGATTGTCAGTAGACTGGGTGTCTGTCATCTCTTTCTCTCTCTCTCTCTCTTACTTGATCCTTCCAGTCCGTTCTTATCCCTAGTAGTAATTGTGAGTCAAGTAAAAACATATTAAAATAAAATCATAGTAAGAATAAATAAAACGTCACTCACACACGACAACAAAACCGACTTTATCCCTAGTGACAGCCCCTGTATTTCCCGTCTTAAAAACGTGAGTAGGAAATCGCTGTTCAAACGTTTGCGTATTTCCAGGAAGTAACAAAAGCAAATGCTTATAAGATATTCTAGACATCTATCAAAAAACCTGACGCAGCAACTAAATAATTCTTCTACACTACAGTGGCCATCATCCAGCAACATTCTTCTAATCTCCCTTGACACAACCGGTGGCTCAATCTCCGAGAATCTTGGCCGAACTCCTGACTTTTCTCCTTAGTAAATCACAGAGTCATCTTTCATCGAAACATCAAGGAAATTGTATCTGGAATCACGTGACTTCCCCCTATCTCTGATTTTTCCATTAGAGTTTGGTCCCAATAACTTTGTGATTATACTGAATCTTCCCCTCTCTGTCTTGAATTTTGCTCTTTAGAAGTCAGGCAAAATCTTATTAGGAATTCCTTTATGGATGCTCCATTGAGCTGAAATTATAGTAGGCTATGTTTATTTATTTCAATGGGGTGCTTTAATCTCCTAAACTTACTTAATTGTTACAGCTATTAAATTGAAGTCAATATAATTTATAAAAAAATATTCAATTGCTTGGAATAATATAAATTTAATTTAAATAACTTAATTCGGTTTATTATTATCATCGTTGTTGTTGTTGCTGCTGTTAAGAGCCTCTGTAGCTCCATAGTTTGGACGATACCCCTTCGAATAGATTCACATCCCCTTACTGGGGATGTGAATCTATTCGAAGGCTGAAGGTGGGTTAGTCGGTCTCATGCGTAGGTGAAATAGTTCCCCCCCCTCTCACTCTCTCTCTCTCTCTCTGAAACTCGGTTTTTCATCATTCATACAGACAATTAGGCCAGGAGAACACACGCAATTTACATACAAATAACACTTAGAAGAATAGGGATAATCCCTTATTCTGAAATCATGGTTAGGAAATCCAACAATACCTTGGACTGATATGAGTACTTAAGGGGTCGCTTAATAACCTTGTAATTTGCTATTGGTAAAGATAATGATTCTATAAAGATACTCTAATGCCATTTTGTTCTTCAAGATTTCAGTGTTAGACCACCATTCTGCTTAATGGAGGCATGAAGTGGCTTGAAAAACGTTCCCTGTTGTTCTCATACGAAAGTAGCAGGGTTTTTCCTCCCGAAAGTCGGGTTTTTCAACCCTCATACAGACAAATCGGTCCTTCAGAACACATACCATTTACAGACAAAAAATACTTGCGATGGTGGTGAGCAGTAGATAGCGTTGATGTTAATGATGATGCAGTAAAGGTTCGGTAGTCGCGGAGACGGTATCCTCCCTCGATGAGTCTTCGGACTCCTTGGAAGTGTCACAAAATAATAATAATAATATACATATCAATTCTTCTTCTTCTTTCCCAGAAACAATTACCTCAGAATCGCATTTATTTCTTCTGTCACTACATGAGTTCTTGTTTACGTCACTGTCTAGCTAACGAGTACCTCTACGCATGGTCAAATGGACAGTGAAAATCACCACATGCCATCCTGTTAGAACAGATCTATGTTATTAACTTAAAACCCATTTGTTCTGTCTTCTGGTCATTGTTATAGAGAAGGTTATCTGTTGATATTTGCTCGCTTAAACTTTTTTTTTATTTCTTGTTTCTTTTTCTCCAAATGAAAATTCAAATAGAGTACGTAAACATTGGCACTCAGAACACATACAAACTCATGCATGATCTATCTTTTGCGTGACTTGTTCTTTAACTGCAGACACGTAATAATGTTCTTATGTACTTGCACACAATTCCGAGACTAAGGTCTTACGTGTTGGCGATGTTCTGTTTGCTCTCCTGCACCGAGGGACAATTCTGATTATTCAGAATTAACGGGTGTCAAGCGAATACAAAAAAAAAAAAAAAAAGATTTTCGAGAATTACCCACAATGCATCACTCTATTCCATGAAATGAAACTGGGTCCAGTGGGTCAACCTATCTTTAGTGACTCGCCTAAAAGGTAATAAGAAATTTCTTTGGCACTATTACAATTCTATTCGAAATTTTTTCTCAGTCAGATGAAATGAATTTATTTCTGTTTATCTTATTTGTTCTTCGGGAAAACCGTCAACTTATGAAAAATTGCATGAAAAGAAATCATTCAAAACAAACGTCAGACGTCCAAAAACCGTTGTGATATTTCGAAATTTCCTTGTCAAGATTTTAAATTATAGTTTTATTATTATGATATTTATTTTATGCTTACCACCAGTTTAAAAAGTAGAACTCTTTTAGCCCTAAATCACTAACTAGTTTTGGAATTAGTAGCTGTTCTCCACTTTCACCAATAACTGAGACCATGGCTATTGATGATTTTCAAGGTTTCACGGGGAGAGAGAGATGGGAGTAAGGCAAGCAACTGCCGCTACCTCGTGATCCTAAACACTCATATTAATGTCTGAGAGTGTCTAAGATCTACTGTCAGTTTTTCTAAGATGCCAAGTAAAAATCCAAATGTCAGTGGGGGAAGGCTGAAAAGGCCTAGAAACTGTAATATATTTTATTATTACAAAATTAAAATCATGAATTTTAATGCATTAAATCAATTTTTTTTTTTTTTTTTGGTTAGATTGTGAAGAAGGAATGCTTTTCATATGCCCTGTTATCTGTATGAGAAAATGTATGAAGGGGGTATTATTGAGCTATAAGCTCAGATCAGATGGCTTGGTAATGGCAATAGCCGAGCCTCAGTTAAATCTTCATTGGTTACAGCATTGCCATCTGTTACCCTCTGAAAATTTTCCATACAAAAATTTAAAAAAAAAAAAAAATTTGGCTAGATGGGTGAAGCAAGAATGCTTTTCATATTTCCCATTATCTGTAGAATAAAATGTATGGATGGGGTAATATAGGTCTATAAGCTCTGATCATGGCAGGAGGATAACAGCAATAGCCGAGCCTCAGTTTAAACTTCATTGGCTACAGCACTGCCATTCATTACCCTCCCTGGGTAACCATTTTAGTCGCCTCGTATGACATGCATGGGCTACAGTGGGACAATTTTTAAGTAAATCCCTCTCTAAAAATTAGAACGATCCGTAGACCACTCCATAGTGGCTGAAAGATCGTCCAACTCAGCGTTGGCTCCGCTCAGTGACAGGCTCACCCTACCACCGAGCAGAGCCTCTCATAATCCAGGGAAAGGCATCCACCGACAAGGCCTCACACGTGCCACGCCGGAAAACAGCCTCCCCGGAGACTCAAATTGCTCTCCCAAAGCAAAAACATTAGGAGAGCGAAACTCTGAGTCTCATTTTAGTCGCCTCTTACGATATGCATGGGCTACAGTTGGACTATTTTTAAGTGAAGCTCTTTCTAAAAAATTAAGACGATCCCCCGGATCACTCCCTACCAGTGGCCAAAAGATCGTCCAACTCAGCGTTGGTTCCACTCAGTGATGGCCCTCCCCCCCCCCGCCACTGAGCAGAACCGGTCATATTCCAGGGAAAAACATCCACCGACAAGGCCCCTCATGGGTACACCAGAGAACACCCTCCCCAGAGATTCAAAATGCTCTCTCAGGTCAAACCCTCCCCCCCCAGAAATCTAAGTCCCCCTCAGCGGAAGCAAAATTACGGGAGAAACCCAAGAGAGCAAAACTCTTCGTCCCATTTTAGTCGCCTCTTACGACATGCATGGGCTACAGTGGGGCTATTCTTATCCCGGCCACCACAAGGGGGTCATGCAAAAATTACTTTTATTTCTCATGTCATCATCTCTCATCTCATCTTCCTTTTACTCTCTTTTACCTTGCGGTGTCGAGGGTTTATTAATCATCGGACCTCACACCGTAAACAGGATAAGGTGGTCAGCCCTAAGCCCCGTATGTCCTGCAGTGTTGAGTTCTGAAGGTTGGTTTGCCTGCTTTGCAAAATGAAAAACCCCAGCATAAACTGGAAAAAAACCTACTGGCTGAGGAAGATCCTTCGGCTCTTCACATCTCCGACGGGAATCGAACCTAGGACACCCCTGGGGTTGCGCTTTGCAACCCCAAGCATAGGGTTGCAAAGCGCACAGCCACTAGGCTCATTTTATTTTCATGTTTTAATTGTAAAGTGATATTAAACTGTTAAAGCTGTATTATATATTTTTATTTATAGTTTCTTTATTTTTCATATAAATTACCTGCTAAATATTAATTACGTTATTATTTTTAAAATAAATCATAAATTATTTTATTAAATCGCTTAATATTAGTCAAAATGATGTCACAATCTCAAATTATGAAAAAAAATCCTGATTTGAAAAAGATAATTCTGTTATAACAAGGGAAAAACACGCTGGAAAAAATTCTGTTGTTCATATTATAGCAAATGAAAATTTATTTTAACTTGTAAATAATGACAATCGTTCCCTAAATTAGCACTCATCCAACCTACACTGGTCAGCAATGGAGTGTGACAATGGAATATAAACTTATGGTAACATTGACAAAACACACTTATCTGTTAATAAAAGTCGTCAATTTTTATGCCGCCTTCTGATCTCATTTCTGAAATGCTATTCGATTTTGATACATTTATTTTATCACAATAAATCCGAAGTCTACTTGTACAAACAACTCAAGTATTATCGTTTATTATGTACAAGAATCCTAATCGATACCTAAAGACAAGTTTATGTAATAAGATTATAAATGATTGAAATTAATGATCGTAATATTAATAATTACAATCCTCTAATAGCTTTCATTTCCCGCATGGAATAGGCGAAGTTCCTTTAGTCCTAACTGACTTTTTGAAGATATGGAGATATGGGAGGCAGCTTGTCTTTATCCTTCATTGATAGTTGAGCTCAAGACTATTGGTGAATCTAAACTTTCAGGGGAGAATGTAACTGACAGTTGCCATCTGGTGTCCCTAAAGCCTAACAGATATATATTATATCTGTTAGGCTTTAGGGACTTAATTAACTTCATTAATTAACTTGGAACTGTCTTAAAAAGCCTACAAACGGTTCCTCTAGTCTGCGACTACAACCATATCTATATCTTTTCTTCTGGCTGTGTAGCGCTACAGAGACAAACGCCATTTCCATTGGGCTGTACACCCCGATTTTAATAAGTAATATAAAAATTTAAATAATAATAATAATAAGACAATATACAATGAATATCGTCTTAAAGAGTTTGATACAATAGTACAATTTATACACCAAACTTTTCCCAGGTAAATCCAAAATTGAAAAGGGTAGAGTTATTTTAGCAAACGATCATATACCTAATTTCATCAAATTCAGTCCAGCGGTTATGCAAGAATAACCAAGTGTTTTTTTTTTTTTACTGTGACTTACGTAATAAAAATTAATAATATTAGCATTATTCAATCAATATTATAATACTGTTAACGATTAGATAGTTGCAAAATACTAATTATCAAATAATAAATACTTCATACTTTGTACAAATGCTAACTTTATACTTATAAATTGCTAAATACTTAAGTTTTTCCAATTAGTCCTGTTGGTATTTTTTTCCCTTCCTTCTATAAGTCTGGAACGTAAATTGATATATTCATTAGCTATTAGAATTGACAAAAAGTGTCTGTCAAGAACTTTAATTACGTAAAAACCCTGAATTCGCTGATCACAGTTCTCTTGAGGCAGTCGAAACAATTTTACTGATCTCTTTCTAGAGTCCATTCACCGAAGAGCTTATTAGATAGCAAACGCTGAAAAGGCGTCACCAAATGCATTTGGGGAATCTTCTACCCTCCTTAAGATACAGACTTGATTCTTTAATCGCTTCTTTGAGCCATCGTTAACAACCGTCTGTCACGTCTTGGCAAAGGGCAACGAGTTTGTCGAAGGTCAATAGGGTAACCTATCTTTTCCATCTTTCAAACAAGGCTTTAAAAGGAAAAACAAAGAAATTGGAGACAATTTATTATACCTTTATCCAGACAAATCTTAACGAGCCAATCTTTCTTCAAGAATTTTTTTTACTATATCCCATAGTAAAAAGAAAATGATCTCTTATTACACAATGCTTAAAGACAGAATAACAAACTTCTGTAATTTTAGTTGGATCTGATTAAAAGATCCGAATATTTATATTTATATATATATTTATATATATATATATATATATATATATATATATATATATATATATATATATATATATATATATATATATATATATATAAATATATAAATAAATATATATAAATATTTATTTATTTGTATATATATATAAATAAATATATTTATTTATTTATAAATAAATATATTTATATATATTTATATTTGCCATGATCAGAGCTTTAATTGCTCAATAACACCTTATCCCTACACTGTCCTCTACAGATAACGGGGAATATGAAAAGCATTTTTGCTTCGCCCCTTTAAGCCAGTCCTTATAAGGACTATATAAGTTGTGTAGATGACCAAATGAATCATTCGACCGTGAGATGCGGTGACTGATTCATTCAACCCAATAAACTTGGAGGGTAATGGATGGCAAAGCTGTAGCTAATGAAGTTCTAAATGAGTCTCGGATATTGATGTTAACCTCCTGCCAAGATCAGCGCTTTAATAGCTCAATAACCTTATCTCTACACTGTCCTCTACAGATAACGGGGAAGATGAAGAGCATTCTTGCTTCGCCCCTTTAAGCCAGTCCTTATAAGGACTATAAGGAATGAAAATTTGTTCTGAACGAATAATCAGAATTACAATAATGGGTTTGACCATGTTCGTTCTTAGTGATGTCCGTTCATAATTTCTATTGCAAATAGGTTGCGTATGAATTTAAATAACTTCATTTAATTTATATAAATATATATCTAATTTAGCAAGGAACATAACGATACTCATATATATGTAGGAAATAAATAATAAACATGAAAGTACAGCACATTGATACTATGGGGGATAGGATTTTTTTTCTGTTTTAATATATTTGTTAATATATATATATATATATATATATATATATATATATATATATATATATATATATATATATATATATATATATATATATATATATATATATATATATAATACTCTAAAGACCAAATTGAACTTATGGAGCAAGATTATCGCAGCATACGTATCCATGGTTTTATATGAGAGAAAGTATTCAGTAGATGGTTGCATAGTTTAGCAATAACCAAAATGTATTTCGCTTTCTATTGAACAACAATTCGATTCATCTCCAGAGTCTGAAAATAAAGACTTCAAAAGATTCAATGATAGCAAGAAAACATCAAGAAGAGATCCGAATCAGTCAACAAAGATTGCCACATCCTGAAAAGTTATTTTCGATTCATAAAACTCCTAAAGCACATCGAAAATAGGGACCAATATCCTAAACGAATTGTAAACGTACGTGTATTTCTCAATCTATAAGAATCTTCGAGTTCTTTAAAATGTTAATAGCATTCCTAAATATTTATAAGGTTTGAAATTACATTAATTAATCTGTAACTGTGACGATATCTTGTGATGTGAAGTCATGCAAATTTTTATATAACTTTTTTATAATTTATCATATTGTTTTTGAAATATTAATGAATCTAATATTTTACTTCAAATTTTATTACAAAGAAATAGAATAATATTCTTTCTGAATCATAAAAATATTACATACACCTTCATACATTCTGTATACTATAATAATATAAATCTATTATATTCTCATAGATCCGGCGGGAAATGAGGTGAATCAATCGACCGTGAGATGCGGTCGATTGGTTCATTAATGCCCTTGGGGGTGATGGATAGCAACGCAAAGCTGTACCAATGAAGTTTAACTGAGGTTCGGCTGTTGCTGCTACCCCTTTGGGCGAGGAGTTTTTGAGTTCGCTCTCTTAAGGTTTTTACCTTAAGGGAGCACTTTGAGTCTCCGGGGAAGGTGTTCTCCGGCACGGCCCGCTGAGGGGCTTTGTCGGTGAATTATTTTCCTCGGAATTTGAGCGGTTCTGCTCGGTAATCGAGTTTCACTGAGTAGAACCAACGCTGAGATTTGGACGGTCTTTCGCCCACGAATGAGTGGCCTAGAGATCGTCCGATATTTTTGAGATTGAACCTTTACTTACATAGTCGATTGGTTCAATTCAATATGAGATGCCCGTATAGGGTAACGGATGGCAATGCTGAACCGATGAAGTTTAACTGAGGTTCGGCTGTTGCTGTTATCCTGGGTTAATGAGTTCGCTCTCTTAGGTTTTGCCCTAAGGGAGCACTTTGAGTCTCCGGGGAAAGTGTTCTCCGGCACGGCCCACTGAGGGGTACTTGCCGGTGAATTATTTTCCTCGGAATATGAGTGGTTCTGCTCGGTACTCGAGTTTCACTGAGTAGAACCAACGCTGAGATTTGGACGGTCTTTCGCCCACGAATGAGTGGCCTAGAGATCGTCCGATATTTTTGAGATATCACCTTTACTTACACATACGGTGATTGATTCATTCAATCCAATACCCTTGGAGGGTAATGGATGGCAATGCTGCAGCCAATGAAGTTCTAACTGAGGCTCGGCTATTGCTGTTACCCTCTTGCCATGATCAGAGCTTTAATAGCTCAATAACACCTTCTCCCTACACTGTCCTTTACAGATAACGGGGAAGATGAAAAGCATTCTTGCTTCGCCCCTTTAAGCCAGTCCTTATAAGGATATATAAGATAGATCCGACGAATTGAATCAATCGACCGTGAGATGCGGTGATTAATTCATTCAATCCAATACCCTTGGAGGGTAATGGATAGCAATGCTGTAGCTAATGAAGCTCTAACTGAGGCTCGGCTATTGCTGTTACCCTCCTGCCATGATCAGAGCTTTAATAGCTCAATAACACCTTCTCCCTACACTGTCCTCTACAGATAACGGGGAAGATGAAAAGCATTCTTGCTTCGCCCCTTTAAGCCAGTCCTTATAAGGACTATAAGGATAGATCTGGCTGGATAAAAAGAATCAATCGACCGTGAGATGCGGTGATTGATTCATTAATGCCTTTGGGGGTAACGGA
This sequence comes from Typopeltis vanoorti, assembly GCF_054136105.1. Taxonomy (NCBI): domain Eukaryota; kingdom Metazoa; phylum Arthropoda; class Arachnida; order Uropygi; family Thelyphonidae; genus Typopeltis; species Typopeltis vanoorti. The sequence goes on along the minus strand of NC_143555.1, from coordinate 120,786,406 downwards.
TGGTAACGATGCAATGCTGTACCAATGAAGTTTAACTGAGGTTCGGCTGTTGCTGTTATCCCCTTGGGCGACGAGTTTTTGAGTTCGCTCTCTTGGGGTTTTTACCTTAAGGGAGCACTTTGAGTCTCCGGGGAATGTGTTCTCCGGCACGGCCCGCTGAGGGGTTTTTTGTCGGTGAATTATTTTCTTCGGAATTTCAGCGGTTCTGCTCAGTGGTCGGGGAGCCCGTCACTGAGTGGAACCAACGCTGAGATTAGGACGGTCTTTCGCCCACTATGGAGTGGCCTAGAGATCGTCCGTATTTTTGAGATTTCACCTTTACTTACATAGTCGGTGATTGATTCATTCAATCCAATACTCTTGGAGGGTAATGGATGGCAATGCTGTAGAAAACGAAGTTCTAACTGAGGCTCGGCTATTGCTGTTACCCTCCTGCCTTGATCAGAGCTTTAATTGCTCAAAAATACCTTATCCCTACACTGTCCTCTACAGATAACGGGGAATATGAAAAGCATTCTTGCTTCGCCCCTTTAAGCCAGTCCTTACTTATAAGGACTATAATAGATCTGGCTGGGGTTCTGGTAAGATGAGAGATCCAGGAACGAGTCCTTTTTAGCACTTCCAGGATTGCAGATAGCAATGCTCTAGCCAGTGAAGCTTTAACTGGGACTCGGCTATTGCCGTTACCTAGCCATGACTAGAGCTTTTAGCTCAATAACACCCATCCACACAGATTTTCCTCATTCAGATGACGGGATAAAGAGTCAAGGACTCAGTCCATCGCCCAGTTCTTATTAGAACTTAGATCTGGCTGGGGCGAAAGGAGAGAATATTCAAATCCTGGGAGGGTAATGGATGGCAATGCTGTAGCCAATGAAGTTCTAAATGAGGCTAGGCTATTGCTGTTACTCTCCTGCCATGATCAGAGCTTTAATTTAATAGCTCAGTAACACCTTATCCCTACACTGTCCTCTACAGATAACGGGGAAGATGAAAAGCATTCTTGCTTCGCCCCTTTAAGCCAGTCCTTATAAGGGAAAAAAAGGATATAAGAAATAGATCTGGCTGAGAAGTTCTTTACTAAGACAAGCAAGGGAAGATGAAAAGCATTCTTGACTCGCCCCTTTAAGCTAGTCCTTATAAGGAAAAAAAAGGATATAAGGAAATAGATCTGGCTGAGAAGTTCTTTACTAAGACAAGCAACCATCTAAACCCGTTAATCAAGGAAGCCTCGGAATATAATGAAGAGGAAATCAACAAATATAAAAGACCAAAGTCTATCTTAAGTTCAGCTGAACACAACTAACTTCACTGCGCTCAATGGGCGAGCATATTGCTCACTAACACTCCATTCAAAGTTCTCTCATTACAAGACAAAGGGGAATATGAAAAGCAATTTTGCTTCACCCATCTAGCCAGAAATGTTAATGTGGGGAGGAAGGAGACTAGAAGTTAATTGACCGTGAGATGCGGCGATTAATACCCTTGGAGGGTAATGGATGGCAATGCTGTAGCCAGTGAAGTTCTAACTGAGTCTCGGCTATTGCTGTTACCCTCTTTCTATGATCAGAGCTTTAATAGCTCAATAACACCTTATCCCTACACTGTCCTCTACAGATAACGGGGAAGATGAAAAGCATTCTTGCTTCGCCCCTTTAAGCCAGTCCTTATAAGGATAAAGGAGATTAATTGAGATGGACTCGACCGTGAGATGCGGTGATTAATACCCTTGGAGGGTAATGGATGGCAATGCTGTACCAATGAAGTTTAACTGAGACTCGGCTGTTGCTGTTACCCCCTGGGACGCAGAGATTCGAGAGTTTGAGTTCGCTCTAAGGGAGCAATTTGAGTTTCGGGGAAGTGTTCTCCGGTGAGGAGCTTTGTTGGCGAATGCTTTTCTTCGGAAAAAAATATGAGCGGTTCTGCTCAGTGGTGGAGGGTGGAAGGCCATCACTGAGTGGAGCCAACGCTGAGATGGACGGTCTTTCGCCCACGATTGAGTGGCCTAAGGATCGTCGTAATTTTTAGAGACGGCTTTACCTTAACAGATGGCAACGCTGTAGCCAATGAAGTTCTAACAGAGGCTCGGCTATTGCTGTTACCCTCCTGCCATGATCAGAGCTTTAATAGCTCAATAACACCTTATCCCTACACTGTCCTCTGCAGATAACGGGAAAGATGAAAAGCATTCTTGCTTCGCCCCTTTAAGCCAGTCCTTATAAGGACATTTAATTGAATCCACCGTGAGATGCGGTGATTAATACTCTTGCTGTTCTTCTACTATTAAAACCATAAATCACCACCACTATGTCAATAGCTTATAATCCAAACGCATCAATTTATGCAACAGTCTTCCAGGTTGCATAGCAAAACCCAAACGTATCATGGTATATCCATTTCCCCCTGTCTAACTCAGTGATAACATTATTACAGAATGCGAGCGAGTTTCTAAAACATGACGTTCCCTTAGTAAACTCATGCTGTTCATTGCAAAGTAGAGATTCACTGCTAACCTATTTCTGAATGCGAGTCTTAACCGACTTTTCAAAAATCTTCACCACTACCACTACTCGTGAGATACTAATTGATTGATAGTTGGAAGGACATTTAATTAATGGCCATATGATTTCATTTTTAATGATGATAGATAGATAATTACTCATGGTATTTTTAGAGTCTCTAAAATAAAATGTACAAATTGTTTCAATGTAACCATTTTAATGAGAATATCATGAAAGTGTACAGTATGTGCAAATAAAAGCGTCTCTAGGTTTATTTGTTATGATAATTAAAAAACACGCCTTGTTTTATCGTTGTAATTAGATCTGTATGATAATTTCTTCTCCCTTCCTCCTTCGCTTCCCCAAATAGTTCTGCATATGTCTACAGGTCGCATCATTTAGTTGGGATTATATCTTACATTGTGTATGCTACTTTATGAATTTACAACTCCATATGAAATTGTAAATACCAGGATACAAGATACGTGCTTTGCAGACATCTGTTCACGTCTCGTGATTCAACAGATTTTTGGTTAAATTTGAAATATAACTATTTCTCTGAAAGTTTAGCACAATCGGATAAATTCAAGAGGAGAATTGTATCGAGGGGTGGGGGGGGTGCCATCCATTGAAGGCATCACTGGAAATTGAATTGTTCAAACTGTTTTCGACCAAAGTTGGCGTAATGTTGCACCACGTAAGTTGCTGAAGACCCACAAGTCATCTCAATCGAAATACAATGGAGGAGGACGCTTCTTCTAAAGAGGCTTATGATCCTCTAAAATATTCACCTAATGGACTAAAATAGAGTAAATTCAAGATGTGAGTTTACTTCAACCGGTTTCGACCAAATTTGGAATATAGTTGTTTTTTAATTAATGAAAAAGAAGATAAAATATTTGCAGAAGCGGATACAGGTTATCATTCCAGTATTGGGTCCTTTATTCTTCGAGTGTTTTACCCACTTCAGCTAAAAAAAAAAAAAAGTGATGACCTCATAAAAAATTAACAGATTACTTATTCGGAAGCAGGATATTGGTTTCAACGAACGAGTTCTAGAAGTCTAGTTTTTAGATATTCTTTTTAAATTAACTCAGATTTGTTTGAAATTCATTAATATCAAACTAATGAAAAATCACATCCTAAGGGGATAGAGAAATGTGAATGAAAAAAAAAATATCTGTCCACTAGTGTGAGATACTCAATCGTTTCAAACTCCTTTCTCTGTTTCCTACTTAATTAAATTTCGATAATTAATTTTAGGTGTTTTTTAATTATTTAGTGATCTTTTTAAAGCTTAGCCGATATTTTTTTGTTAAAGCCATTTTGAATTTGCATAATATTTTATTATATCCTTTCTTTTATCAATATGTGTTGGGTACGATTTTTTCCTATATTTATCACTTATTTTTCGCTTCACACTTCCCCGCCTTGGAGAGAGAAAAATGTATACCTTAACTCGATGCTATACTCAATAATACTGGAAAATGTAGGACAAACCTACAAGTCCCCACCCTCCATAGTTTCCGCTATTTCGGAATAAATATGAACTCGGTCTTCTGGTTATAAATTTAGAAATATCTTTCATATATCTTTGTTAGTTGTATATTTAATTAACACGTACAGCCTTGATTGTTACTTGTTTGATTTAGCATTACAAAAAATGTTATTGCCGATATTAATGCATATATATACCTACATATACATATACACACATATGGAGAAACAATATACCGCCCCACATACCATATCAGGAAATTAAATTCTAGAATTTTCTAATAAATATCAATTCATTTCAATCCTTATAGTCCTTATAAGGACTGGCTTAAAGGGGCGAAGCAAGAATGCTTTTCATCTTCCCCGTTATCTGTGGAGGACAGTGTAGGGATAAGGTGTTATTGAGCTATTAAATGAAAGCTCTGATCATCGCAGGAGGGTAACAACAATAGCCGAGCCTCAGTTAGAACTTCATTAGCCACAGCATTGCCATCCATTAAATTATGTGAGTTCAACAACATTCATCATTGGCCTGTAGAGTAAGATAGGCTGAGAGTCAGCAGAAAGTAGAAAGTGGCAGACGCCTCCAAGGGTATTGGATGTTCCAGTATCCAATTCATTTCAATAACAACAACAACAACGTTACTGGCTTGCTGGGTGAAGCATAAAATGCTTTTTATTTTCCCCTTTATCTGTGTCGAGAAGCTTGATGGGGGAGGTTGTGAGACTTATGCTCGCACTTTGTGAATTGTGGAGTTAGCTCTGTTCTGCTGAAAGCAGGATTGCCTTGGGTCTTTTGTGTTTTTGATAGTCATGTTCACTATAACTGGAAGCTTGTCTGATTAGTGGATTGGGATGAGAATGTGCCTTGCTGAAGAACTTTTCCGCAAGGTCATGAAGGAGAGAACGGATGTCAGGGGTTCCGGTTTCTCTGTGGATCTGCGTGTTTCTGACGAACCATGGGGCGTCTAAGATCATCCGCAGGCATTTGTTTTGTATCCTCTGTAGTTTCTGGATGTTAGATTTGGATGTGTGACTCCATGTCGGGGATGCATATGTGATTACAGGTCGAATTACCATCTTATATAATAACAGCTTGTTGCGTTTATCCAATTTGCTGTTGCGAGTGATCAGGGGATAGAGTTGGGCTATGGCTCTGGATGTCTTTGTGCCTATGAGCTTGATATGGCTGTTGAAATTTAGCTTTTTGTCTAGCTGTACTCCAAGGTATTTGGCTTCTGCCTGCCATGGTATCTTTTTTCCGAGAAGTTCAATATCATCTTGGATGAAGGCTTTGCGTCTGGTGAAGAGTATAGCTGAGCTTTTGACGGGGTTTACTTGTATCCTCCAGTCGGAGAACCATTTCTCTAGCTTTGTGATAGTATCCTGGAGACGACTGATGGCCAGGTGTGGGCGGAGAGATCTTGTCATTATGGCTGTGTCGTCTGCATATAGGGTTGTGATGGTAGTCCTCAGGTTCTGTGGAATGTCAGCCACGTAGATTGTGAAAAGTAAAGGAGCCAAAAGAGATCCCTGAGGTACTCCTGCCAGGATTTTGCGCCTAGTTGAGATGGTGCCATTTATTTTTATCTGCATGGATCTGTCAGTGAGGTATGATTTTATTAGACAGGTAAGGTTTGTTGGTATGTTGGCCTGAATGAGTTTATAGAGTAATCCTTGATGCCATACCTTATCAAAGGCCTTGGCAATATCCAGAAAAACTGCAGCTGTGTGAAGGTTCCAGTTGTATCCTTGAGTGATATGCTCCACTATTCTGTGTATTTGTTGCACTGTGCTGTGCATACGGCGGAAGCCAAATTGTTCGTTTGGGATTATTCCTAATTGGTCTGATTTTTCTTGTAGTCTTGAAAGGATAATTTTTTCAGCAATCTTTCCCAGGTTGGAGAGCAGGCTTATTGGACGGTAGCTTTGTGGGAGTTGCGGATTGTTTCCTGGCTTTTTTATTGGTATGATGTCTGCTGTTTTCCATGCAGAGGGGAAGTGTTGTATCCTCAATATTGCATTGGTTATGTTAACCAGGTGCATAATAGCCTTTCTAGGAAGTAATTTGATGATTCTGTTAGTAATTCCATCTGGCCCTGGAGCTTTTTTGTTGTTTAGATGTTTTATGATGTTGGTTATTTCAACTGGAGTAGTGGGGGTGATGCTGGCTGGTTTGTCTTCGGACTGATTTAAGGTACGCTTGACCTGCTGGTGGACTTTATATATGTGGGTGATGTTTATATTATCATATGACGGGCTGCATTGTTTTTCTAGGTTTTCTGCTATTGCTTCTGCTTTTTCTTTATCCGTGTGCGCCGTTCCATGAGCAGTTTGCATGGGCGGTAGGGGATTGTGTTTAGTGCGCAGAATCTTCAGAAATTTCCATATTGTGTGATCTTCTGGGTTGAGTGATGATAGTTTATTGTCCCAATCCTGGTTCCTGTGGATTTGAAGTGCTTTTCTGACTTGGTTGTTCAACTTGTTCAGAGTTTTCTTGTCCTGTGGGGCTCTTGTGTTGTGATATCTTTTCCTGGCTTTGCTTTTTGTTCTGATGAGGTCCATTATGTTTTCTGGGAGCCGACCGGATGGGTGGTTGGTTGCGGTTTTGGTGACTGTTTCTAGTGCTTTTTTAATTTGGCTTGTTAAATTGCTTATTGCTTCATCTATGTCTTCTTCTTTGTGGATGATTGGTACAGGACCAATGTATTCTGGTAGGATTTTAGCTAGCCTATCCCACGATATGAAGGTGTGCTGGTGGGCTAGTTGATCTTGCGTGCCAAGTTTGATCAGTATTGGGTTGTGGTCGGATGATAGTTCATTGAGCGTCTCTAGTTTGTATTGATAACTGATGTTTCTAAGGATAGCTATGTCAAGTACATCTGATCTGCCATGAGGGCTGTAATGAGTGTGCTCAGTGGGTCCTGCTACCACAACTGAGTTAAGTGTTGAATAGTTGTGTAGTATGCGACCACTTCTGTTGTTGGTGGTGCTGAACCATGCTGTGTGTTTGGCGTTCAAGTCACCTACTATGATGGTGGGGTCTGTGGTGCCAAGGACTGCATCCAGGTCTGTTGTCAGTAGAGGATTGCTTGGTGAGTTGTAGGCAGCAAATATCTTGAGGCTTCCAGCATTTTTTGTGTGGACTTGTATTCCTGTGGTTTCCAGGTTTGTAGTCTGTGGGTTGGATATGGCATTGTGGTGGATGTATGGTTTGATGTAGATGGCAGTGCCTCCCCCTCTGGAGCTGAGTCTATCCGTTCGGTATATTGTGTATCCTCTCACTTTTGGGTTGTTGGCAGGTTTTAGGTGGGTCTCGTTGATCAGCATTATGTCCGGATTGTGTCTTTGTGCGAATTCCTGTAGTTCTAATGTCTTGTTGGTGAGGCCATTGGCATTCCAGGCTGCAATTAGAAGCGAGTTAGGTTTTACTTTTGTTTTATTCATAGTTGAGTGTTGTGAGTATGGAATGGGTTCCTTGCAGGAATCTCTTTGTGGAGGATGGAGTTGGGTTTGTTCTGCTGAATTCCTGGAGCATAGTGGCTAGCGAAGAAGTCAGTATTGCTGTGATGTTGGAGCCTATTTGATTGCTTTGTATTGTGTCCTTTGGGCGAGCTGCTTCAGCATAGGTCTTGGTGGAAGGTTGAGCCCTTTCCTGACTTTTATGGCTTGGGTTTTGATGGTTTGATGACTGTGCAGCAGAGATGCTTTGATTGGTGGTCCAGATAGGGGGAGGTTGGACGGGTCTTGTAGTTCCGTGATTTCTGGGATGGTGGCTGCATCCTTTATAGTTTGCTGGGTGGGGACCTCCACAGTTGGCACATTTGGCTGGTGTGGTTCTTGCTTTAGTGCATGTAATGGTTTGATGCTTCTCGCCACACTTCAGGCATCTGAACTCGGCTTTACAGAGTCTTTGGGCATGGCCAAACTTTTGGCAACGATGGCATTGCCCTGCTGATGCCCTTTTCCTGAGTGGCTCTGTTGATATTTTAAGTCCACAGAATGCAGTTATGTCATAAATTTGTCTTTGAGTGTTCTGTATCTCAACCAGTACTAATGGCATTGGTTGTTTATCGGATCTGTACATCCGGCTGACTTTGATAGGTGATAGGCCCTGCTGGGTAAGGTCAGCCGCGATCTCCTCGGAGGTAATGCCTTCTGTGACACCTCGCAGTACAACCTTTAGATTTCTTTCGCTGCTTAGTGCGAAGGTGTGGTACTGTAGTTTGTTGTTATCCATCATTTTTGTTATTCCTCTGTAGTCTGTGACTGTTGTTGGTTGAATTTTTACACCTTCGTTGGTGTTTTTGGCCCAGGAGTATCCAATTTGATGTTCTCTTAGGTTTCTTGCAACTGTGGTCCATTTTTCCTTTTCACGGAGAATTACCGGAGGGACCTTTTCCCTTTTTTCCGGGACTGTTTGTGAGGTAGTTTCGTTTTCCACATGATCTTCCTCGATTCGCCGTCTCTTGCCCGTCTGTTCACCTGTGAAGACCGTCTGACTGGGGCTCTCGGGCAGGGAGATGGATGTGTCATTGATCTCTTCCACTTCGCCGTCCATATCATCGGATTCTTCCGGTTGGGTGTACAGGTTTAGGAAACCTGGCCATTCAGTATCAAATTTTTTAAGCAGTAATTTAAACAATTTTAATGCTTGTTCTTTGTTTAGATGCTCTAGCAGATCAGTAATATTATCCATGTCTGCTTTATTTGTTGTTATATCTAGTAGGTAGTGATCGGAAAATTGCTTATGATCGCAATTAGAAATCCCGCAGGTCTTGAGGCCTGCCAGCAGAAATTTTGTAGAGGATATTGCAGATGGAAAGGATTGGCAGCAATATCGAGCGATTAGCTAAATGTACAAATCAATATTTCAGAAAATGAAGAACGCTTACCTCTATATATATATATCATATATATATATCATATAATTCACCATCAAAAATACACAACACGAAACACTAACACGCGAGACGCCATCTTCCATTCCAATTCATTTCAATCCTTATAGTCCTTATAAGGACTGGCTTAAAGGGGCGAAGCAAGAATGCTTTTCATCTTCCCCGTTATCTGTAGAGGACAGTGTAGGGATAAGGTGTTATTGAGCTATTAAAGCTCTGATCATGGCAGGAGGGTAACAGCAATAGCCGAGCCTCAGCTAGAACTTCATTGGCTACAGCATTGCCATTCATTACCCTCCACGGGTATTGGATCGAATGAATCAATCACTGCATCTGACGGTCCAATTCATTCATTTCAATGACAATGTATACGGCAATATCAATTAACATTATCATAAAATAAATAAAGTGTATTAATAAATTCTATTTTATAATATCTAAATTAGTAAGTCAGATACAGTTTTCTGTAAAATTTATTATCTTTTTTAATATATTATGTTTCTTTAAATGAATAGAATAAAAATTTCCTAAAAATTTAAATAATGAACATTATGAGTTCTGAAATATTATAGACTAAATTAAAATTAGATTAGCTGATCTCACTGAAAACGAAACGGCCTCGGTATTAACCAAATTAAATTCAACTTTTTAAATTTTGATAAGTTTTTTGTACTTTTATATTTTTGTCGCCGTATTTAGCAAATAAGTGCAGGTCTATTCTACAATTAATTTTTCAATCACTAGAAAACTCTAAAGGACTCTTGGCACGATCGCTTTCCAAACGCGTTGAAATGAACTTTTTGTTTTTAAAAGTAAATATGTATTGAATAATATGTATTGATTTGTATTAAAAGTAAATAATAAATATGAAAGGTGAGTTAGCTGATCTTATAAGCAGGTTTTCTCCCGGAAACTCGGGTTTTTACAACAAATCGGCCATGAAAACACATATATTTATAGACAAACATATACTAGTGGTGGGCGGTAGATGGCGCTGTGTTGATGGTGCTAGTGTCGTGTAATTGGAGAATTAAGTAAAAAAGACGGTGAATTGTAAGGGAGTAGTGTGCCCTCTAACAATGCGTCCTTGTACGCATGATGTAATAATAATAATATGACAAGCAAGCAATTTCACTGTTTCCATATTATATATCTTTAAAGATAAACTTTAAGTAGCATGTTTTAATAATAAGTAGTACATATTTTAATTAATATGTATCTTTAAAACCAAACTAAAATTTATATTTTAAAATTATCATATATTTTAATTAGTATTATTTTTAAAATAAATAGATTTATTATCCTTGGATGTCGGTTAAATTTGAAGCAGCAGTGTTCCATTTCAATGAACTTTACTATTTAATATTTAATATTGACATCAATAAATTAAATTCATGTTTATAACTGTTAAGAATTGTGATGGTGTTGCAACTTCACTTTTATTCCATGATTTATTGATATAAATTATTTTTTCTTTGAAATAATAATGAACTTAAATTTTACTTCAAATATTTAATGAATTCTCGAAAATAATTTAAATTACATTCTTAAATTCTAAAAATAATAAAGTAAATTAATAAATATATATATATTTAACTGAAGTTAAATATATATATATTTATTAATTTATTTTTATCTCCTCCTGAGATTTTTATTTAATAAGGTTAAAACACCTTATGGTAATTTGTTCTGGTAAAATACTTATAAGCTCTGTATTACTAAAATCTTGGTATCACTTAATATTCTGGAGAGTAAACAGGAACACGAAAAAGATGGCGGCTCGAGTGTTAGTGTTTCGTGTCGTGTATTATTGATGATGAATTGTGAATTGGATTGATATGTTTTAGCGATTTATTTATGTTTATTCATTAGTAATAGTAGTTAATTGCTTGCTACCATAAACAGTCACTTTATTTTCCATGGTGCTTTATCCAGGTAAATACGCTAGGCCTACTGCCGCTAGTATCGCCTTTGTTTCTTTTAGTGACATTTTTTTGCTGGTAGACACCTAAGAGTGTGTACGGGATTTGCTAGTGGACCCTCAAAAGTCCACAGCATTATCTTTACCTGCTCGGGACACCTGAGAAATCTCTACTCTTTCTCCATCTGTGTCTTAACACATTTTAAATTATTGAAATGGCAAAACTTCTGAATGAGGCCAAATTCGAGGAAGTGTACACGGAATTCCTCAGACTAGGAAATCTGCTAAGTGATAATTGGCCGGGAAAAGTGAAATTGTATGACACGTTTCTCCCCGAATGTGTCTCAGACATTGTCGCTGAAGATCATTTAGAATCGATGCCTTCTACTCCTTCAGACTTTGTAAAAGTGCGCGCACGCAAAAAGCGAAAAACCACAGATTAACTGCACAATGACAATACTGAAATGGAACAGGATTCTCAAGGTTCGGACGCTGCTATTTCTCCCAAAGAAAAGGTGCCTCCGATCATCCTTAGAGAAAAGCATAAGTGGGCAGCTTTAAGATCCACAATGTCCAATTTGTATTGGCTTCATTAAGGCCAAAAACATGGATGAAGGCATAAAGATCCAGCCAGCAACAGTGACAGACTATAGAAGGCTGACCAAAGAACTGGACGACAGAGGCATCCAGTATCATACCTTTGCGCTCAGCTCAGAAAAAAACTTAAAAGTGGTCCTTCGTGGTGTCTGTGAAGACATTGGCACAGCAGAAATAGCTGCTGACCTAAATTCTCAGGATCTGCCTCCAGTCAAAGTGAGCAGAATGTACAAAGCAGACAAGACTCCTATGCCATTAGTCGTTGTTGAGATTCATAAAATATACAAGGATATCTGCAACTTATAAACAGTCTGTGGTCTCATCGTCACACCGGAACCACTCCGCAAAAGATCATCTTCCGGGCAGTGCCACAGGTGCCAGAAGTTTGGCCATGCCCAGAATCTATGCAGAGCGGAATATAGATGTTTAAAATGTGGAGACAACCACCCAACCAATACCTGCACAAAGCCAAGGACCACCTCGGCCAAATGTGCCAACTGCAGTGGCCCTCATCCTGCGAACTACAAAGGATGTACTCAGCACCCAGAGAACAGACGGATGGAGGCAGTCAATCAGCCCTCCTCCTACAGTACAAGAACACCAGAGGCTCAGACATCAAAACCGGAGACTCAGCGGCCACAGTCAGAGACCTCCAATAATAGAGACACCCAAAAGCAAACAAGAAGTTATGCCGATGTGACCCGTACAATTTGACCAATTCCAGAACAAAATCGACCAACAGCACCTAAAATCCTAACAGCTGTTATTACGGCCTCACTAGCAAACATGCAACAAAATTTCAGCCTATCAAACCCTACTGAAACCTCCACTAAAAGATTTCTTCGTGAAACGCAGGTCATCCTCACAGCTCTCATAAATGAATAGTAACAAACTCATTCCAGCATCTCTTCAGATAGTTGCTTGGAACGCAAATGGCCTCAAAAACAAAATTCTGGAACTCAGAGATTTCACATATAGGTATCAACCAGATGTTATTTTAATCAGTGAAACTCATTTAAGACCCTCAGACAATCCTACAATAAGGGGCTATCATCTATACATAAATGACAGACTACTCTACAGAGGCGGAGGCCCTGACATCTTCATTAAAAACTACATTAAGCACCACTCTGTGAGCAATCCTTCAACCACTAACCTTGAGATCACAAGAGTGGAAGTAGTCACCAGCTCCACTGGCAAACTGAAAATCTACTCAGCTTACAACCCTCCCCAAAAATCTCTACTTCACTCTGATCTAAATGCCATCTTATGTATCATAGAGCCCACCATTATTGCTGGGGATCTGAATTCCAAGCATCCTGCGTGGAATTGTACAACCACAAACAAGAATGGTTGCATCCTTTCCAATTACTTAGGATCAAGCAACGCTGTTGTGGCAGGCCCCACCGAACCAACTCATCTCAGTACGTTCGGCACTGCTGACATCCTGGATATAGCTATCCTGCAGGATATTAAACTTCAGTACAGCATCATATATATGGATGAACTATCATCCGATCACAATCCAATTCTACTACAGCTGGGAAATCAAGAATACCTGTGTCCTCCTTCTCAATCCCACATTGCATGGGAAAGACTGTCAGCAGCACTCAAGGATTATATTGGACCTGTTCCGCACATACGCACAAAAGAAGTAGTAGAAACTGCAGTTACAAATCTCACACAACAAATTAATTCTGCTATAAAGGTAGCTTCCTCCTACAAATCTGCCCGCAAGCCAGATCATTTGCCTGAAGACATCATGAACTTGATCAGAGACAAAAACAGTGCTAGGAAAAGATTCCGTAACACGTGTGCACCACAAGATAAAATAAATCTAAACAGATTAAATGGGGCAGTAAGAGATGCACTCAAAGCTCATTGAGACCATGTATGGGATGAAAAGTTATCTTCCATTTCACCTACTGATCACTCCATCTGGGGACTACTGAAAAATATCAAAAACAAAGACAGATTTCCCCAATATTCTCTGACCAGGGCCTTGCTCACACAGATGTAGACAAAGCAGAAGTTATAGCATACAACTTAGAGGAGCACTGCAGGCCTTCGTATGGAAACCTTGACTTTGACCACATATATAAGATTCACAGCAAGGTCAGACACTCACTCAAACTTCCTATCACCAGCACTGACCATATTGCATCAACATCACCTGCTCAGATATATGACATTATTAAAAAATTAAAGAACAAAAAAACTCCTGGGCCAGACGGCATTACTAATCGGGTGATTAAATTTCTGCCCCGAAAAGCAGTAGTGCACCTGACCAGTATAATAAATGCAATCTTAAGATTTCACTATTTTCCTTCCACCTGGAAACTGGCTGACGTAATTCCTATACATAAGCCAGGCAAAGACCCACACTTACCGCAAAATTATCGTCCAATCAGTCTCATTTCAAATCTGGGTAAGGTTGCAGAGAAGGTCATCCTCTCACGGCTCCAAACCTCAGGAAATGACCTAAACATCCTCCCTAAAGAACAGTTTGGTTTTAGGCAACACACCATAGTACTACCCAGCAAATCCACAGAATTGTCGAATACATCACCACCAGCTACAACTTGCGTCAGTGCACAGGCGCTGTTTTCCTAGACTTATCCAAAGCATTTGACAAAATCTGGCATTTTGGGCTCCTGCACAAACTTATCTCAGCCGGTACCTCACTAAAAATGGTTCATTTAATCCATTCATATCTTCAGAATAGATCAATGCAAGTAAAAATCAACGGTTCTACATCCTCCCAGCGCCACATCTTTGCTGGAGTGCCGCAAGGATCTCTGCTGGCTCCATTGCTGTTCTCTATATACATGTCAGACATCCCGCACAACCCGATAACTTCCATTTTGGCCCTGTATGCGGATGATACGGCAATACTAACCAGATCTCTCCGACCCCATTTCATTACCAGAAAGCTTCAAGAAAACATTATAAAGCTGGAGGGTTGGTTCTCTAAGTAAAGATTAGAAGTCAACCCCCAGAAAAGCTCAGCCGTTCTTTTCTCAAAAAGGCCACTGTCTCCTGCAGGAGATGTTTTACTATTCAATACTAAAATTCCCTGGCAGACAGAAACAAATTACCTGGGTGTAATTCTCGACAAAAAACTATCTTTCAATCAGCACACCAAGTCTGTGTGCACAAAGGCATCTAAAGCCATAGCTCAGATCTATCCGTTAATTAATAGAAATAGCAAGCTCAGCAACAGAATCAAATTGCAGCTATATCAGATGACGATTCGTCCTATAATCACCTATGCCTCTCCGGCCCTGGAGCCACACCTCTAATGCTAACATTATCAAAATACAGAGAGTGCAGAACAAGTGCTTGAGAATGATTCTGAACGCCCCGTGGTATGTTAGAAACAATCAACTCCACAGAGACACAAATATTCCCTATATTTTCTCTTTTCTACAATCCTTAGCAACCAAGATTTTCCTAAAGACGTCCACACATCCCAACGATTTATTTCAGCAAGCTGCAGCATACGATCCAACGGACATATTCAAATATAGAAGACCAAAAGTTATATTAGCATCCCATAGCGATGCATAATCTCCATGCCCATTCAGGGCGAGCAAACTGCTCATAAATTTTACCCTCACTGTAACCACAACAGATAGTGGGGAATATGAAAAGAATCTTGCTTCACCCCTAAAGACATAATTGTCAATTGTCAAATCTTTGTATTTCTAGCCTGGCTCCCACTGATGAGACCTCAATAAAGGTCTAAACTAGTCTGGGTAGTGGCCCCTTGCCTTATATATATATATATATATATATATATATATATATATATATATATATATATATATATATATATATGGAGGACATTTATTTATTGGAGTAAAGATTCCATGAAAGACTGAAGTTAAATATCTTTGAGTGATTCTTGATAGTAAATTCCTATTCAGCAAACATATATAAGTTACATTACCTCGAAGACATCCAAAGTCTTAGCACAGCTCTGCCCTATGATCCACAGACAAAGTAAACTGGACACGCAAACAAAATTAACAATTCACAAGATGGTAATTCGACCGGTCATCACTTACGCATCCCCAGCGTGGAGCGACACTGCAAATTCAAACATTCTAAAACTTCAGAGATTACAGAATAAGTGCCTGAGGAAGATTCTGGATGCCCCTTGGTTTATAAAAAACACCCAGATCCATAGAGAAGTTAATATCCCTTATATCTCTTCCTTTCTCATAAATCTAGCTGAGATGTTATTTACCAAGACAAGTAACCACCCAAACCCGTTAATCAAGGAAGCCTCGGAATATAATGAAGCAGAAATCAACAAATATAAAAGACCAAAGTCTATCTTAAGTTCAGCTGAACACAGCTAACTTCACTGTCCTCAATGGGCGAGCATATAGCTCACAAACACTCCAGTCAAAGTTCTTTCAATACAGACAAAGGCGAATATGAAAATAAATTTTGCTTCACCCATCTAGCCAGAAGTGCTATTCGTTATTATTTGTTTATGATTAGTTTGATGTAGGTCATCTGATGTAAATAAGGTAATTAACTTATTTAAAGACTTCTATCGAATATCGATACTTTTGTTAAAAATCCGATGTGTGTATCAGTTTGTTTCAATCGGACCATTTGTAATAATGCAATAAGACTAATAAGGTTATAGTTTTATAGTACATAAGCCAAAAAAATAGTCGACGTTTTATAAATACTATAACCTTTGACACACACATCGGATTTTTACAAAAGTGTTAATATTCGATAGAACTCTTTAAATAAGGCAACTATGTTGTTGCAGATCATAAGTCCCTCTGTAAAACTGCACCAGCTAATCGCAATGCCTATTTGAGATCTATGAGCTCCATTAATTGCATAACGATTCTAGATTCAAATGTTATAATAATAATGAAGGCTCTATGGATCACTATAGTTCATACACATTCCTATAGTTCCTATTAATTTTGTTAGCTCAGTGTAACTTCTGATATCAGGCAAGTTATCTCTACAGTTCTGTGGTTATATTTCAATAGATGGATAGAAATATGTCGTTATGTGTCTGCAATTTCAGCAGGCAAAGGACTTGTAGAATATCATTGATCATGTCCTGTCTGGGCTTTGTTGGCGTCAGTCCAGCCGCCCAACATATCGGGTGACCTCACTGGCAATCCATTTATTAAATATCAGATATCATTTGTTTCCCGTAGACGGCAGGGTGCTTTTAACAGATAACCTGTTTTACCGAATTCATCCTTCTAGATTGGAAAACTGAAGCACGATCATGTTGTGTTCAGTGGCGCCATCTACAAGTCATTCATCATTGTTTGAAATACCAAAATCATTCCACACCGAAATATAAAGTGGTATATTCACCTGTAAATATCTATTTCAGGAATTTTAGTGCGTGGATCATGCTTGTAATTTCTGTTTATTTAGATAGTTGACATTGACGACATGGAGATTTGTTTCTTTTTCTTTTCCAAAAGACTACAGTTAAAGATTGGAAGTTGATTTACTAAGACCGTCAATATTTAGATTCTCAAAAGAACTATCACAAAATATGAATGCTTCCATAACTTGCGGATGGTACGTTATCTAATTAATGCCATTTTTTTAAAAGAATTAAATATAATAGTACGAGTCCGATATCCCAATGGTTAACAACTCCAGACTAGAGCTGTACTTTTCCCTTACTATCTCCTGTTTTTTAATCTGACCTACAAATTTGACCGGATTCATTTTGACTGTGGAAATTTAGTATTTTCACAATACTAAATTCCGAATAGTAATAAACTAAAATTTAAAACATAAATAAAAGTACTATGTTTAGCGAGCATTAAGTTGGGAAAATTCTTACACCAAGTCAAAAAACAGAAGCCTCTAGTGAGGATTGAACTCACGACCCCTGGTTTACAAGACCAGTGCTCTAACCACTGAGCTACAGAGGCAGTTGCCAGAATTTATTAGAAAATGTCTCTATATGTTAACAACTGTTACCTAATGAATTGTGTAATATTTTGCAGTTAAAACACATTTGGTGTATTGGTTGTAAGAGAAAGTTTTGACTAGCCAGATTCCAATTGTAAGTTTATGGTCGTGATTAACATAGGAGAAAAATACGAAAAATAAAGTATTAAATAAATGTCATTTTTTTTTGGGGGGGGGAGACTTGTCTGCACTACTCACTCCCTCAGATGTCAATTAAAATCACTGACAGTCTTGGGAGAGCCATCAATGATTGGTTGCTGCCCAGTTTCCAAACGTCAGTTACGGGCTAAATGGCCTTGCTTACTACTTTTGGGAAATAAAAGGCATTAGCGGATTTTTATATTATTTTATTTATTATTTTGTTATTTTTATTATTTATTATTATTTTGAAATTATGATCAAAGCAACTAAGTCTATTACACCAGTGTAATTATGCCTGTAAATTACGTATATTTTTCTGTTCAGTTTTATTTTGGGCCAAAAAAAAATTTTCACCTCCGTACGAGACTAGCTAACTCACCTTAACATGAAAAAAAATTATAAATATTTTTGGAGTTCGAAACTGGATTCAAACCTACATCTTTTCAACCGGAGAGCCTGGTCGATGGCGATATCTGGCTGAAAAGTTATGGAGGTTCGTTGAATTAATAAATAAGTATAAGATTCTATACTAGAAAGGTATAGTATTTATTATTTTCTTATTTCTGAGTTGTTCAAAGCCTTTGTTATTCCTCCTATCAAAGAGTAGGTAGAGAAAAAGTTATACTCTTGTGTTTTTTAACTAGTGTGGCAGCCAATGGAGGGACAAAAAAAAATTTCAGCAAATGTTGAGTAACCTCACCTCACAGCTGAAAATAAACTCTTTGATAAGCTGAGAAATACGTGCTAACAGGGCATCGCTTCGTCTTTTGTCCTGGTCAACTTTGCCTGTGTAAAAACGCTAATAAATATTCATACAACAGCGACCAGGAGAAATCACCCGAATACCAATGACCCACACAATGCCGGTGGGGTTCAGGCGGCTTTCTATTAGGAGAACACGTAGTGGAACGCCAATGTGAAAACTTGAGAGTCTGCTAATCTCCTGCGATCACACATAGATACTCTATAAACCACCCTACGTCTTGGCCCGAAGCCAAATCTTCTAAAAGAGTTGGGTGACAAAAGGTGACTGAGCCTTGGATAGAATTAGATATACGGTTTCTTCGGCTTTTCTTGTAACAGAGCAAAATGATTTGTTTTTCTCGTCTTTGATAACACCTATTGGGATAAGAAATGATTGGTTCATCGATTGTGGAAAACCACATCGAAATTCTGCTGACTTGTCTTGCTTGTGTATGTGTCTGCCCTCTTTTAACTTATTTGTGTCTTTCAGAACAGGAATAGAAATTTGGAACGTGGTCGTAATTTCCTCTGATGATGCAAAAAAAAAATCAAATAATTATTTAAAATAATTCATATATTTTAACATACAGTTGACTCACATTAATCTCTCTCTCTAAGTTGATCGTTATGCAAACAAATATAATTAATTTAAAATTCAAAGCAGGACATTCACAAGAGCCTATGGGATTCTGCTTCTAAGGCGCTCCATATTTAAATATCCCATAAAATAAAACTTTTTCGTTATAAGTTATTATGAAAGTGTTATCAGGAAACCAGATACTATTAGACTACTGTTCCTTATAGTCTTGGAAATGCTATTCCAAAAGTCTGTGTGTTTTGATGAAGCAAAAACTGTAATTTTTGTAAGAAATAAACAATCTTACTTTTCTGAGACCGGTTATCTTGTCCTTAGTGGAAAAGGCCTAGAAAAATCTATTACTTCCTTAATGTGATTTGTTTAATATATATGTGTGGGTGGGTGGGGTCTTTAGTTCTTTTTAGTTGAATTCTAGACTAAATAGTTTCGAAACTAAACAAACTCTAAACTGGAAAATATGCAAGTTTTCGTTTTTTAAAATTTAAAAATATTCCTAAAAATATTTGGACTTTTTCAGTTTTTCTAAGCTTAGCTTATCTTTCCATTTGTTTTCCTCTTCTTTTTTTTTTCAGAATTTACATCAAAAATTCCAGTATAACAAATAATAATAATAATAACCAATTTGCGATGAATTAATAAAAAAAAAATTATCTTTAGTATATAGAAATCTGTACGTGCGATTTTAACGTCACAATACCGAAGTAACGACAGAGGAAATATTTTCTTCTTTATTTCCACAGTTCTCACTTGAGTTCGTCCAACAGTCAGTTAGATTAATTAGAACGTAGCCTTCTTAATTGCTGATGGTAACTGGTTAGGTTTGTGTCGCTGATCAAATTAAATTGTTGGTCGTGAGGGGAGATTTTGTGGTTAATTATTGCGATACGTGAAATGTTTAGCTGTGACTTGTTTATGAATTGGTAATGACGCTTAATGTGTGTGCGCACACGCACGCACGCACAAAGATTAAGCAAGTTACAAGATTCGGGAAGTTAAAGGACGAAAATATTAACAAATATTTAATTTAGTTCTGTTTCCACAATCCTATTTCTAAACATTATCGTACACCGCTGAAAACATTTGAATCAGTCCTTGTGTCATCTCTACTACATCTCAAAATATCAAGCTATACGAAGCTGATCAAAAGGTTGAAACATTTGTCATCAACTTAGTATAATATCGAGATGTGGGACTATAAATGGTGGTTTATTTAATTATACAATTTTTAAAAAAAATATAAATTATTTAAAAATTTTAATTATGAATTAAAGGTAGCATAAAAGTTACATTATTTTTTCAGAGAAAAAATAAATTTTTTTAAAACATACGTTGTACCATCTAACAATCAAACGTTTGTTGAAAGTATAGTCATGATATATATCACTATTTTCCATATATATATATATATATATATATATATATATATATATATATATATATATATATATATATATTAATCTCTTGCGCAATAGGTGGCGCTAATGTATTCACATACTTTCAGATGAGAGATTAATATTAAAATATATTGAGACTATCGTCATAAAATGTTTACATTTCATCATCTCCTGTACCTTCGTTTGAATTTGATGACGTAAAATGCTCAAAGTTAAATGCAATTGGCTGAGCAGATATGCATGACTCGACTACTTGAAAATTAATCAGAAAGGAGAGAAATTACCTGGTTATCTCACTCACCGGAGCTGTTTAGACAGATTCCATCGCTGAAAATATTCCCTCGATCTACCTTTACTAGGTATATCAACTTCCTTTCCAATATCATCTACCAGCACGTAAAGATAAATCAGGCTAATTACTTAACTTGTCCAAAACATCATTATGTAACGAACATTGCCAAACTACCTTTAATACTCCATAAATCTAATCTGTCTTCAATAATTAATCACCTTTTCAATACGCTCTGAGTTAAACTTTTTAGTTTTACATTATGCAAATAGAGAATAATTGAAAAGTTTTAAAAAAATTTCAGGTAATCATCATTTATTACATTTTTTCTTAGCTAATAAAATATTCTAAATTAAATTCTGTAAGCAATTATCAAGTTCTGATTATACAAAAGAATTTTTTCCCTCTTAACGCGTATTACAATAATGTAGGCATCGTTTATTTAGAGAAGCCTAAAACGTCCTCTACTAGCGTATCCTAGCACTGTATAAGGGAGAGAAAGAAGATGTAACGTCCCTCTAGCTATTTACACCAATTTCTGTCACATCAAGATGCGTTCTCTTATCTAACAGGGAGAATAACTTCCGTTTTCCCAGATGTCACGTGGGAAACCACTTCCGCTTTTGTACTCGGGTATGCCGATAGAAAGAAAACTGAGTAAACAACCTTATCTGCGCTTCTGGCGGGCAAAGTGGCTGTTTTATCACTTTTCGTGTAGCGTTTGTGTGCAGGAAGTTAACAGAACCGGAAGATTTAATCAATTATAGTCAACTGTGCAGGCAGTCTGCAAAAAAAAAAAAAAAAAAAGTGGTTTGATCAATGAGTACATATGCATGACTCCCGTGTTTGAACAAAGCATCTGAAGACAGGCTTTGAGTAGCTCAACCTTGGCACTCTTTTTCAATAAAAAAAAAAACGTTACACTAATTGACTTTCCTAGAAAAAAATACACTTCTTAGGACAGGTGTAAAAAAGGGTTGAAATATGATGTTCCCAAAATAACATGAAAATTGAATACGTTTTTACCCTTAGGAAAAATAACAAAAGATAAAGTGGATAAAAATCTTTGAATAACAGTCAGGAGAATGCGAGTTAGCAAAAGTCATAATGCTTTAGTACCGGACAAAGCTAGAGACATAAACATTCATCGACTATTGATAAGATTGAATAAATAAATCATTAAGATAAGATCACCAGTTACCCTGGTGATCTTATCTAGATATAAGGATTTTTGGATGATGTTTGATGCGTGCCAACAGGAACGTGGGAATAATATTCTAAAGTATGCAAAGGATAAACTCCAATGTGTAACACATGTGTTAGAGTTAGCAAAGAAGACTGGAAATAAAAATGACTTCACCTATTCTTGATACAAATATCTCACGCAATCTTGGAAGGATTATCACAAGTAGGCGAAGGAGGATTGACATTTTTTAGAAACAAGGCACGACGACGTTTTGGTTATATCAGAGTTTATCATTGGGTTCTTTTTGCATTGCGATGCATTTAAAGCATTGAGATATTACGGCTGTGAATACTTGGAGGCTTCCCCATTTATCAAATGAGGAAAATAAATGGGACGTGCCATCGTCAGTCGAAGTATTGTTAAAATTTTGTTAGTCAGAGAGCCACAAGATACCGGATATCCATTCTATACGATGGGCTTAGAAAATCTGTCATATATGATGAAATCTTTTGGAAATGGCAGGATTCACTGCATTGCTCCCAGTTTTTCTTTTATATTTGTTCAGAGATAGATGGAATAAGCAAGGATATCCACTTAAGGGTGCTACAGGCAGAAGGCCTATTAGAAGTTAGAAGGCATTCAGATCATGAAGAAGATAAGCATTGTCGATATCATTAGTTTACAGGACTAATTTCAGAAAGATAGGATAGTTGCTCACAGATTGCAAAAATGTTTTAAAGATGATGCAGAGGTTAATGGGGAACATAGGACGAGGTATGTATTTTTTTTTTTTTTTTAAAAAAAGAAAAACATTTTTTAAAAGAACTGTCTTTTTCAATAATTAGGATCTGTGTTTTGTCTAAATTTTTCATACTAGATCTACATCAATGTAAAATAATTTAAGGAGTCCTTTTCTATATTGTGTGGAGACATATGCAGGGTTATACAACTTACAAATATTTTGAGAAGGATAGCTATACCGTATTATGAAAAATCTAGCAGGCTTCACATTAAATCATCAAAGCTCTGAAAGATCTAAAAGCACAACTCGTGAATTCTGTCTTAGAATTAAAAAAAAAGTGCCGAAGAATAAAGATGTTCTTCATCATGTTATTCACGGAAATTGCAAATAGCAAGCTTGGGGAAAATACTATTTGTTTAAACACACGAATAAAAGTCAACAGAAACCTACAGTTAGTAATTCGAAACTTTATCGTCATATATTTGTCTCCATAGTAACAGCATGCGTACATTGCTACCATAAATATACAAATACAATACAATGTCTCTTACGGGCTACATGGGAAATGATTTTTGTATTTAAAATGAATACTTTGAACCAAACTCAATTAAGATAAAATATTTTAGAGATGAAATGTGCAGTGCTACTCTGCCTTATCTATAGAATAAATTCTGGAACGAATGACGTCACCATGGGAACTCATGCATAATGGTTCATCATTGTGTATGAATTATTCATCCCAAAATTTATCAATTTTGTTTCTTTTTTTTTATGTTTCCATCTGTATTTTGTCTTAGACTATATTCTTTCGTGCAATTTCTTGTGTTATCTAAGTAAAAAGACATCCTATTTAAACAAAACAAAATTAAATAAATGGTTATTCGTAAATTTTTCATAAACTTCCTTACAGGCAGAAGTACATAGGGATTCAACTGTTCTCAGGGAGAACATGCAATCTCTAATGTCTGTTATTTCGTATGAAGAACAACGGTTATTGATGGCCATAGCTAAGATGGATTCATATTGATCTTCTGAAATGTATATTTCATCTGAAGGTAAGTAGGCCGGCCTCATACAGAGATGAACAGAATTTCCTTCCCTTAAGCTCGGATGGTGTTTCTTCAGAAAAACAGACAAAAACCACCAGAAGAAGTACGCAATTGAAAGAATAATACGCTAGCTTCATAACTTATTGATACATCTTCAACTGAAAAACCATTATAAAAGCTGTTCGCTTCTTAGAGAGATTATTCCTGATCTTTCCAATCAAAACCTATTGTCAATATTGACTGTAAAGACTTCGTTAAGGAAAAAAAAAAGGTAGAGACTCTAAAAGAACGTACAGTGGCGATTATGTTCTGAGCTTGTTAACATGTAGAATATGCTTATGCTGTCTCTCTGAAACAGAAGATGAGAGTTAGGTAAGGTTGGATGCTAAATTATTTTCTGCTGGTTTAGTAGGATGGAAAACCCGAATTCCTGGAAGAAAACTCTGCCATATCCATGTGAGACCAGTCAATTCACCTTCAGCTGAAACCTCCTTAAATTTCACCTATTTATAAACGGGATTTGAACCCAGTTTGTATTGAATCGAAAGAAAAAAAAATAACCTGCGCATTTTACAGTTTCATCTGTCAATGAAAAGAGATGATGGCCATTTTACTGAAGCCACAGAGACTACAGTAGATAAATGGCAGTCAAGAAGAATGAACTGCCAGGAGATATCTAGATGGTGAAGGTGGATTTTACCAAGTCAGATTAAAATTTTTCAACTATTTATTATTTAAGCTCTGAACGGTCGTACCGTAAAACTATGAGAGAAAAATCGATTTCAGGATGTTGTCAGCATCCTTGATTGAACGGTTCGTGTAACGCACTCAACAGAGATAATCATCGATCGGATGTCTGACAGAGTCTCTCTCCTTTCAATTTATAACTATTTAAGGATTAAACTAACTGCTCTGTAATGCAGAAAAATTGATGAAGATTTGTATTGTTATAATCAAGTGAAAATAGAAGTGATTGAAATTACAGAATTGATTTGGATTGAAGGAAAGTATGAGTAATAAAGTAATAAATGACAGGTGAGTACTCTTAATTTTTATTTAATGAATTATATAAGCTATTTTGTCCGTTTAAATTGTTTCTATATGTGCTCTAAACCGAGTCATCTATAAGAGATGTGTACAAGGTTCTATCGTGTGTTTTAATTTATTATTATTTTTTTAATAATGCAAATTAGTTCGCGTCTACAGTAACATGTGAAACGTTTGAAGTATTCTATTGGAATTACGCCTGATTTTTACTCGGAGTTTGTTAGAAGGAAGAAGAAAAATCGTGTATTTTTATACACTTAAAGAAATTCTGAAAGGTAAAGACCATCTACGAAGAACTAACCGATTGTAGAGTTTTTCGTAAACAACAGAAGACAATTTTATGGAATAACACCCAAATTGCATTTTAAATAATAAATGCCAAATAAATAAACCAAATACATTTAACAGAATGTAGAAAAATTACTCTTATCAAAATAGTGTGAAATAAGACCGACTAAATGAGATTTCTACCTCATCATATTTGTTGATTGAAACCCTTAAGGATGCATCCTCTCCTAACCGCGAATTAGATATGCAGTGAATCATCTTTTACAGGGGCAATGACGCTCCTTATTGATACGCACGAATCAATTTGTTGTATATCATTTTATTATAATAGTTTGTTATATATTATATATGTTATAATACGCTAGCTAAATATCAACTGTGATTAATAGAGCAGTAAGAAATGTGTGGCTTTAAATGATTTCATTTGAGCTTTTCACTTAGCAGATAACCACATATTTGTTGATTGAAGCGCTTAAGGATGCATCTTCTTCTAACAGCGAGTGAGGCATGCAGAGAATCGTCTTTTACAGGGGCTATGAAGCTTCTGTTGTCACACTTGTTTGTCAGTACTACAACAAAATCATGTACAAGTTACGGCGCATTTAAACTAGTTCGATTTAAGCACATGTTTTTAATTTCTTCTTACTATTGTCTGAATAAGAAAATCACTCTTAGTGGATTATATAATTTAAATTCGAGCATAAGAAATGAAAGTTACTGAAAGAAATAATAATAAACTTGTAAAACATAACAGAGATTTGATCCTTATGGTACTGAATTTATTCCAGAGCGAGACTTAACAAGATAACAAGATACATTTTATAGGTACCACTTGAACGTCATAAAATTGGGCACTTAAATCGGAAGAGAGGAGAGTCAGTGCTTTCGTAGCCAGTTCTCTAGGACATAGTTACATTTGCTCTTCACTGAATATAAAAAAAAAAAAAAATGTGACAGTCATCTAAGATGATAAGAATTTTTTTTTTTTTTCAACTGAGGAAGACTTCAGTCAATTGCATAAGGCGGTAGGACAGAGTTTATCATTTAAAATATTTAAAATTTCCCGCAGAACAGTCAAACCAGCCTTGGAACCCATACAATGAACGAATATAATGACTAAATAACCTTAGTTGTTTTGGCCGTAAATTCTAAAAAACCACCACATCAACAACAATTTGAGTTTTATATATTTGTTTTTTTTTTTCAAATATATAAAATTTATTTGCTAATTCGATTATTTATTTGCTAAGCTATCGTATCATTGATCATGTAGAATGGATGGAAATATTAAAGTAATTAAAAAATAATTAACAAATAAAGAAATTGGTATATAATATAAAACAAGGGTGCATATATTAAACTCATGAGGGAGAGAATAAATATTTGCTTTCTTTCTATCTTATAAGTAAACAATATTAACTGAAGTGATTGCGACTATTAATATAACATGCATTACAATTTAAAGAAATGACTTAATGTTCAGCGATGAGATTCATTTGTCTTCTTTATATCACACATTACTGCACTAAAGATAAAATGCAAGGTTAGAAATTAGCACAGTAATGGACAGATTAAAATCTTGGAACAACAACAACAACAACAACAACAACAACAATAATAATAATAATAATAATAATAATAATAATAATAATAATAATAATAATAATAATAATAATAATAATAATAGTCAAATGACACTTTATTAATAATAATGAAGAAATGTGTCATCAACACAAGAGCAGACATGTCTATATACTCAAGAAAGTATACAGAAACCCTTTAAACAACCAGCATTAAAATTTCTTTGAAGAAATCTTCTTACGTTTATTTGACTAATAGAGGATCGGAATATAAATTACAGTTGTTCCTCCTCCATAGAGATTCTCGTTTCTTAATCAGCAGGAGATTATTTTTTGTCAGCTGGACATCTGTTTGGTTTTATAACCAATTTTACCAATTTAAATAGTGCCTAAGCATTTTTATTTTCTTTGTATTCGTTCCGTATCTTCCTATTTTAAAATGCTTTTGGAGAAATTTATAAAAGAAAAAATAAACTCGAAAAAAAAATTATTCCACTGAGTTTGCTGTTACTGTGAAACATTTCAGTGCGGAGTTTGTTGTCAACCTTTGTAATATTTCTTCTCAACGCAAGTAATGTTTTTCATATGGAAATTGAAGTCATTCTCTTTCATAAAAGATGCGTCTCCATCTATTAAACATTCTCTTGTTTCTTTAGTAACGGAAATTGCACTTCTCCAAATGTTTTTTTTTTCTTCATAACTAAAAGCGAAATTTGAAAAAAAAAAAATAATAATAAATTAAAAGTAAGGGATGTAATAAAAGTTTATTGATAGACATTTTATGGGTCTGTAGGAGAAAAGCAAAAATTGCTAACCGCATGCTATCGTAATTGAAAATATAGATTTACGACCATACCTGTACACAGATAAATGTTTAGTTTAGAAAACGTTTAATATTTGATCATTCAAGAATTGGAAAGCAAAATCTATAAAGAAAAAGTACTATAAATAGAATTGTAAATACTTTAATTTATAAGTACGTAATTTATTGTGAATTATTCTAAAGAAATCAAAATTACTAAGTGCTGTAGAATAAATCAACCGTTCACCATGTTAATCAGCAGAACCTCAAGTGGTATTCTAAACACAATTAATACTTCAATGGATCCATACAAGCGAAAAGAGTACATAAATAAAAAGAAAAAATGCCGTGAGGAGCTAATTAGAACCTTAAGGGGTAAATCATAGCGGGGGATACCTTAATAGGTTGTAATGACTTACTCTTGTCTTGCTAAATGAAAAAGCTAACAAAGCCGTTAAATATGAAGTTTATCTATCTGCACATTCTGGGCTAAAACTGATTTGACTTTGTTCGTGTGCCCTATATCGAATTTCATCAAAAACTCATCATCAACTATGTAGGAGGGATAATCTGTTTGTTTGTCGATTATGCAAATTTACACTTTGCATCAACCACAGCTTAATTTTGAATGTGTTCCTCGTTCAAAATTACAGGCTTACCTATAATTACAATAGCTTTAGATTTTTAACATGAGATGGCAGCACAAGAAAAAATAAAATAAAATAGGAATCTTGAAGTTATTTACGTATGTGAGTTTGAAAAATCCGAATATTTTAGATATCAGGATAAAACCGAATCTTTAAAATATTTCTATTTTAGTTACTAATAAAAACATAAAACTTACCTATCTTGAATACATTTGGTATTAATTACGTATATTCGTAAATTCTCCTAGTGGAAAGCTAATAATAATAATTATAATAATAATAATAATAATCCAAAAGATGAAAAAGATGAGGAAAGAGTGCATTTTTAAGATTTAATTCAATAAAATGAATTGGGTGTTTTTTACAGTTGTATTCGAGGTCCAACAAATACTGCAAGATTTGCTTGTGTGTCTGTACACTGCTACGATCAGTTAGGCTAATGTTTTCAATAATTTAACATCTTTTTATCGGCGACACTTTAAACGAAAGAAACTTAACTCGATTATAATAATTTCGCTGTTTATTTAATACTCCAAAAGTGTAACCATTTGCATCTGCATCCAACAGCCAGAGTTGTTCATAGAAGTAATTATCTTGACCTAGATCTTTTGATTATAGAGTACTCATTGGATCTTGGCTACTGCGTGTTTGTCTGTGTTAATCTAGTTACACGTTGTGAATTTTAACGCCATAAAATAGAAAAACGAATAAATAAAAAATGCATATTTATTGATAGGAAGCAATTCGAGTCATACGAATTATCTTCTGCCTACCTCTCATATTTACATCCTTTTAGTAGAGAATGTTGTCATTCTATGATTATGATGCTGAATATAATACGGAAGATTTTAACGTTCTATTTTGTTGTGATGAATGATACTTACTTGTATGATGCGTTTATATATGGGTTTAATTATAGTGCAAATAGGCCATTGGTAAGAATTAAAACGAGTTTCAGAGAAGAAGACTTCTGCCTCCATACGAGACTGGTTAACTCAACGATGTATCTCAAGTCCTTCCAGTAGAATACATACTGGCCATAAACGCCCTAAGGAGACTGCTAAGAGAAAGAAAAGAGGAGGTTCCTTCTAGAATGGCGACCTCAAAAAGTCAAATATTTAACTTGATAAGACCGTGAGGTCAGTGTATTATATCTGTCGTGTGTTTTTCTGGCCACTTTCTCTGTCTTATGGTTGAAAAAGTGCCGAACTTTCGCGAAAAAGTTCTGTCCCCCTCCGTATGAGACCGACCGCTGCTTCACGTACAATTTAAAAGCCCAAATAAATATTTTCTTCATGTAACAGACGGGATTTGAACCCAGGTGTTTCAGAACAAAAGAGCAAATGTCATGACTTTCTCGTAACTGAGCTAAATAAACCATCTAAGATGTTGAATTTTTAATTTGACATCTTAGATCGTTTTATATTAAATTGTCATGAACGTGATAATTTAATATATTTTTTAATCTTAAAAATGATTAAAATCATTGAAATATTAAAAAAATCAAACATGTGCTGAATAAACAGAATACGATTTTAATCCAAAAAATAAATTGTCTAAGGCTTTTTTTTTATCCTCCAAAGGAGTGGGCGAAGATTTCTACGGCTTTAGCTTATTTTTGGAAATCAGTAGGCAGTCGGTTTCCTCCCTCACTCGTTACTAGTAGAAGCTATCGATGATTTTTGACTCAGTGGGGCGAGAGTATAACAAACTCTACAATGTTCTGATTAAAATCCCTAATAATACTGTAACTGTTATCCGAAAAATATTATATGTTCTACGGTCATTTTTTTCTTAAAGCCCAGAGTTAAAAACCAGAGTTTCGTTGGCGGGTGGGAAATCCTAATTGCATGGGCGAGAAATTGGCTATCTCAGGGACTGCCTAAAAAATGCCTAGAACAGTTCCTCTACTCGCTAGAGTAGACTGCCATGATTCAAGAAATGTCCATAAAGATACACGGGCATAACAAGGTGATTGTCAATCACTAACTTGCTTGCATGTTAAAAATAAATATATCTGGAAACAAATGTTTGCGAATGCCTTTAGGTGATGAATGATTTTTATTATCCGGTGTGAGACCACTACCCTAATTATCAGAGGTTAGAGTACTGTAATGGCTTCATAAAGTTCGATGTTTAGACTCTTTTATCTAGCCTACGGTATGATAACCTAACGTGGTCCTAGCGTATAATGCATTTTTTAAAATTCTATAATATCGCTTGCAAAGGATAAATTTAGCTTTTTGCAAACAATGTTTTGCTGTCTAAAATCTGCTGGGCAACTGCATACATAAAATCGTTCCATTGAACATTATTTGGAGGGGGAAAAAGTTATTGCTAACAATAATCATATGTGTAACATTATTCGGTGATCTCTGTAGAAAATATACAATCGAAGTAATGGAATTCTTTAGTTGACTTTGTCGTTTTTTCTTTCCAATTTTCGTCTGATAGCGAGATAACATTCGCTTGTAATAACAATCCATTCACACACGACACACTATAAAAACACGAACAAACTGCTTTGTTTGTTGCAAATCAAACGCACAAATCACCTACATCAGACTTTAGAATAGGAATGGAAAGAAGAAGCTCTGATAATTCTGATTGGAATCGAAAAACATCCTCCCTCTCTCTCTCTCTCTCTCAATCTTACAAGATCACAGTAACTTATAGAAACTATTCTGAATACAAATAGGGTAGTAATCCTCAAGAGTAAATTGGCATTCAAGTCGTCAACGCAGAAGCGATGCCTTTCTCATTTGACACAGAAAACAAGATACACAGAACATTTGGCAATCAGCCAAACCCACAACTTTGAAACAGAACTTGAAACACGTAAAAGAAGACACTTGTGTAAGAGAGAAGAAAGATAAAGCGAATGTGGATAGAGTAGTATGAAGAATTATGTAAACTACAAGGAGATAAATGCAATCTAAGCACAAGGGAATTAATCACGATGTTGTATTGATATCTCTTCAATTAATGATGGATCTACGTTACTAAATACAAAATAAATAATTAAAATATTGGACGATTACGTGAAAGGGCTGTAGATGGTGATAATGAATAATGCAGGTGGTTAAATATATTGTTAAAGTAGGATGAAAGTGATTGTAGAGGAGATTATTGGTTTAAGGAGAATCTTTTTTCTCTAACGCTAGGCTCGTATCGCACATTAACGTTTTTATTAAATTGGCTTTTATGGATTTTATGGTTCTATTTTTTTTTCTGATACTTTATACAATCTTACCAAGAGATGCATAGAAAAACTACGTTAGATCATCTTTAACCTGTCAAAGAAAAAAAAAACTTAAAGTGATGTCACAGCTCTCTCGGGACATATATATAGCTAACGATTGTCGTTCCTTTGGCCGGAATTCCGCTGGCTAAACTGTCTCTTGAGATAGCAAACGTGTAGGTTCGTTTATCATATCGTCAAAGAGGATATTTGTGGCGATGTGTATGTGCGTGTGTGTGTGTGTGTGTGTGAGAGAGAGAGAGAGAGAGAGAGAGAACACGCACTCTTAACTTACGCTATTTTTTTTTCTAAACTTTGGTAAGGAATTTGATTGGTTTGCGGTAACCATGGAAACCAAAACTAACTTCTGGTCAAAACTTTTGGTGTATGTTCCCTGCTTTTCATCTAGAATCACTTCATTGCACTTTATTTAAATGAGATAGCGGATCCTCTCATTGCAAATTTGCATGTGTTCTCCACCCTAAGTTTTGTGATGCTTATGGTTGTGGACATCTATAAGAACGAGCCCTTCATACCAATGCTTTTGATGAGATATAATTTATTCACTACCTTCACTGAAGCTGATGGCTAGAATTCTAAATTATGTAGTGATGAAGTGATGGAAAGGCGATCAATCTATTGCTGAACAGATGAAAGTTGGTATCATAGTTCGTAGAGAACTGCACCAACGTCAAAAGACGATATTTTAGTATGCGTAACGTCCATAGATAAATATCTCGCATGCTAAATACTCCTGATGTAAAAAAAAAATTTCATTTCATAGAGGGAGCTGCTGTCGATAATTACCTACATTGGAAGCATCATACATATTCAATGTAATCGACAAGAAATTATGGTTCTCGGTTATTAAAAAACCTCAGTTAAAAATTAAGTTCATATTTGTGGGATTAATCTCATTGTGTGCGTGTGCGTTTGTGCGTGTGTAACTAGTTCTCTAAAGCAAGTTTTTTCAGTATTTTAACTCTCCTTTAAGATAGGTAGTTAGGCTAATTCTGCAATTGTTTGCCAACGAATCTAAATCTGACTCCCAAAGAGATCAAATGTGAAAAACGGATGTCCAAATGGAAGTCCTGATAGCGAAAACCATTGATTGTGTCATTTGCTCATTACTGCTTCCCCACGCTGTACAGCCAAAGGGCCCTCCTACAACATACCAAAAGTATACTGGAATCTCAAAGTAAATGTGTTCTTTGGAGTTACGATCCAAGTTACTAAGGTTATGAGACCAATTTATTATGTCTGTTAATTGCATTCGCGATCTGTTTCTTTATTTGTTGCACGAAAAAATCGGGTTTCCTGAAAAAATAGGGAGCCTCCTTAATATGAGATAGGCTGACTCACTTTTAAATGAAAAAGTCCTAAGATTTTCGCAGCCTTGGCAGGATTTGAATCCACATCATTTCTAGTCGATCAGCATCTCCGATATCGAGCTAAGAATGTTCTTCAAGAGAGAGAGAGAGAGAGAGAGAGAGAGAGAGAAAGAGAGAGAATTGTGAAATCGAACAACTTGGAAATAATACATATTCTTTCTCCGAGGGACCTTACATTTTTTCTTATAATCCAATCTTCAGCTTATATCTTACACTCCTCTTCCATTAGTGCTTGCTGCTGCTGTATCTTGGAGATTGGCCAATATCCAAACTCTTCCCTAAAATGGAGACACGTTTATATGCAATTATCGATCTATTGTCTCACCTCAATCCCATTCAAAAAATAAAGAAGAAACCGCTCGATTAACTTCTAGTCCATCCAAAATCTAACGACCAATAGTATCTGCCTTTGTGCAAGTGTTAAGGAAACTCTCTCTCTCTCTCTCTCTCTCTCTCTCTCTCTCTCTCTCTCTCTCTCTGATCTGAAGGTCTTTTCGAAAAGGCAGTAGTACCATTCTTTGTTCTTATATTTATTACTTTCATGGTGACCTACCGGTTGCATGCTAAACATATTTCATATTAACTTAATACGTAGCATGCCATTTGAGCACAAAGCTGCTCAGTTTAAAAACCAAATTGGAAAAATTATTCTTAATGCAATAAAGAACTACGAATTCAAAGTCCGTAGCTTTTATTTAAGTGGGTGTTCGTAAGCGCATCTGAAGAGTTTGAAGATTTGAATAAATTAGTTCGAAATCCAGTTGATAAACAATAGTGTCACTCGTTAAGCATCATCCACGAATGGTTGGATAATCCTTCTAAAAGGATTATACATGGATGTATAATCCTTCTAATAGTAAAAAAATGGAAGTTAAAGATTATACCTCACATAACTGATTATGGAAGGTTCCTTCTTGGGTTAATTAAAAGAAACGAGTTTAGTCTTAAAACCTCAAGGCCAAAATTTTACTTTTAGCTAATGACGGTGTAGCCATGTGGAAATAATGTTTGTCTCCATAGTGTTAGACCGCCAGGAGAAAGATAAGTTCGATTCTAGTCGCCGACGAAAATCGAACTTTTCTTCTGCCAGTTTCCAACTTAGTTGACCTTTGCCTTAAGCAAGTATGTTTTTTTCTTGCCGAAACGTTTGTTTTTAATTCAGCAGCGCAAGAAAATCAACCTAGAATTCACACAGTAATATAGTAGGATTTGGGACCACATGATGAGATCAGCTGTCTGCTGTACTCTTTCTCCTAATGCCTGTGGCAGTAGTGGTAGCCTTAGGTCAGCTATCAGTGAAGGCTAAGCACAGAGACTGGCTGCCCGTCAATCTTTGCAAAAATTAGTTAGAACTAAAAGAGCCTCGCATGATCCCCTTGTGGGAATAAAATGCGTTAAGATTTATTTATATTAAATTCATTTACGGCAAGCTATCATAGCCACAGATTGAATGGAAAAAAAATGATGCCGTTTGTCAAATATTTTTGTAACAGAACAAGGGCAAAAAAATTTAACACGTATTTTTCATACGTGGTAAATTATTTTTCATACAAGAACACATCGTTATTTGAAACCGAGAATCTGCAGAGGCTCCAGTGAAGAGAAATGGTTTATTATTAGATTCAGAAGTCGCTAAAGTTGCCTTACGATAGCTCACCAACCACCATTCATACACCAACAACAGTACGTCAGTTTATATTATTCTGTTCATAAAGTTTTTCTTCCTCTTCAAATTTTTTGCACTTTGTTTCAGTTTCTTTACATCTTTTAAAACATCCCTGAGTTCTTTTCTCCATTTCAGTCATAAATCACATAATTTTAACAGTTTGTTATAATCTGAAATTCATCCCAAAGTCCTTCAGTGAGCATTACCATGGTACTCCATTCTTCTCTAGATTCGGCCCAAATTGTCTCACTTTTAAGTGAATGTGTCAAACAATGCAAATTGCTCCTTAATAGGAAAAGAAGATAGAAATATTTCCACTTTGCATAAAAACAAAGAATCAAATAGATGGCAGATACAACGGACAGATTGCCAGCCTCGTTGGCCGAGTGGTTAGCGTATCCGCTCTCTAGCCAAAAGGCTGCGGGCTCGAATCCCGCCTTGGGCATGGATGGTGGTGATTGTCTGTGAAAATACTAGTGGTGGCCGGCGGTAGATGGCGTTGTTGTAGATGAGGAAGGCAGTTGCGGCTGGTGGACTGATGGAGACGGAGAGTTGTAGAGTAGGTGTTCTCCCTCGATGAGTCCTTGGAGGTGTCAAGTGATAATAATAATATTGGATGCAAATTTGGAAGCCGAGTTGATATGAGCAAAACATATTTAAAGGGACCCCTGATTACATTAATATTCCTACGTTGGAATACTATAAATCCTTAATTTAAATAATATTTATTACTTCCCCCCCCTACAGAACGTATCAAATCGTATGACGAATAATTTCACGACAGTAATGTTAAATAAAGGTAAACCAAACAACAATTTAGTAGCTAAAATATTAAAGCTTAAAATATAATAATAATAATAATAGGGTGTAAACTATGCAATTAGCGATATCTAACTTTTAGCGCTCTATCTATCTCTCTTTCTGTAATGCTCAGTATTAATGGTGATATAAAGGAGAAAATTCAGGGAAAGAATATAAAAAAACCTTTATCTAGGAATGATATAGAACAATGTATAGCTTTTTTCTTTCTTTGCGTGATCAATTCGCCTACATTCCTACAAGTCACGAGGAACAGTGAAATGGCGTCTGCTGGATCTCTTCCAAATGCTTCTCTGCTGATGAATGAACGCATCTTATAGATTTTCCCCATTCGACATGAAAACATACCACTAGTGGCGTCCTCCTTTTCGTTAGTTTGTTCTTTGAAGCCATTAAAAAAAGGGGAAAAAAATGCTGGAAGAAAAGTAATTGCGAATGTTGATATTTCTATCCTGAATGAAGACGTGATCTCTGTTTTTTTGTATAAATTATTTTTTTTTAAATCGATCATTTATTACTGGGATCATTTTTATAAATAATTTTATAATAATGTATATATTATTATAAAATTAAATGAAAATATTAATTATAATATTACATCATAATATAATAATGTAATTAATATTTAATCATTCATTTAATTATACTTTTATGGATTTTTATTATTTTTTTCATTTAATAATTTATTTTATTATTTGTTTAATTATAATAATAACGATTATATATGTATGTATATCATTAATTGAGAAGTGAAAACATGTTTTCAATAATGCTAGTCAATAATGCACTTTTTTGTAAATAAAACTTGTAAACATAAGAAAATATTTTATTATAAAATAAGGTTACTGCTTAAATTTAAGAATGTAATTATTTTTTAGAAATTTTTTTTAAAATCTTATATTCATGCTATTCCTTGAGTCACACCATTAATAATCTATTATAAGTATGATGGAGAATGTTAATCGACTGTGAGATGCGGTGATTAATACCCTTGGAGGGTAATGGATGGCAATGCTGTAGCCAATGAAGTTCTAACTGAGGCTGCTATTGCTGTTACCCCTCCTGCCATGATCAGAGCTTTAATAGCTCAATAACACCTTCTCCCTACACTGTCCTCTACAGATAACGGGGAAGATGAAAAGCATTCTTGCTTCGCCCCTTTAAGCCAGTCCTTATAAGGACTTGGACCATGATTTCGAATTTGTTTGGCGCGTATGATGTTTGTAAGAATGTTTTCGTGATGGCGGCTCGCGTGTTATGGTTTCGTGTATTATTGATGGCGAACTGTGAATTTGATTGATGATATGTTTTTTAGCGATTTATGCTTATTCATTAGTAATAGTAGTTAATTGCTTGCTACCATAAACAGACACTTTATTTTTCCATAGTGGTTTATTCAGGTAAGTCAATTGAAATTACAAGGGCGATACGCTAGGCTACTGCCGCTAGTATCGCAATTGTTTCATATCTTGTAATCATAAGCAACTGTCTATTTGCTATCGTGAAAAGTGCAAGGCATGTCCTTCCCCACAGAACAGACTTTGGGGCCAATAATGGAGGCACGATATGAAGAACTAAATTTCAAAGAACTTCTGGCTATCTTGAAGCATGTAGGCAATCTACTGCACACTAAATGGCCAGGTAAAGTCGTAATTCATCAATAGAATAGGTTGATTCAGATAACCCTCAACTGTCTGAATTTCTTCCCAGTATCCATCAAAATAGCACCAGCGAAATAGAAACAACTGCTGATGACAATTGCATTGCAGATCACAGCGATTATCAGGAGGTTCGCGCTCGCAAAAAACGCAAAACTGCACCCTCTGAACTACCCAAAGCGGTCCTGACCCGGACTCTCCTACCTCCTGAAGGGAAAAGATACCTCCGATTATTCTGCGAGAAAAGAAAAAATGGATCTCCCTAAAGACTATGATGTCCAATTTAAAGATTTCATATAGTCAAGCAAAGAATGTCGCAGAAGATATCAAAATACAGCCCTGCTTAGTGATGGATTATCGAAGGTTGACTGGTGAATTGGATGCCAAAGGTATACAGTATCACACCTTTTCACTGGGATCAGAAATAAACCTCAAGGTTTATTTCTGAGGTGTCTCGGAAGACGTATTCATAAAAGAAGTGGCTGCGGATCTCCACCACCAAAACCTACCACCCGTTAAGGTCAGTAGAATGACCAGAAAAGACAAGACTCCAATGCCACTGGTTCTAATTGAGATCAGCCAAGCTTATAAGCACATATATGATCTGATATCTTTGTTTGGACTAAAAATTACTATAAAACCACTAAGAAAAAGAGCTTCAACAGGGAAGTGCCACAGATGTCAAAGATTTGGCCATGCCCAGAAGATGTGTAGCGCTGAATTCAGGTGTCTAAAATGTGGGATGGTCGCCCACCCAACAAATACATGCACTAAACCAAAATCTATCCCGGATAAATGTGCGAATTGTAGCGGTCCTCACACTGCCAATTACAAAGGATGCGCTCACAATCCAAGAAATAGAAAATCAGAAGCAGAAACATTTCCTTCCTCACTCAGCACACCTATGTGAGAGACTACTTCACAGTTTCCTGAAGTTCAATATAAAAGGTCAGACGCCCTTCAGACGAAGCCAGAGGTTCCCAAAAGAGTAACTCCGCAACAACAATCTAGGACATATGCGGATGTCACTCGTCCTAAACAGTCATCCCGTGAACAGACAACACCACACACAAATCTGACAGCTATCATTACCTCTTCTCTCGCAAATATGCTGTTGGATTTTAGCAGATCCAACCCTTCACAAAGTTCTACTAACAGATTTCTAAAGGACACACAAGCCATTATTTCAGCGCTCACTAATGAACAGTAACAAATTAAAACTAGAATCTCTAGAGATCATTGCGTGGAACGCGAACGGCCTGAGGAGTAAGATTTTAGAACTTCAAAATTTCGTCCAAAGACATCAGCCAGACGCACCTAAGACCTTCAGACAATCCCAAAATTTGTGGATACCAACAGTA
This sequence comes from Typopeltis vanoorti, assembly GCF_054136105.1. Classification (NCBI taxonomy): domain Eukaryota; kingdom Metazoa; phylum Arthropoda; class Arachnida; order Uropygi; family Thelyphonidae; genus Typopeltis; species Typopeltis vanoorti. The sequence continues at coordinate 120,748,364 of NC_143555.1, read as the reverse complement.
CAGAGCTGATAGACTATCCTACAGAGAAGGAGGCACGGCAATTTTCATTAAAAAGTTCATCTCTCATCACTCCATAAACATCCCTCCTACCACCAACCTCGAGGTCACTGGCATTGAGATTCTCACGAGTTCTGTCGGCAAAATTAAAAATCTTCGCAGCATATCATCCTTCACAAAAATCATTACGGTTCTCGGATTTGAACGCCTTATTCGATACCGGAGAGCCTATCATTGTGGCAGGTGATTTTAAATGCCAAGCATTCAACCTGGAATAGCCGTTCCACCAACAAAAATGTACAGATACTACAAACCTGTGCTTGTTTCAACAACCTTCATGTAATAGATCCTGCTGACCCCACCCATCACAACACTTATGGTCGGGCTGATGTGTTGGCCATAGCCATATTGCAGCACATCAGACTCCAATACAATTTAATGAGGATTAACGATCTGTCATCAGACCATAACCCAATACGGTTAAAATTGGGAAACCTTGAAAAATTATCTCCCCCCCCTCCCTCACTCATTCATTCCTTGGGAAAGGCTCTCCAAGGTACCTCCAAAATATATTGGTCCTGTTCCCATCATTAAATCAAAAGAGGAAATTGAAATAGCTGTTAAAAATCTAACAGAACAGATTAAAGCAGCCTGTGCAGCAGTTTCTACCCCTGCAATTATCTGCAAATCCAGCCACTTGCCAGAAGATATTATGAATCTGATTAGAGAAACAAATAAGGCACGAAAAAGATACCACAACACCAGGGCGCCGCAAGATAAACGGATCTTGAACAGGTTCAACTCTGCAGTGAGAGATGCCCTCGCAGCCCATAGAACTCAACTCTGGGAAGAAAAACTGACCTCCATCTCTACTGATAACCACTTCATATGGAATCTCATCCGAAAGATTAAAAACAGAAATAAACCTCTTCCCCCCCCCCTCTAAACAGATTCAGGTCTCATCCACACTGATGCTGATAAAGCTGAAGCAATAGCAAATCACCTTGAAAAAACAATGTAAACCTGTATACGATCACCTCGATTTTAACCATATATACAAGATCCACCGTAACGTCAGATATTCACTCAATTCTGCTCTCACGTATTCCACTCAAATTGCACCCACCTAACCTGTTGAAATATATGCTATTATTAAGAAGTTCAAGAACAAAAAGGCTCCTGGACCCGACGGTATCTCTAACAAAGTAATAAAGCTTCTACCACGTAGAACTATTGTCCATCTGACAACTATAATTAACTCCATCCTTCACTGCAAACATTTTCCTTCCTACTGGCGGACATAATACCGATCCATAAACCTGGAAAAGATCCCAGATTGCCTCAAAATTACAGACCAATCAGTCTCATCTCAAATCTCGGCAAAATTGCCGAGAAGGTAATTCTTACCAGACTCCAAGATTCAGTACTCCGACTAAATATCCTGCCCGAGGAGCAGTTTGGCTTCCGATAATCGCATAGCACCGTGCAACAAATATACAGATTAGTGGAACACATTATCGCGGGTTTTAACTGGCGTCAATGCACTGGGACTGTTTTCCTTGACATAGCCAGTGCATTTGACAAGGTTTAGCATTATGGTTTGCAAACTGATATCATCTGGTGTACCAATTGGAATCATTCATCTTATAAAGCATACCTCTACGATAGGCGCATGCATATCAGGATGTGTGGGGTAGTCTCGACACAAAAACGCATCTTGTCTGAAGTTCCACAAGGATATTTACTAGCACCAATCCTATTCTCCTTATACTTGTATGACATACCGCACAACCCATTATCTTCAATTAAAGCCCTGTACGCTGATGATACAGCGATATTGTCCAGATCTTTAAAGCCTCACCTAGCCATCAAGAAACTGCAAGAAAACCTACTGCTAACCGAACAATATTTCTCCAAATGGCGACTCCAAGTGAATCCCCTGAAGAGTGTAGCCGTCCTATTCTCTAGAAGATCACTGCTTCCTAAAGAAGATATCCTCCTTTTCAACACTAAAATTCCCTGGAAAACTGAGATCAAATATCTTGGTGTAATACTGGACAGAAAACTGACTTTCAGCTCCCATATCAAGACTCTCTGTGCAAACACATCAAAATCCATAGCCCAGCTCTATCCGCTAATTAACAGAAACAGTAAGCTGAGCACCAGAATCAAACTTCTCATATACAAACTGATGGTTCGTCCAATACTCACCTATGCTTCACCAGCCTGGAGTCATACCTCCATACACACACACACCCAAGGAGGGTTTGCCCTACCGATCTTGAAATATTCCTATTTCATTAACACTGTTCAAAGGTTACAGAAAGCATTGGCATCAAATCACACATCTCGCAATCTAATTAAATGCTTCATTGGATATTTCTTACCCTGTTTCGGGACCACTGGCCACGCTGGACCATGTGCGGAGATAGTTCCAGAGTGGTATTTTACAATATGCAAAATTCTAAAAAGATTTGTAACAGATGGAGTTCGGGTGCTTCATCTTTGCCCAAAGCAGCTGTACTGGAAATTGTTTGACGTCTTTGGTTGTGAAACGCCTGATCTTCCGATGAAACTAGTAAAATCAGAATATCGTCCCTGACCTTTTGCGAAGTATGCCATGCAATCGAAACTGTAGGGCACCTCATCTACCGGTGCAGCGCATTTGGAAAAGGCTGACTGAATGGCTTAATCCCGTTTCCCACTTTCTCTGAGGTGGTACTATTGATGAGAAAAATACCTTATTTTTCTCATCAATAAAACGTCACATACGGAAGGTACGTAAAAAAAAATCTCCTCACTGAGGAAGAGAGAATTCATCGTTGAATTAGGAATTGCTTCTCCGCCCATCTCCCTCGGTTATTGAAGCAGGAGAAGTACCTTTTAGGCAAAAAACGGTTCCTAAAGAGATGGTGTAGGCCACCAACCATATAACTCTCTCTAACACTATCTACCTCTATCTTTTATCTTGCTCTCTTTTCTCTCTGCTGAATCCCAGCGCCACTTTATACTCAAAAGGCCAATGATTAGAGACTTGAACTCACAAAATTATTATTAATAATATTTTATTAAATATTATTAATAATATTTTATTAAATATTATTAATAATATTTAATAAAATTTATTAAATATTATTAATAATATTTAATAAAATTTATTAAATATTATTAATAATATTAATATTATTAATAATATAATTAAATTATTTAATTATACGGTGATACACCATTTTATTATTTGTATATAAAAAAACATAATAATGTATCCAGTGGGCAAAGTTTCTGTCTTTTTTTTTCATAGAATAAAATAAGAATAATTTCAGTTCAATCTCTCTCTCGACTGAAGTCCCATATTCAATTACATATTACGACTGACTTGCATCCTGAAGTGCATTAAATGCAACCTCTCGGTAATTAAATTAACAGTTCACATTTACGTCACTACCTTGACTACAATTGAAGCCATCAACGTAATTCCCAAACAGCTTTGTAACGTTAAATGTAGGGAAAGTTTTATTAATCATGACAATAATTCATCATAAGAGAAATACCATATTTTGACGTCCATTAGCCTCACGGCTCCAATAATTTATTTTGTAAAATTAGGGTACAGTTCGTAATTGGAACTTTAATTTTATGGGTAGAAACTTGATCAGTGCAGTATTTATGCGAAACCTCCCAGTTGCTTAATTATAACGGAAATTGGTAAAAGACGGTTAAAGTAAAAAAAGAAAATAAATAAATAAAAACGATATGTAATTGAATTTTGTTAGAATAGACCAGTAAACATAAATTGTATTTTTTCGTGTCTACGTTCACAGAAAAAAAAAAAAAAAAAAAAAAAAAAATATATATATATATATATATATATATATATATATATACACACATCTATAGTATTCGGGTTGAGGTAAGGATTTTATATTTTTTTAATTTATTTTTACTTAATCCAAATACCCTGCCCTAGACAAATACCAAACATCTTTTACCAATGAAATTTGCTTACATCAATTTAAACAAATTATGACAATTAAAATTTTATCAGCCTAAATATTCCAAAAACTAAAACAAAACTGGTTTCTGGACAACATTTTAACCCTTAAAGATACAACATGCACGGAGCCTCCAATTCAACTGTCTGAAATATATGGGATGATTGTCAATATCGAATAAAGACTGAAGAAATACAAATTTGAAGAAGGAATACAGAAATGCGGTTGCCATAATAGATTATTATTTATTTACAGTAAGAAAATCAAATAAGGGTGTTGTTAATGTTCAAATATTTATGATTTCTCTACTTCTGATTAATTTTGAGTGCGCTTCTGTCATTTTAATTCTGATTGGCAATGAAAATGCGAAAATATTTCAGGCATGTAAACAAAGTCGATTCCTTTGAATTTTGTATTATAAATAGTGCGAATCAGATACTTACTTTTGACGCGGTAGTATACACATCAATTCTCTCTCTCTCTCTCTCTCTTCCTTTCAGACTTGTTTGCATCTTTACGATATCTCAATTTATTTCCAATCAAAAAAAACTCTTACTTCTTTCTATCTCTTTTTAAATTTATCTTTCCGCTTGTGCGATCTCCTCAAGTCGTCTCTCATCTCCCCCACCTCACTCTTGATGGTCCAGATATTCTTTAATTTTCTTTTCTTTTTTTTCATCAATCAATTTGCACATTTCTCAACACTTGTTCTTCGCTAGCATTCTCTTCTCTTGTTTAAAGCAATGATTGCTTGTATTGATTACCGTGAAAAGCGCATGTTGGTTGACGTACTTTTTTTTTATCTCTTTCTTAAGTGGACTGGAAAGCTCTCAAATTGAATACTTTGATATTAGATGAGCTATCTGTTTTATTTATTTTTCTAAAATCACTTAAAACATATTGCATCAGAGTTACTTTTAAATATATCCGGAACATCTATCTTACTATAAGAAATCGTAAGCATAGGATAAGGTTAGTAGTTTAAATAGTTTTGATTCTAACAACGACAATCAATTGAAATCATATTTGAAAACAGATAAATGTCGAAATACTGATGCCATGTTGTTTGATCTTAACCAATTTAAACCAATGAATGTGTTGTTATCATTTCTGACGAGACTTGCAAACAAAATAGTCCAAAAACAGACAGAGGGAGAGATAGAGAGAACAGGTAGTTGAACATAACAGGAAAACATGACTAACATATACAATACAAAGTTAGTCCCCCTCGAGATAAGGAATTATCTTTAAGTTTATTATCTCAATTTATTTCCAATAAAAAAAACTCTTACTTCTTTCTATCTCTTTTTAAATTTATCTTTCCGCTTGTGCGATCTCCTCAAGTCGTCTCTCATCTCCCCACCTCACTCTTGATGGTCCAGATATTCTTTAATTTTCTTTTCTTTTTTTTCATCAATCAATTTGCACATTTCTCGACACTTGTTCTTCGCTAGCATTCTCTTCTCTTTTAAAGCAATGATTGCTTGTATTGATAATTTGTCATTGTGATGTTCTGTAGTATCTACAGAGCTGAAAAGATCTATCCGAAAATGTAAACATTGCTAGATTTATATTCTTTGTTTAGCTATTCAGGGACACGATAGAACGAGACTAAAATAAATAAAAGATCGGAGGGTTAAAAAAAAGTCGAGTTTTTATATATTGCTCAAAAATTTCACTAGATGTCGCTAGTCGCAGACAATGAAATATATAACTATGAAGTAGCTACATAACTGTATAATTAAATTATGTTTCGTAAAAAATCCACTAGATGTCGCTCTATAAATAATAAAATGATGGGAAAGCAAGATCTCCACTAGATGTCGCTAGCCGTAAGCAATAAAATATACAACTACAATATAACTGTATAATTAAATGATATTTCGTAAAAAATCCACTAAATGTCGCTCTCTATATATAATAAAATGGTGTGAAAGCAAAAACTCCACTAGATCTCGTAAGCTATATTGTATGATAAACGCATACGCCTAATATAATCCCTGCGTTCACTCTAATTTCTATCCAACAGTTTCGATCTTTGATATTATTTTTCCTTTACTTCTGGAATGAATTTCTCTTTTATAACAAAACGCATTTGTCTTGGTAACGATTTGCACATCACATATTATTCTCACGGTGAGCTGTTTTTAAGTATTATGTGGCGCCAAACCTTGCGTTTTTTATATATTTGACGTATCAGGCGACATACAGCTTTGACGAGGTCATTTAGCTTCAAAATTCCACTCCCAACTTTCTAAGAAATTCTTTCCTAGCCATAAGGAATCTTACTAACTTCAAAAAGTTCATTTCTCATCACCCACTACGTCTTGGAACAATTAATTATTTTCACCCCCCCCTCCCATTTTTATCGAGTTTGCTCGAGTAGAAAACAGTGCCTTTAGATTGATTACTTACGTCAACAAAATTAAACTAGAACTGGCGACTTAATTCAATTGCAGTATGTGATCAATCCCATAATGATCAATCATTGACTTTTTTTTTCCGGATTCTAATAAAATTTGTTTTAATGAATCGACGTTTGATTTTTAAAATATGAACATAGTATTTATTGTCTTTGAAAAAGGGAAAAAAAAAAAACATACCGTAATTAGTTGGATATATCTGTCAACGAGGGATTATCATTAAATATTATCAGAACAATTTCGAGATTTATTTTCAATAAAAATCACAGCTCTTCAGATAGCTCTCTTTTTTTATTATTGTTGTCACTTAATATACGCAAGCAAAATGTATTGTTGTCATGGAAACTTAATATCTCTCTTAGTCTACTGAGATATATACATTGACTTCTCTGTCACGTGGTACACAAAAGCGGAATTAATCACTGTCTCAGTAAGATGTAATGCCGTATCCATCTATATAGGTTCAGTGTTCAACTACTACGTAATTAATGACAATATTGTTTAATTCTAATCAGGAAAAAGAAGAAAAAAAAAAGGAAACAACTGAATAAAACAGACTAAATATTGACGATATTCTGTAGTGACATAAATGTGAACTAAGTATGAAAGTTGAACCTTTCGTTGTGATGGAAACATGGAATGATGACGTCACATCAGCTTGAAATCTACAAAGGAAAATGGTGGCTGTTTTTGTTTTATTACTTTATTTTTTAATAGCCATGTTTACTGTTTATTATAATGATGGACGATATCATCAGACAGGAAAATGGCTCGTAAAACTTCTGGAATTTTCATTTATTAGCTTTCGCGCATGATGGGGTATTATTAGATTAAGACCGCAGAGGAAAAGACGCAACGAAAGACCTAAGCAGACATGGTACCAAGCCAACTGATCCAAAGAAGTGGAAGCTCTCTGTAGTACCATAGACGGGAAGGACTAAGTAGACTGTGCTTTTTTTTTAAATGCTTTTGTTTTTTAAAAATGTTTGTTTAATTTTTAGATTCGTTTCTTTCTAGATCGATATTTACATCATTACCGTCGTAACCTTTATTTACATCATAATGCGTTTTTCTGAAGTGTACCTTGTATTTTTGACAACCCAGTGTATCACTCTCTGCCACTTTGAGAAATCAACTAAAATTCTCGCGAGAAATATCTCCGCTTTGTTGATTATTGGAAAAGTTTTTATTTTTATTTTTATTATTTATTTATTTATTTTTTACTTCGCTCGGAGTAAGCCATTTTCGTAATATAATAATTCACCAGAGATGTAAGAAAATCATTTTTGGAATTTTTTTTTTTTTTTTTTTTTCTGCTTATTTTTAGATTCGATTGATGTGGACTTTTTCATCATTGAAAAGATATATGAGGTGAACAATTTTCATTTCATCAAGAAATGTTGGAAACAACTTTACCGTTTTGTATCGATTTAATGCGTAAATAACTTCGCACAACTCTGTTGTGGAACAAGTGGCCTTCGTTGGACTCTAACAAGCAACACACGAGAGAGAGAGAGAGAGAGAGAGAGAGAAAGAGCATTGGAGGCCAGACAACTACGTACAGTTAAAAAACTCGCCTTCGGCATGAACTTATTGCAAATAAGGAAATGCGAGCTGTGATGTCATCGCACGAGGAGGTTTACTTCATTACCGAGGTGGCTAAGTTGTTAGAGGGAGGGAAAAAAAATAGATTGTTGTGCGTTCGCTTGACGGAAACGCCGTTAATAAAAGACCAATAAAATCGGAGAGGTTTTAAAGCCAAGTGTATACGAAAGGTCAAAAAAAAAAAAATGAAACAAAAAATGAAGTGAATAAACTAACATTAACGAAAAAGAAAGAAAATTCTTTAATGAGCTCCTAATCTCAGAAAAATATTTAATCTTTTGTAAAAAAAAAAAAAAGAATGAAAAACCTTTTTTTAAATAACATCAACATAATAATGCAAAGTCCAATTTGTAATGTGGTGCAGTGGATAAGATGCAAACCTCTCGGTAAACCTAACTTTGCATCCTTCATTATTGTGCTGTGTGTGTGGTCCACAACAATGAACGTGTCTATTATTTGGTTTTGTGGATCTCTACGCGTAGTATATCAACTGAAATTTGGATAACTACATTTAAACCAGGTAAGCTGAAAACAACAGTGAATAAATAAAGATAAATTTGCATTTAAAACCGGCTCTAGGTTTATAGCTGCATCAGAGGCATGTTATAATAGATTGGTGGCATTAACAACTCAAAAAATGCAGCCATCGTGCGAATTATATTTCCCATACAGATCTCCTAAAAAAGCCTCGGCTCGAAATACTTATTATTGACGATATGATACATTCATAAATCCATCCATTTTTCATCCGTCCGAGATGGATTGAGTCCTCTGATTAGGAGTTTTAGCCATTTAATGCAGACGGCTTGCCATTCCTCTTCTTCATCCCTACCCCCCCCCTCCAAAAGTAAATATTTTATGTCTATAGATACGTGTTCACCGGACCGGTTTGCCTGTTTGCGGGATGAAAAACGAGTTTCCGGATGGGAAAACTTACCACTACCGTATGAGATCTGCTGACTCACCTTAAGTTGAAAAGTCCATCCTGATATAGGTTTTTGGCATCCTAGATGAGATTCAAACCAAAGGGCATTGTCTATATCGAGACTGGGGGGGGCTCTTGCATTCATGACATAACACACTTAAAAAATTCAAACATTTGTGTTTATTAGCTAGTAAAATCTCTGCCTGGTAGAGATTTCGCTATCTAATTAAAAAAAAAAAGAAGAAGCATTCCTTTTATTTTGATTGAATTAAGAATTTTGCTTCCAGGAATTTCTTTTAGTATGCCAAGTAAGTGATTTTCTTTTTTCTTTCTTTCTTTCTTTCTTTCTTTTTGGCGTTAATCTTTCGGAAAATGTAGTCTCAAATACGCCAACCTGAACAGGGGATGTAGAAAACGTGTTTGTGTGTAAAAGTGTTAAATCGATAGTTTTACAAAGGTGGCTTGGATGGACGTTGTTTTATATATTTCTCTTGCCCGTATGGATGTGTCAGATGGTTGGGAAAGATAAAATGGGGAAGTAGGAGAAAGAAGAGGCTTCACGTATTTGGACTGCGCGCAAATGCCATTTTAATAACAGGTCTCACGCTCGATACTTTGAAAAATGACACTACTATTTAACGATTGTGTGTATGTGTGTGTGTGTGTGTGTGTGTGTGTGTTTCATTCTTGAATATAAAGTGGCTGTTTCTTCCTCTTTGGTGTTGAAGTAAACGGTTTTCTGGACGCTAAATGTGCAGCTTTTCTTTGCTATTGGTTTTTCTATAAGCAAGACTCGATTTTCTTTCCTAACATTTAAATAAATAAAAAAAAAAAAAATTCATAATGTGACTGTATAGAAAAATTTTCTTCTTCGACCCATGTGTTGGATATGTGATAATAGAGATGTAATCCTATTAAAGTCAATATTTTATTTTTTTCTATCGACTGAAATGGAAAGTTAAAACCTTGTTTCGATCAATTATTCACCACAAACAAGAGATACCATCCACGTATTTGGTAAAGAGAAATAATATATGAAATTTTATTAACAATGTAAGGAAAAACTGAAATAAATAAAGCAGTTACGGTCACGTTACTCCTTAAAAAAATAAAAACGAAATATAACATAATTCAAATATGATAAGCGAAAGTAACAGTACAATACAACAGTAGCTTGTTTCACCCTTGCTATGAGTTGCCTCGGTTAACCTAAACTTTACTTCGATATTTATTTAACATTATCCCTAAGAATTCTTCGAATTCACTGTAAAAGAAATTTTGAGGTGAATAAATAGATTTTATTCACAGTTATTCGATGTAAAAAGTACGCGTACTCCTTGATATGACGAGTACTCTAAAAAGAGTTCCGATAATTTTGGTGTGGATAGAGTGTAATATTGGACTCGGTGTTACCAGCACATTAACAACCGGAATGGCGTCGAGACACTGTGAAATGAACTGGTCGGTCTCGTACGGAAGCGAAATGTGGTTCTTCCCTAAAATATGCAGATAGACGAATTGGATAGAGCCCACCCGATTGACAGAAAAGTATGGTCCTTTCTTTAATATCATGTTCGATTATTTTTTTCTGTTGTCTTATATAAAAACTTCGCTACTGGCATGTGAGTGTCATGTTGCAGTTTAATCAATATTTAGTGACAAATATGTAAATGCGATCAATATGAGTCACCAAAATAGAGGTTTGTGTGCACGGTTGTTGTTATTAAAGTGTTGTTATTAAAAAAAAAAAAAAAAAGCTTACAATTCTAAGGCTCAAAATTGCATTAAAAGTACTGCTTTATAATGTACAGTATGAGGTTCTCATCATAATGAAATGAACAATAACCTGTTGCTTTCTTTCACGCGCATTTTTAAGAAGAAAAACACGTACTTAAATAAATTAATTAATTAAAGAATATTAAAAAAAAAGGTTGAATTTCTTGTACAAAGTCCACCAATTTCTTTATGACTATTTCGTTCTATATTGGATATTCGTTATTGTATTTATAGCATTTTCTTTGTATAATGAAGAAAGACAAGTCTCCCTCGCTGACTTTCAAGCAGAAATATCATCCATTTCTTTAATTATGCAAATTATAAGACAAGAAATTAGAACACGTCTATAATAAAATAATGAAATTTTTAAGCTAGAAAAACAAAAAGTGCACAAGTTTATAAGAACTTCTAGTAACTTTACCAGAGTAACCACCTGGAGATAATTACAAACAAGAAAAATAATTTGGGGGAGACAGACAGAGATAAGCAGTGTTGACATTCCCATGATGAAAGCAAGCGGAGTGTTATGAGAGCATCGCTGGGATATCGGACAAGCTGCTGGCAGGCGGTGATTCATGGCTTTGATAAACGTTTCGTGTGAGGGAACAACGGGACAGATCAAAGCCTCGGGGATGGAAATGAAACAACGAGAGTGGCTGCAAATGTCAAAGATACCGACTATCTTTCTGTTGATGGTTTACCGCCAAAGATGTTCCCCGAGGTTGCGGAAGAGACGCCGAAAGTAATGGGGACAAATATGAACTAATGGCCTGGCAACATTTGACCTATGGTCGATGTCATTTCCCATTTTTGGTTCTAATTAAATCACCTTCTTAACATCCGCATTTTTTTTTTTGTTTGTTTTTGTTGTTGTAATTTTTAGTAAATGGAAATTGATGTAGCTTACCGATACAGTGCGGTTTGAGAGAGAGAGAGAGAGAGAGAGAGAGAGAGAGAGAGAGAGAGAGAGACTTATTATGCATTATCTTAAGAGGATTCATCTTGATTTATATTTCCTTTCAACTGAGATAAGTCGGGAGGTAAGTTAGGATATGATATCCAAACGAGTACTGATGTTAAGGAGAAACCAAATATTACAGCTTAATCTATATATTAATATAATATACTAATTATATTATTATTATTATTGTTTTGGCCTTCTACCAGTAGGCTTATGTCTATCTAGACCGGCAACGTCATCAATTCAGATAACTGGTTCCATGAAAATTCATCGAAAAGGCAATTCATCGAACGACAATTCGTCGAAAACGCAATTCATCGAAAAAGCAATTCACCGAAAATTGTAAATTTTCGATAATGTTATGATAAAAGGGATCCATTTAGAACAAAAAACTGAACCATGCAGACTGCTTCTTGTACTGACAACTTCTACTAATTCCGCTAAGTCAGAGAGGTTTTGTAATACAGTACATAATTTGGACACGTGATTTCTTTGTCGCCCCGAATATAGCTGAACTGAAAACTGGAACGGTTCGATATTTTCTTGTAAAAGTTTCAAATAGCGAATCTGAGTAAAATTCATCCCATAATAATTGCTGTATTGAAGTCGCATATTACTGCTGGCAATAATAATAATAATAATAATAATGGAGTCTGCGTAGTTCAGTGGATATAAACGAAGCCGTTTTGTTAGAAAGACCTGGGTAGTCTGAATCCCATTTACCACGCGGATAATTTTTATCAGTCCTGTTCAGCTAAAGGTAAGTTAGCAGGCATAATACGGAGATGGCTTTTCCTCCCGGAAACAGGCAAATCAATCCAATGAACAGACATGAAACAGTTATCGGACAAGAAAGACTATAAGAAACCATATTGTTCTACATTTATTCCCTATTCAAGTATCATTGCTATCTCACTCTGCAGGGTTCAGTTTTTGTTCTAAGTGGATCACTTTGGTCATAACATTATCGAAAATATAAAATTTTCGTTGAATTGTTTTTTTCAACAAATTGTCCTTCGATGAATTGTTCATTCGATTAATTGCCTTTTCGATTAACTCTCCGGATACCCAGACACAGATTCATATTTCTACCTTGGAAATAAGAAGATTCTGACTGAAATTGTAAGCATTGTGCATATGTGGGATATGTATAGAATCTCCATTTTCTATACATTCCATTTTCTTGCATGGAATGTATAGAATCTAAATGCATTTTCATGAATTTAGATGGAGATGACTGTACATTCATGTTAAACACCATCGTAAGCAATGGTTCTGCTCACTTAGTCCACTGTGCAAATACATTGTATTTGCACAGTGGACTAAGTGAGCAGGACCATCTCCAAGATGTGTGCTCAGTTTTTTTTTTTTTTTTTTTAATTTGGTTTTGTGTTGGTCTTTGGGCACACTTATTCATTTACACAGAATAATCTTCGAAAGCATTAATACCATGAGACCTCAGTGTATTCAATTTGTATTTTCGAAGTCAGTGTTTTCATGTATTCTCTGAATAATTTGCTTTTTTGGGGGAGGAAAAAGAAACATTTTAAGGAATTTAAAAAAAAAAAAACTTTTTTATCGTGATTAAGACTATGTAACTCAACCTTTTTTGAACGATCAGTTAGGAAAAAAGCTCTAGTTGGCTTTAAGAGATAAACAAATTTTCTAGAAAGAGTATAGTCCTGACTTGAAGGAACAAAGGCTGTGAAGTTCTCTCTTTACCTTTTCATCTTCTAGCATTTGTGGCTTTTTTTTTATTAGCTCGGCAGTACCACTGGGTGGATGAGCAGTAGAGAACGGCTAACAACTGCCAATCAGTCTCCAAAAGTGATTCTATCTACGAAGCAGTCTTTAATCTAGTGGATGTTGCTGTTTTAGTTTGTAGAGCTTTACATTTCGTTTCTTCTTTTTCATTTTCCCTAAAGAGGATTCAAAAATGAGCTGATGAGTTGGGGCTTTTTTCTATGCCATCATTTGGAATGAAAAATCTATTGGAATAATCGCTAGAAGTTTCTTTCTTTTTCTCTTTAATATTTCTTCTTCACATAGAAGATAATTTTCTTGCATAACCAACAGTTTGTTTCTTTCTGAAGTTTTATTTTTGAGAGAGAGAGAGAGAGAGAAATTCGCTATTGTTTCATTTTGTCTTTGTATAATAGCATTTATCCTCCAGATTCTTATAACAATTTCTTATCCATTTAATGTGTATATCCTTTCTGTGACAGAATTGTGTGCAAATGACACAGAAAGATAGAATATATTAGTGATATTTGGGTTGTGTTCATGGCTTTGGGTATACTACTCATTGCATTGTTCTTGAAATCTGACGTAGAGGGTTTCAATTCCTTTTAGAAACCTTATCAAGAATATAAGTATGAGTCGAAACCCATTTCCCATCCCCCTAAAAAACTATATATATAATGGAGAATGGGATAAAAGTAAGCAATGAGTGAGACATCCCCATGGATTCGATTTAATTTCTTGATACGAGATTTTAATCGAAAAGATGGGATTAAAAAAGCAACTACTAGAAAACATGCATTGTACATTTTTTATGAGATTAACAGTATTGTTTAGATTACTGAAACAATATCAACCGCACATTAACTACCGTTGGATGAGTAGTAATGGCTACCTATGTACCATTAGCGGGCATACCTAATTGCAATCTCTGCTTTTAGGTCGTTAGGGCATAATTGCTTTGAAGTTGTCATGGACCGTTTCGTTTCATTCTCCGAATAGACATAGCGCATGACTATCCCGCTTTCCTATCTAAAGTGGGACTGGAATGGCTCCAGTAGATCCATTAGATATTTCTATCAACCAACGCTATCTCCATAAAAATTCTAAGCCTCGGAATGCAGCTGGAATGGTACCTTCGTTATTTTTTTAAAGAACGTTTTTGCTATTTGCTATTCTCAGTGCTGGTATTGTGATCAGGTTGCAATAGCCGAACAGCGATGTTTTTGTGAGTAGCATTTTTGAGATACTTCATGCATTACTATAGCATGGAGCACACGATTCTTTTTATGTCTCCTCTAGTCGTAAAAGCATTATAAAAGTAAGAAAATGTCCCTCGATAATTCACCAGATCATTATTCGTGTTGGAAAATGACGTATACAAACCTGTATTTGATGGTTTGTGGAAACACCATTTGCAGCAAAAAGAAAAGCTTTTGGTGCCGATGATTTGGTAGCGGACAGTAGAAAAATGCCATTGGTCCAATAAAAGTTTAATGCGAAACTACCCTTCAATCCTCCTTAACGAACGAAAAAAAAAGCAAGACATTCAAGTCATCGGAACATTTCCTACGAAATAATTTACATTTAATTGTATATCGTAATATTCCTCTCAAATAATATTTGAAATATAAACACAATGTTCAAAAAGGACTTTTGAAGATTTAATTCACATAGCAAACTTGAAAAAAAAAAATTTTTTTTCATATTCTAATTATGCTCGTAGAGCGTAAATCAAATAAACTAATTTAAATAATAATTATAATTTACACAAAAGATATTATTTCATATTTATATATGTAGCTTAATAAAATAAATAATAAACGATATGATTATAAATAAATATAATAAATGAATAATAATATAATATAAATAATAAATAATGATTATAAATAAATATAATAAATCAATAATAAAATAATATACGGTAAATAATAAATACATTTATTATTTATATACGCAAATAAATAAATATTTATTTAGTATTTATATATGTAGAGATAATTTATGTTTAATTATAGATCTTAATATTTCATTCAAACAATATGTGGAATATAAACACAATGCTCAGAAGGAAATTTTGAATATTTAATTCACATGGCGAACTTGAAAATAATGTATTCGCATATTGTAGTGTAAAATCAAATAAACCAATTTAAATAATAATTTAAGCCAACAATATTTTTCTTATTTACATATGTAAAATTCATGGCAACACGTTTTCGTTTTAAAAATGAGCAGCGATATCTACTACACCTTCAGGCAATTAGATTTAGATTGCACACTGATATTTATTACTCCGGCAGACTGAGTTAAAATTAAAAAGAAGTGATAAAAACGCAAGCGTAATATGCAGTTACTTGAAATCGATAATATTTAGTTTAATGTTTTCTTTGATGGTTATTTTTATTCACTAGATGGCGCGCACTTATTGGAGTGCGCGCGCCATCTGATAATTTGAGAATTTCCAAGCTTTGGCAGACGATGTAGGATAAAATGAATTTTTATATGTGCATATGTATTTTTAGAGATTTACTGTTTGTTTAAATGGTAACGCCATGAAAGGTTTGAAACCATAGGCCCTGATAATAATAATAATAATAATAATAATAATAATAATAACTGTTAATTGATATGGATCAATTAACAGTTTTTATTAGCAGTTGGACTCATCGATCAATATCAGATATTTAATCCCACATATCTATTATCATTGATTTGTCCATCTTTTACGAAATAACATTTTGTGAATGATTGGATTTTAGTTAAACGTGGCATAGAGCGCTTTCGCTAATTTTGGGCGTTATAGGGCAATTAAGGTTAACGATAAGTTCTAACGATAAGTTAATCACGTTGTAGCTTCCCGCTTGTATGTAGCTAAAACCAGAACGGATTTTAACGCAATCAGTTACCATGCCAACACGTACAGTACTAAGAGTTTAAATTGTAGCTTTCTGCTAAAAATTTTTGCTGCCTCCTATTTAATTTTGCACTACACCTTTGGTTTTCTCTTGTTATTATTAGTTCTCAGGAAAAAGAAATCTTTATCTTTTTGTGATCAAGAGTAATTAATCAAGGCACACACGAAGATTGGAAACCTTACTTTAAAAAAGTAATATATATATATATATATATATATACACAGTAAAACCCCGTTTTTACTGTATATATATATATATATATATATATATATATGACAGAATGATCATTGACTCGGTTAACATACATAGTTTTATGAAAAATATTGAATGACTAGAACCGAGATTTAATTAAAAAGGTTTTAATATAAACACACTACTAGTTTCGGCCTGTAACAGCCTTCTTCAGGTGACATTATAAAAGAAAAAACACTAAACATTGAGGGTTAAAAGACTATGAACATCATAGACAGTCTTTATACATAATTAGCATTACAACGTTGTAGTTGTATTTGAAGCTGTTCTTTCATTTGTTGCATTGTTGGGAGAGTGCGTGCTTGCTGCATCACGTGAACGCCAGTACATGATTACAGCTGAATGACTATCCGGGAGGTTGTAGCTTAAGTTGTTATTTAGATGAACAGGATTGAAGATGATTTCTCTCGATTCCACAATTTTTCTCTCTATTTCGTCACTGCAACGGAAGATGTTTGTAGATTTTTCCCAGCAGACTTTGTGACTTTGGTTATTATCATTAGGATTAGCCGAGAAGAGGATATGACTTGATAATGCACTTGCTCGCTGTCTCTTGTAAGTAATGTCTCTCATGTGTTCTTCCATACGCATTTCGACAGATTTGTCTGTCTGCCCGAAATAAGGAATATCGCAGTCACATAATATTTTATATACGCCAGGGTATTTGAGTTGATGATGACAAGGTTTTGGGTGGCTAATTAAGGAACGGATCTTTGGAAGTGGAGTGAACAAGGTTCTGATATTGTATTTTTTTAGAACTTTTGCTAATTTATGTGAAACAGTACTTATGTAAGGAATAGATATATTGCTTTTGAATCTATTTGTTTCTTCTGAGTGATGTCTGGGAGGATTAAGAAGGAATTTGTTAATGATTTTCTTGGAATATCCATTAACTTCGAAAGAAGTTTTCAGATGGTTTATTTCTGTAAGCAGTTCATTTGGATCATCAAGAAGAGAACGGGCTCTATGTCCCAAGGTGGAAATTATTCCAAGCTTATGAGGAGGGAAATGATGAGATTGACTGTGCAGATATCTGTTGGTATGTGTGGGTTTTCTATATATCGATATTTTTAGTTTACCAGCAGAAGAGCTGGTATATATATATATATATATATATATATATATATATATATATATATATATATATATATATATATATATATATATATATATATATATATATACAGTAAAATCCCGTTTTTACGTTCCCGCAATTTACGTTTTCCTGCCATACGTCATTTTCCGTTGGTCCCGTCGTAAGGCCTATTCTTACGATATATTGTTTTCCCGCCATTAACAACTTGATGTGGACGTTATTTCCCGTGATTTGCGTTTTTTTCTCGGGTGGAAATACTGATTTTCAAATCGATTTCTGCGGAAATATGCGCATTTCTGTTCCCAGATGGCGTTGCTTTCAGCTGTAAGTTTCGTTTCTCCCATCACGGTGACTTGCACGCTTGAAGCAGTAATGTAGTGATGAGCGGTACCGTGATTTTTCAATCACAGTACGAATTGATATTGCAGAATTTCTGTTACGTAATTTAGCGTCTGAAAGTTGCTTTCATGTTGCGGTGGTGGATTATCCATGTTAGTAACATGGAGAAAAAAAAAAGAAATGTATTTCGGTAGAAGAAAAGATGGCTTGCGACGTGCAGATTGGCATGCCGAAACACGTGTGCATTTAGCAAAAGATCTTGGACTCTCCGTGTCCACTTTGAACACGATAGTAGAAAACAGGTCAAGCATTGAACTCAATGCAAATAATCTGGCGCTATGTCAAAAAAAAAAAAAAAAAAAAAAAAAAAAACGAAAAGCCAAAACAATCAACATTTAAAGATTTTTTTTAAATAGATAAATGTAAGTAATTCTAAATTAATTTGTTTTCAGTTATTAAATTTTGTAATCAAGTATGTAGACTCACATACTAGCAGCAAGTCATTTTTTAGCCTTTTTTTTAAATGTTTTTTTTTTTTACATTTCCTGCTATTTACACTTTTTTCCATCAGTCCCCTGAAAAGTGTAAAAAAGGGGTTTTACTGTGTATATATATATATATATATATATGTGTGTGTGTGTGTGTGTGTGTGTGTGTGTGTGTGTGTGTGTGTGTGTGTGTGTGTGTGTGTGTGTGTGTGTGTGTGTGTTAAATCATAATTTTACTGACTAAGAACACCGAGATTAGGTAAGATAAAAACTTTAATTAAAGCACAACTAGTTTCTTCGGAATGCCGACTTCTTCAGGTGTACAAATTATCACAAACTGGAAAATAGCAAGATAAAGCTATTGTCATGGACTTCTCATAAAAACGTTAGGAATAACAACAGTCAAATTTGAACTGGCGTCCGCTTGGCAGGTCTAGCGTGAGGCGTTAGTGAGTGGGAACTATCTCGAGAGCGCCAGAACTGAATAACTGAGCTGTGTGAGTCAGGTAAACTATAACTTAAATTGCTGTTCATGTGTGAGGGGTCCAGAACTATTTCTTTTTATTCTAAGATGCGTCAGCGCATTTATGGATATTAGTAGTAAGATTCCAGTCTATCTGGTGTTGATGCTCTTCTAAATTAGAGTTGGCAGAGAAAAGGACATGACTGGAGAGGGCGCTTGCATCGGTTCTGGTGTAAGAGATATCACGTTGATGTTCTTCGAGACGTAGTGAGACCGACTTATCGGTTTGCCCATAATATGGTTTTCCGCAACTGCAGATGAGTTTATAAACTCCTGGGAACTGAACTTGGTTATGTTTTGGCTTGGGTTGACTTAGGGAAGAACGAAGTTTTGGTAGAGTAGTGAAGTAAGCTCTAATGTTAAATTTCTTTTAGCAAGAAGATAACTCCAATCCTATTGCTCGCATTCAATTGCCGTACGTAAGTTATCTATCACCAAAATTGACAAAACTGACAAAAATTATGAAGAAATTTAAATTTAAACCTGAAGAGCATCAAACCAGATAGACTGGAATCTTACTACTAATAACCATAAATTTATGGATATTAGTAGTTATTACTTTAGTAGATTGAAAAATAAACTTCCAACATCTTTCTCTAAACCCAGAGTAATTCAATAATAAGGTGGTACACCTGTTGGCAACTCCTATAGGTAAATATGACCTCTCCTATTGCTTCTGCCTTAGTATCTCCACGTTTGGGTCTACCTCCCACTGATGAGACCTCAATAAAGGTCGAAACCGGTCTGGGTAGTGGGCCCCTGCCTTTAATGCATAGCATCATACATCTCCTCAAGGAGATGGGCTTTGCATTAAAGGTGAATATTAAGAATAGTGATCAGAGCTTATTCCGAATTTACCACGAGTTGCCTCGACTTGTATTACTTTACGGGTCACTTAGACTTGCATTACGTGCATGCGCAAACTTCACTTATTTGTCTGTTTGCTTACTTGGGAAATGGAATAAAAAACAGGTTTATAATTAGAATTTTATAAAAAGTTTATAAAAAGAATTATAACAAATTGATTTTTAGTCAGTTTATATTAAAATGAACATATCCAACCTCCAAGTTAATAGTAGTAGTCATATATATATATATAAGAGAGAGAGAGAGAGAGGTTATATTATCAACGCTCGCACGAATAACATATACAGTAAATACAACATCGTAAACACATTCAAATATTATACTTTCACACATTAATAAGTATATATTAGTAATAAATTATAATACGATTTTTTTATCAAAAATAAGAGAAAAGCGTTTCACCTGGACTTATTAAAATTAAAAATGGCGCCAAAGAATGAATTCAACTAATAGTAGCTGCACAGAAGTATTTGTGATGAGCGTGAAGAAATAGTTTATATGAATATATTAATAAATTCTACTTTGGTTCTTAGAAATAGAAGTTGACTTTTTTTTATTCGATATTTTAATAAAGAGCTACATCGAATGTTGTTTCTAAGCATACAGTCGATTTTTGACTCATCAAGTACTCTCCCTCTGACAACTTTGTTTTTTAATCCCGCAGTGCAGAAAAATCGACCGTACAACATACACTATTTCAGACATCAATATCAACTAGGGTTTAGAAAGACAGGATGATAGAAGCTGGCTGTAGTAAATTCTCACTGCAAGTCATGAAACTGTCATAGCCCTCAGCTCAGCTAAGTAAAAACCGGCTGCCTATCGATTTCCAAACGTTAGAAGGCTAAAGAAGTTACACCTATTTCTTGGTAGAATAAAAGGCATTAGAGAATGTATTTGTGATTTGTAAATATATTTTAGCCAGACGGTTTCTAATTACCAAAACCCAGTCGTATATGTTATGTTTATTTTTCAATGTTTGTTTTCATTTTTGCCTATATTATGACCATAATTGTCTTCTCAGATCATTAATATTTGATTGAGTGTCTCCATGTATCCTGCTTGTAATAACTTTTGAATCCTTCAAACTTTTGTGTAAATGTGATGATATAATGATCAATGTGATGATAATGATCAATATATTATTACCGAAATAAAAGCATATATTTAATACGAAAACATATAACAATCTAAATAAGTTTCTTAGTACTGAGAGTTTTGCTCTCTTGAGGTTTCTGCCTGGTCTCTGACGAAAACCAACCAGATTGAAACAGCTGTCAGGCCAGTGAAACCTCATCAAAATGAACCAATAGGAGGCGAATATACGGATGCTGTCATATGTCTCCTATAAGGTCCGGCTAGGGTAAATCGTAAATTCCAGCGAGTGTATTACCGTAAGCTCTCTGGTCAAATTTCATAGGAAACTTTTATAGTTTCTGTATTCGGCTTTGAAATAATGCTGGATTTAATACCGCTTGATTTTTATAAATTCTTAACATCTTTAGCACTTTCATTGCCAAGCTGAAAATTGGAATTTCGTGTGGTGGCCAAATTTTTTTTATTTTTTTTATTTAGTTAGCGACGTCCACGAGATAACGCGTGATCGGCCGTCTGGTGAGAACTCGCATCGCGCGATATCGCGTGATTGGCAATGAACATGTTAAAAATATTTTTAATAACTTCAACATTTTTGAAGAAATTTGCATAGATTTAAATGCGCCAATAAGAAAACTAGACGAAAATGGAATATATAAATGCCTGAAACATGCTTCGATTACGTTTATCGAAAGAGTGCTTGTTAAGGTGATTTAAAATTTCCTTGGTGAGTAACGCAGTGACAAGTTTGAGCTTGCCAACGATGAGTTTGGGGTAATTCAGGTCAGGAGTGTTTCGGCTTACTAGTGATCCTTTCAGCAATCTTGTAGATCATTCAAAAGTTTTATAACAGGTTCCTCCACCGAAGTTAAACGGTGCTTGAATTGATATAACGTTCAAGCGTTGGATATAGTAGTATATCCAACGCTTGAACCGCAAGTTGAGGGCAAAGTAGTTAAACGTATATGTTATCCAACTAACAGGCTGCTGGTTATGGGCATTCATATTTAAGACCGTCTTTTGGTGCAAGAATTTCATCACCCAGTATGAGACCACTTTCCCTCTTATTGGAGACTTGAAGTGGCTTGCAAAAGTTCCTTATTTAATCTCTAGAGGATTTCCTATGTAAAAACTACAAAAAAAATCCTTAGTCCAGTTTCATCAATGAAAGGTTGTTAACCTTTCATTGGTGAAAATCTCATAAAAGAAGTCGTTTTTTTTTTCAGCAACCCGAAGAAAACCACAAAGTAATAAATTGTTTAGGAATATGACGCTAGATGATGGCCATTGTCTTATTCTTGTTATCTTCTCATTTACAAAACATAGGTTAAAAAGAACATAACTGGCGACGACGAAGAGTGGATTATGTAGAACCTTTATTGATTTTATAAATATAGACTGAGAAGAACCCATACTATCAGATCAAAAATATTCCGGTATCCCGATAATAGTGGATATGACTAATGCATCACTGCCATGGTGCATACGGATATAAAAGGAAGAATGAAGTCTTGCAATCTTCATAGACAAACATTAACAGTAAAATGGACTCTACTGAAGAGCTCAATGACTTTTGACGTGGTGCTGTCATAGGATATCACCTTTGCAACGATTCATCTCTGGAAATTTCTGTCCTGCTGCAGCTTCTCTGATCAACTATAAACGCTGCTATTGGGATGTGGAACAGCCTTGTAGAAACAACAGCACAATCGCAACCTGGTAGTCTCAAAAATCACAGAATGGGACCACCAAGTTCTGAAGCGCGTGGCGTGAAAGATTCGCCTGTCCTCGGTTGAAACACTCTCTCCCGAGTTCTGTAATGCCTCTGCAAACCCGAGCACCACAGCTATTCGAAGGAGCTGAAGAACTTGAGTTTCCATTGCCGTGCAATGCCTAATATTAGCATGTACAATCAAGCGTCTAGTAGAGTGGGATGAAGCTTGCATTCATTGGACTTTGGAGCAGTAACAAACATGTTCTCTGGAGTGATGAATGACGTTTCATCATATGGCATTCCGACGGACAAGTGTAGGTTGGTGGACCAAAAGAAACGCTACCTGCCGAATGTGTTGCATCAACTGTGAAATTTGGTAGATAAGGCATCACAGGTGGGGTCTGTTTTTCACAGTTCAGGCCGCTCACCACTCCCCTAGTTTCAGAAACTCCGTCACTGAAACTAAGGTTGAGCTAATGCAATTGCCTAGGATGGCATTCTAGACAATTCTGTGCACCAATTTTATTTAATTTGGTTGGGATGGGTGTTTTTGAACTTCATTGGCCTTCACAGAGCCTTGGATTTCAACCCCATCGAACACCTGTGAGATGTTCAATAGGATGGAAATCCAAGAACGCTGACTGCAAGCTACACCGAATCACTCGACATCATTGACCAACCTCACTAATGGTTTTCTGAAAGAATGGAAGGGAATTACTGCTGACATCTGATTAAAAATATCCAGACGGATATTTTTAATCAGATAGTGTATGTTAGCCCCATCTACTAAGTAAACATCCTTGTTGCAAACTTCCTACAGTAATGCATCGGAAGATAATGTTTCGCGATGCCTGATGCCATCTCGAAGCATTATCTTTCTTGATGGTTGGATTGAGTCGTTATCCCCTCCTCCTTCTGGAGCTATCCTAGACAGGTCCAAAACGGTATAAGAAGTGCATAGCTATGATATGCGGAAAAACATACGAAACAAAGAAGTTGTCGTAAATGTAGCTATAGTTTATCGTTTCTGATGCGGACTCAGGCGAGTAGTATATTCTTCAGTACTGTTAGGGTGCTATTGGTTTGACTCTTTTCTTGTGGTCGTCTGAATTACCGCCAAAACAAGTGAGGTTATGATATGAGTTCAGTGTATTGTGGCTATCAGTTGTGTGTGTTTTTCTTTCCATTATTCCTGTTTGGTGGGATAAAAAAAATCGAATTTCATTGATGCAAAACCATCGACCACCGTATGAGACTGAGCAACTGACCCACAGTTGAACAACCCTTACAAAAGTTCTTCTTTTCCTAGATGAGATTTTGAACTCAAGTATTTCCAAAGGGCATTTGTCCTTACCGATTGAGCTATGGTGAGTGTTCTACTCTGAAGATATAACAATCTTTCTATTGACGAAACCACCAAAAGATTTTCATTCTTTTTTTTAAAAAAATTAATAGTAATATTACTTATATAATAATAAGTAATATTATTTTTTTCATTCTCTTATAGGAAGTAGGCGAGGCCTTTAAACGCTATCTAGCTTTTGGAGACTGAGTGCGCAATTCAATCTCCACTGGTAGCCAATCAGAGATAGCTAACCCATGTCTGTCACTAATTATAGGCAGCCACCAATGAAGAGACCGGCAAACAAGTGCTGCCATCTCTTGGTACCTAACCGTAACAGGATGTCTGAAATGATGTAGGTTCTGCAGTCGAGTTTCTTGAGTTTATGGGATAAAAAACCCGAGTTTCCAAGAGAAAAAACCGCTTGCCCGTGCCAGAGATCGACTAACTCTGGAACCGCTCAAAGAAAGGCTTAGGCTTATTAATCTTATTAATTCTTCATGCGGTCTGGTGCAGAGGATGCAAACGCCACTTCCACTGAGCTGCACAGGCCTGCACAGGTAATATTACTTGCTTCTTTTTATAAAAGAAAGAGTTTAAACTCCCTAGTTATCTAATTCCATTGATTTTTTAACTTCATTTTTAAAAACTTGTCCTCAATGAAGTGAAAAGAAGTTAATATTTTCAAAAATTAAAAATATTGCAAACAATTCAGAAAACAGTATTTCTATCACTTTATTTTTTTCGACCTTGAAGGAAACGCTGGACTTCTTTATATCAAATCTCTAGAGAACTACCTCTAAGTAGAAAACCTAGAATATATATGTGAATGCCTTTATCTTAAAGAAAGAAAACATCTCATTCAAAATTATTTCAGTTTATACTTTGTAAGAGCAAATTTTTTAATTCTCCAAAAAATAGATATTTTCCCGGATTTCGGCCTTCAGATATCTTTTTAAAAGTCGCCTTTTTGCATCCTCAATGTTTCATATATAAAATTTAAACAATAGTTACTTTAATAAGAAAAATTCTTGCTAGCTGCTATTAATTGATTGATCATTCTGACTGTTAAACATCTAGGAAGCAGTCTTTCAGTTTCATGTAAAAGAATAATCATATTCAATTTAATCGTGTTTTAATTTAACTATTTCTTGATGCAACTTGAAAACTAATCATACAATCTCTTTGTTTGTTATCTTATTTGTTCAAGGAAACACCCATACTGGGCTACGAAAGACAAACAGTAGTGATGTCTTCGTTATTGCCGATCTTATCTGCGTCAGATAAATGATTGTTTGATTGCCAATTCTTACTTGATTTATCAGTTATTGAAGTATCGCCTTTTAATGCCAAAGTATTCTGTTGCTTTTTGACTTTTGTGAACCTATATATTTGTTAGTATAAGGAAGTAATCTATCAAGAGAAATCCTATTGATGACACCAACCAGAATCTGATGGGTGTCATCATTCACGTTTGTATGTTCCCATTATTATTATTATTATTATTATTATTATTATTATTATTATTATTATTATTATTATTTTCCAACATCGTTTCCTAATGGACTCCATCCCCAACATGCGAAATAAGTTCAAAACCTTCCACCGAGAATCGTTTGCAACGAAGTAATTACACACACAAGTTAAAACAGTTTTCAATGTTCTAGAATTCACGCTTTAATTACGATAATTTAGAATTTAATTAAATTCTCCTTTCTTTTGCAGATGGAAAGTCAAGAGGAAGAGAGAAATGTACGTCACTTCCGTTCACTAATACGTTGTGTGACAGCACGAATAATGAGTGCATTCTTTAGATGGCAGTACGGGCGTCTACAGGGAGTGGTCGAGTTCGCTACAGAAGAGGAAATAATGATGGTGAAACACGCTACCTAACTATCAGCGGAATGTTGCAAACAAAACGAAACTTTATTCCATTAAAAAAAAAAAAAAAAAACATTTCAAATGATTTCTGCCGATGTCAATAGGGGGTTTAGCGCCATCTTGCGGCTGTCAAAGAAGTTACTCTTAATAAGTGGAGTTCTGGAGAGATTATTATTATTATTATTATTATTATTATTATTATTATTATTATTATTATTATTATTATTAATCCTTCTTAATTGTAAAATTTAAATTGTGGGGATTACTGTATCCAAGCCATTAGCGACAAAATCGATCCATTTGTTTTGTTTTTTTAATCCGGTCCTATATTATTCCAATTACGTATTCGTTCTCACCAAATGTTTGGTAACGAGATTATGCTTGCACTAATACTTTTGGATATTTTTGATTTATTTTGTTTTTTGTATTTATTTATTTATTTTGATTTTGTACCCTTTTGACTGGGGTCTAGCGCTCCATTCTTTTCAAACTAACGGAATCTTTTCCCGTCTTCAACTAATAAACTCATAGATTCCATCAAACCGAGATCTTTCCAATATACGGAAAAATCGCGAAAGATGCGAGCAGGCGGCGTAGCTAGTATTTTAGCGCTCTTGTCAAATTCCTAGCTAAGCGCCTTATAAAAGAGTGACGGTTTCGAGAATTGACAAACTATCTTATGACACCGGAGCCCTTGACAGCTACCCTAATGCCAAAGCCTTCCTACTTCTCTCAGAATATGAGAATTCTGCTACCTAGGTTGTTTTATAGTTTTGATATTTTAGCAACCACGTCATGATTAATATGTATACTGACTCTGCATTCGCGAAGCTGTAAGCAGATAAAGATACGTTGAATTTTTAAGCAGGATAATATTTTCAGGTGCAAGCTCTACTTTTCTTCAGAAATAAATAATAAATAAATGCATTCGCCTTTTTTCGCCTTAACTAACTGTGAAGAAAAGCCTTTCCTGGAATTGACAGTTCCTACTACGTATTAATTTCAAATTCATTTCCCTTTAAATATTACACAACAAAGCTCTGAAATTTCCTGTTTTTTCTTCTTCGGTTTCAAAGCAATGTTCTGAAGTTATATATATTTTTTTCTTTTTAAATATCAGTCACGAAAGGAAAAGGCTGTATCCTATAACACATTAGCACGTGTGGATGGGAGTGGGGGGGCTAAGAGTAATAATCTAGGCACCCTATTCCACAGAATAAACATCGTCGATTTTTTTTTCCAGCTACTTCAGCTCTTCAATAAGCAGGGTGAAGTCGATCCCACCGATCGGAGAAAATCATTATCACCACCTAAATACAATATACTCTCAAATCTATCATATATTCAGAAACTTCATTTCAGTTGGAAAATTAGGTCAAACCGAATTTTCTTCAAGGTTTTGGATTGAGTTTCTTTCAATTCGCAATCATTTTGGTTGAATCTGCTTTAACAGTGCTGCGCATTTTTAATATTGTACACAAGTTGACATTCACAGTGTTGTAGCTCTAAAATGGATACATCTCCAAGAAAGCATTCAAAATTATGCACTCTTTCTCAGCACACATCTATGACTCAAATACGAAGTGATAATAAATGTGGTGTTGGTTTGGATACTATTAATGAGATTTTAAAGAGGTTTAGGGAGCCAAGTAACTTTTCTCCTGACAGAAAGGAAAATTTGGATGAAAAAGGAAAACTACACTTACTCAAGATCGCGTCGAAGATTGTTGGAAGCAGGGAAGACTGCCCACAGACCAAAAAAAGAAACAACTGTTGACGAAGTCTATGCAGAAAAAAAAGGCTCTAGTGGGCAAAAGTGGACTGTTGAGAAGTGGTAGAAGGTCATATTCTGAGATGAAAGCCATTTCTTTGTCCAAGGAGAGTGTGTACCCCTATGTTCGTAAATCAGCGCCGAAAAGACTTCTCCCACCTTCAACATGCTCCTAAACACCAAGCTAAAAAGATGTTCTGGAGTTCTTTTACACACATGACGGTCTAGGATCACTTAAATCTGTTGACGGTATGATGAAAAGTGACCAATACATAAAAATATTGGAGAAAAGAATGGTCCCAAAGATCCAGAAAGGCAAAGAACTCGTCTTCCAACAGTATCTCGAGCCGTGCCACATTTCAAAAAAATAAAAAGGGAAAGAGTTCCTCAAAAATCACATCTAATTTGCTTCAGTGGCCAGATAACTTTCTTGACATTAATCCAACAGAAAATTTTGTTGACCATAGTGAAAAAGAAACTTGGGAAAATAATTTGTGATACAAAGGATAATAACTTAATACAATGCATTATAAAAGTATGGTTTCGAGATGCAGGAATAAGAAAATGTGTTCTACGTTGGTAGAGTCAATGTCTAAGCGAATTAATGAACTTATTAGGAACAGAGGAGAACATTTAAATTATTACTAAAGTTAGAGTTTAATTTTTGTAATTATTTTCTTGCGAAATTCAAATTTTTCTTTAAAATGTAAGTGTTCGGATTAATTTGTTCGTTACTGTGTGTGTGTGTGTGTGTGTGTGTGTGTGTGTGTGTGTGTGTGTGTGTGTGTGTGTGTGTGTGTGTGTGTGTGTGTGTGTGTGTGTGTGTGTGTGTGTGTACCGGTGATCCAAAAGTCACAGAAAAAGTAAAAATTCAATAATTCGAAAACTATAGACAGTGCACGATGCGGTTTTCACAGAAATGCACAGAAAGACATGGGATTTTATTTAATAACGAAAAATTTTATTGCCAGAATAGTTACATTTGTCACCGACAGGTGGCGTTGTAGCGGTCCCGGAGCTGCTGCCTGTCACTGTTTAAACCGTGAGGTACGTCAATTTCAGATGTAGTGAATACTGAAGTTAAACTTTCAGCATTTAACGTTTATTACTGAAGTTAAACGTTCTGCCAAGGTGAGGCATGTTATCGTTACGAGATGAAGCACTTTTTAGTTAAGCTGTATTATCAGAACTCCGAATGTGCAAGTGTGGCTTTGCTCACCTATCGT
Organism: Typopeltis vanoorti; assembly: GCF_054136105.1. Taxonomy (NCBI): domain Eukaryota; kingdom Metazoa; phylum Arthropoda; class Arachnida; order Uropygi; family Thelyphonidae; genus Typopeltis; species Typopeltis vanoorti. The sequence continues at coordinate 120,719,430 of NC_143555.1, read as the reverse complement.
TCGATGCGGGGTATTAGAAATGGAAAGGGACCGATGTCTTGTTCCTCACTGATAGCTATGATGAAAAGGTTTGAGGACACTGGCAATTTGGAAGCACGTGAAAGAAGCGGGAGACCCAAAAAAATTATTGCAGTTGTGCACGAGAGCGACACACAATCGGCAGCTTCCGCACATGGGGAATGCAGTGCGCGTGAAATTTCAAGACGAACTGGCATTTCGTACTGGACTATGTGGCGATCACTCAGGATCATCCTCAAGAGGTATCCTTACAAAATCCGACACGTACAGGAACTGAAACCAACCAATTTCGAGAGACGTCGTGAATTTGCAAATTGGGCTTTTCAACACACATGGAAAACAATGCAGACTGGCTGTCAAATGTCCTGTGGACTGACGAGGCGCACTTTTCGCTTAATGGAAGTGTAAATGCGCACACTGCTGCATCTGGGCGAGAGAGAACCCACACGCGATTATGGAAACCCCTTTGCATCAGCCAAAGGTGACAGCATGATGTGGGTTCACTGCGTCATTAATTACAGGCCCCTTTTTCTTTGAGGAAGTCCACAGCGGTACATTTCGAACTGTTTCTGTCACAGGCGAGCATTATGCAGCTCTTTTAAGAGACAGCATCATTCCCCTCCTTGCAAGAGAGGCAAGCGCACATCACAGGCCCTGTCCAACACCTGTTGCGATCGACATTTGGCGATGACTGTGTCCTCAGTCGCTCTTTCCCACAAGACTGGCCACCAAGATCCCCAGACCTTACACCTTGCGACTTTTGGTTATGGGACTACTTGAAGTCACAGGTGTACAGAGGTCGGCCGACGTCATTGACCATGTTGAAAGAAGCTATTCGCCATCATGTGACAGGAATTACAGCTGAAACCCTCTTCGATGCTGTGCAGAGTGTCGTGCCACGTCTGACGTCCATTCTCATGAATGACGGCCGTCACATTGAACATTTGTAATCCGAGCTGCATTGCGAACTGTGCTGCGCCACTGTACAAACTACTGATACAACTGAAGCGCCGCCTGTCGGTGGCAAATGTAACTATTCTGGTAATAAAATTTTTCGTTATTAAAAAAAAAACCATGTCTTTCTGTGCATTTCTGTTAAAACGGCATCGTTCTACTGTCTATACTTTTCGAATTATTGAATTTTTACTTTTTCTGTTACTTTTGGATCACTCAGTATACATATATAGTGATAAGAGAGAGAGAAAGATTCTGGCAGTGGCATTAATGATATGTGTGTTGTGTTAAAATATGAAGCAATTTCATAAACTTCAAAAAATATATATATAATATTACATGACTTGAATAAAATAGCTCATCCCATGCAGCTTTTTTTCACTAAAAGGTCACTAGTGACGAATCTGGTATGACGAATCTGATATAAATGATTCAGTACCAACAGAATGATTCACATCTAATCAGAGCATTAAGTAAATAATTACTTAATTGATTTATTTAAAAGAAACCAAATGTTGTTATTAAATTAATCTATAAAGATTATCTTACACATTTCCTAATATGTGTAATATCAAGTCAGTAAATATTAATACTATATGCATCATTTAATCGTTATTTTAAATCATTACGCTTGTAGTTTAGTTTTGCTATATAATGCATGTAGCATTCGTATTATTCACAGTAGGCAAGTGGCGTCCTCTTCTGGGTGAAAAATAAGCATCAGAAAATACAACACGAAATAGGTCTATTAATAAATCTGATTATTGAGATATATATAAGATCATTTTGGTAATAATAACATAATATTTAATGATACAACTATTTGTTTCATAAATTTTAAAATTTCTACGGTATAATCACTTTTATTAAATAATATGTAATTTTCAATGCGATGGTGGCGACATCTAGTAATGAAAGAGATAATAAAAAATTACTGTGTATATTGAAATATATATATATATATAGGAATAAAATAATATAAATTCTTTAAAATGTTAAACGAACTCTCGATTTATACATAAATGTATATCATGACAGATGACATAGCGGATATAGTTTGCTAGAAGTCATAATGTCTAAATGAGTAATTACAGATGATGAATTGCAAGAGAGAGAGAGAGAGAGAGAGAGAGGGAGATTCTAGCAGTGGCATTAATAATCTATTTGAAACATAAATGATGTTGGCGGATTTTTTTAGAAACATTTCATAAGAGCTTGTGCTAACGATAACACCTAAATTTCTGCTCTGCCAGTTTTCAGCATAGCAGTCAGGTGTTTAACAAAACGGATGGACACTACACACTTCCTTGGGTTTGAATTTCGTTGCTAAAGAGAGAAAGATATCCGTTTTATGACATTAACTTATCATTAGTTGAAAACGTTGATCTCATATGTACACGTCAGTTGAATTTCCAGGAAACCATGGATTTTTCCTTCCTTCAAACAGACAAACTGACTGGTCTTCAGTGGGGATATTGAATGTAAGTGATCTTTGAAGCAGTCTTATGTATAAGGTAATGTATCTGACTTGTATGAATTTTTATTGTAGTTTATGCTTGTGCATGTAGAAATACCATAATAAAATAAATATAAATCAGCTAACGCCTTTTATTCTCCAAAAGGAAGAAGACGTTTTAGCCTAATCTAACTTTAGAGTCTGGAGGAAAGTCAATCATCTTTCTCAATCAGAAATAGTTAGCTCAAAGTATCGATGATTTTAAACAACATCCAGTTAAGAGAGTACAACAGACAGCTATTGCCGACTCATGGTCCCTAAGCCTAACACAAAATATACTGCCTGAAATGGTGTCAGGTTATGTGGTATTTTCTTGAGTTGGAAATATACTTTTTTATGGAAATCTCATTCAAAGGTGGTTCTTCAAATGAATATTATATTAGTACCATTGATGGACAGAAAAACTTGTTAACATTCTGATGAAGATCGACCATGGAAATGTAGAAAATAAAAGAATTTGGCTTTCCTTTCTCAATCCGTATATCTGCCCACCAAATTTCAGATTAATCCATTTCATCAAAATAAATAATTTTAACATGGCACAGATGGATCGTACAGAAATTCTATACCGTAGATTATAACTGTTACCAATCATATATATGAGAGTTGTCATGGCAACTGCAGTGTTACAATATATAATATCCCATACACACTCTCTGATGGTATATACCTATAAATACATGCCAAGGTAAATGGTGCATCAAAAATTGAACTTTAAATGGTTTCATTCAATTCTTTTTACGTCTGCATTTTAGAGTTACTACAAGTATGCGTTGTTAACAGAGAGGATTGAAACTATTTTCATTAAAGATAAATGAAAAAAAAACTCTTTGGATGCATGTTCTTATTGGATGGGATAAATGTGTACATCCATATCAGTTTTTGTTGACTAGTTTGTCCATAGTATTGACGCCACATTTTAGGTGCCTTTTAGTTGAGTGTTCAACAAAATTGTGTTGAATGACAATTGTTTTAAATGTTAATGCAAAACAATTATGCAGTTATCAGTTATGTTGAATAATTACACTCAAGACAACAAAATATGTTCAATTGTTAAGATTGTAAATTGGTTACTACTATGGAAACTACATACCCAGTTGCCATGGGTATGTAGGTATCATTTCTGAATCTTCATATTAGTTTCATCAAATAAAAAAGATTTTGCCAATAACTCAATATACTTTCATTTATAGATCGGCCATTCGCTTAAAGTAGTCATTGAAATCATAAAAGACAGACAACCGATATTAATCTAGTGTGCAATGAACTGGTTCTCTTGATCTAATTATTTTATATACACTCTACTTGAATCACATAATGGATACATTATGTGATTACTTTAATCAAAAAATAGATGGATTTTGATAAAGTTTCACTTATCAAAACCCTATCAAAATGGACCAATAAAAAGCGAATATACAGACGCTTAGGCGACTCCGATGACTTCTATGTAGTCCATACTAAAGCAACTCGTGAATGCCGAGGAACGTATTCCCGTAAGGTCTCTGGTCAACTTACCTTATGAAACTTTCATAGTTTCTACATTCGGCTTTGAAATAATGCTGGATTTAATATTCCCTTGACTTATATAATTTTACGTCGCCGAATTGAAGCCTTTTGGCTCTCTAATTTTATTAATTTGTTAATATTTTTTCTAGAAAAGTTGGAGATGGTATTCATGGAGAAAGAATGTTCCAATGAAACAAAGGCAAATGGAACGATGGAAAAAGATGAGAAGATCGCTCAATAAGTTTGAAATAGATCTTTATGCAGACGCTCATCATGGTTGCACATATTCCTAGGCTGAAGTTATTGTCTGATTAGTGAAAAGTGGGAAATGTCCATTTCTGGAGAGCATCTCCACGAAAGTATCTGTGAAAAAATAGAATACGAAAAAAAAAGTCATAATGCTAAAACACAGCAATCTATGAGAAAGTGTGTAAGAGAGGGAGAGAGAGAAAGAGAGAGAGATGGAAACAAGGCAGGGAAGAAATTACCTCCAAGAAAATTAACGAGTGACCAAATGGCTTAACCATTTGAACAGGAAGCAAGCTTTTTCGCATTTGGTCATTACGAACTCTGCTTTGGATATGTATTTCACTCTTGTTTTTTTGGGCTGTAATATAGGCTAATCAAGAAGCTGGAGTTGTTGAATTGAACCAATGAATAAAGGCTGAATTTTTATCTTAGACTGAGAGGCACAATTTTTGAGAAGCAAGGGTTGATAAAGATCGAAGGTTTGCAGTTGATTGGGGAATGGAAGTCCTCATCCCAACAAAGTTCATTTCGGTCTTTAGTTCATATCAGATATTTTGATCAGAGGAGCAAAAACATAATCTAAGAACGAAACGAAGTGTATAATTTCCTGAGGATCATCCTAAGTGGCACCAGCGTGAAACCATACAATGACTGGGAGAAAGAGCGATATGTAGAGAAGGAAACTGTAGAAACGGATAAATTTATGGTATGAATTTCCAAGAGGAGAGAAAACATCTGCACTGTGTTTGGAGGAAGGACTTGCTATGAAAACATCCACAGTGTTGGGAGGGATAGGTAAGAGAATGCCGGGTCTTCCCTTTCTGATTCGAGGAGTCAAGTTAGAGGACAGCGGACTTGTGCTATAAACGTTAGTCTCATGGAAAAATAATATCAATGACAGGAGGAGTAATAAAGTAGTTGGCTAATTGGATTTTATGAAATGAACTCTTAGAGATAGTTAAAGTAATCTGAATTAGGAGAATATGATGAAGGCCACAAAGTGATGGAAGAAAATCGTGATCCATAGCATATTATATAGAGATGATTACGGGTTTAATAACTTTCTGCAAGGAATGTTAACAAAAGAACATGTTGCACCCTGACGGATTATGGCGTGTTCTGATAGCTGAAATCTGTCGTGTTAGCAGAAGAATATTTCTATCAGAAATATTTTTCTGCTAACTCCTTACATTTACTTGCATTAATCTCACGATCTATAAATCAGATTAGTTTTTTTTTTTTCAACCCTTGAAATAACGAATGCATAAGAATTCTCTTAGTCTACTTGTTACCATATATAACGACATGATTTTCTGTAAAACAGAAAAATATCCTAGCAAATCTTTTATGAAGTAGTTCTTGGATATTCACAATTGCCATAAAAATGTATATAAAAAATCAGCTAACGCCTTTTATCCCTTTATATGGAGTAGGCGAGGCCTTTGTACCCTATCTAGTTTTTGGAAGCTGAGTGGGAAGTTCAATCTCCATCGGTAGCCAATCAGAAATAGCTGGCCCATGTCTATCACTAATTATAGGCGGCCACTGATGAAGAGACCGGAAAACAAGTGTTGCCATCTCTTGGTACCTAACTCTAACAGGATATGTTAATGTCTGAAATAATGCGGGTACTACGGTCGATTTTCTTGAGTTTACGGGACGAAAAACCCGAGTATTCCGGGAGAAAAAACCCGCTTGTCAGTACAAGAGATCGACTAACTCGGGAACCGGTCGAAGACAGGCTTAGAAAGAGTTCCTCTAGTCGAGGACTAGACTTGCACGTAACTCTAACATCGAGCCACCATGAGGCTTTCCATAAATGCATAAACACTCTCTTACTAATCAACAAGGATATGATTGTTGGATGAGTTGCTTATTAAAGTAATCTATGATAGCCCTCACTATCAGTTGCTACGCCTCACATCTGGAAGTTATTTTGTTTCTATCCTGTTTTTCTATCCATCTGGAAGTTATTCTGTTTATATCTACATTCTATATATATATATATATATATTCTGTTAAAGATGCCAAGCTATTTTAAACCTGGTTTTACTCCATTTCCCAAGTAAGCAAACAGACAAATAAATCAAGTTTGCGCCTGCACGTAATGCAAGTGTAAGTGACCCATAAAGTAGTACAAGTCTAGGCAACTCGTGGTAAAGGTGGAATAAGCTCTGATCGCTGTTCTTAATATTTACCCTTAATGCAAAGCCCATTTCCTTTAGGAGATGTATGATGCTATGCATTAAAGGCAAGGGGCCACTGCCCAGACCGGTTTCGACTTTCAGTGAGGTCTCATCAGTGGGAGCCAGGCTTAGAAATACCAAGGTTAAGTAATACAGTGCTTATAAGTATTTTACCAAAACAAGAGGTCGAAACTGATCTGGGTAGTGGCCCCTTGCCTTTAATGCATAACATCATACATCTCCTAAAGGAGATGGGCTTTTCATTAAGGGCAAATATTAAGAATAGTGATCAGAGCTTATTCCACCTTTACCACGAGTTGCGCTGACTTGCACTACGTGCGGGGTCACCCAGACGTGCACTACGTGCAGGCGCAAACTTGACTTATTTGTCTGTTTGCTTACTTCGGAAATGGAGTAAAACCAGGTTTAAAATTGCTTGGCTTTTTTTAACATATATTATACCCAAGGTAAAAAACTTCCTATATATATATATATATATATATATATTCTATGTATATAAAAAGATAAGCCGAAATTGGAAACGTTTTTTGTCTTACCAGCTTACCGCCTTACCAGCCCGGAACTCGGGGGATTGGGCGTCGTAGTCGCCGGGGGGGGAGGATCCCCCCTAGTATTCTATATATATAAACCAATGTCCACTTTCGGACGGCCTAGGGCAGTGGATACAGTGCTTAGGAAAACTTCCTCCAATTGGCGACTAGACTTAACTTTAAGTCTACCTTCAGCCAGCCTGGGGCAGGTGATGCAAGAGCCAATTCCACTGAGCGTCACTGGCATAATAAACGTAACAGAGTCTTTGGACAACGTATTATTTCATTTAAAATCCAGAATCGTACGCCTGCCCTGCTACATAGTTTAGTGGTGCATAATATTTCAATGAGATGTCTGAATTTATTTCATAATTAATTTAATCATCATTGATTCATGCTTGTAGCACTAAATTTTTCTTTTACATTCCAAGAAAATTAGGCTTACTTCAACTTCTCTTCATTTGTGAGAAGAATAATCAAGAGCTAATAATTACTATATATTGTCACATCTCTCTCTCTCTCTCTCTCTCTCTCTCTCTCTCTCTCTCTCTCTCTCTCTCTCTCTCTCTCTCTTTCTCTCTCTCTCTTGCATAATCATGATAATAATAAAATAAAACAAGGGGCACCTTTCCTTTGGAACTAATCTTTAAGAATGATGCTAAATGGTTGTAAGAGGGGAAAAAGATAAAAAAAAAATTATTAATTTTACTTAAATATAAAGAGCTAATAAGCTTCATGGTTGCACCCGTTTGGATAACTCGTTCGCAGAGTATATAAGTTCTTTTCGCTATACACTTTGGTATTATTAGGTCTAGCTACTCACTGATGAAGCCTCAAAAAAGGCTGAAACCGGTCTGGGTAGTGACCTCCCTCCATAATGTAATAACAGCATACATTGCCTAGGAAATGTGTTTTTACATTATGGAAAATACCTAAGAATAGCGATCTGAACTTCTCCACCTTTGCAACGAACTGCCCTGGTATTGTACTACGTACTAGGATCACTTGCATTGGCTAACGCTAGTGTCGCCGATACTTTATAGTGTACTATATTCGGCAAGAAACTCTCTGATTCCACTCTTTGAGTTTCTTATTCGGTTTTAAAACTATGTGGGATTTAATATCCCTTTAATTTAAGTATTAATTTTGTTTTCAGTGTTGCAATAAGAAATATTCATATACAGAAGTTACAGCTTCATATATTTTCTCGTTTATAGAATTTCGAGAAGAATCTCAGGTCCTTGAAAACAAAAATTATTTTTTGTTTTCAAGGACCTGAGATTATTTTTTGTTTTAAATATACTTGGGCAGCAAGAGGATGGAAATCAATATTAGATTATTTTATATTAAATGGAAAGACATCAAAATTTTCACTAGATGTTAAAGTTCACAGAGGATATGGAATAAGCAGTGACCACTTCCTCGTTAAAATGAAATTAAGATTGTCACCTAAATGGCTACAAGTAACAAGAACAGACAGAAAAATTGAAACATTTGTTTATAAAACTAGACTATTGAATGACACAAATGTACAATGGCTATATGAACAAAGAATTAACCAATATCTAGACAAAATAAAACAAAATGAAGAAATAGAAATAGAATGACTTAATATAAAAACGATACTAAATGCAGCAGCAAATGAAAGCTTAGGAAAGACCAAAAAATTCAATAAAAGGAAAAAACTGAAGATATGGGGCGACACAATCAAAGAAATAATCAAAAAGAAAAAAGAAGCCTATCACAAATGGTTAAGCAGTAAAATATTAGAAGATGAAAAGAATATAAAAGAATAAGTGCCATAGCTAAAAGAGAAGTCAGAAAAAGACATAGAGAATCATGGAACAAATTGTTTCTAATTTAGAACATGATTTATATAAAATAAGACCCAATGCATATAAGATTTTGAAACACTTAAATGCAGATACTAAAGAAAACATAAAATTAAACACCGAATTGAAATTAGAAGAATTTCTAAATTACTACACAGAATTGTGGAGTGACAAATATTTTAAAAAAGACAACTAGCAAACAATTAACGAAAATGAAAAGGAAATAACTAAAGAAGAATTAGAAATCAGCCTGAAAGAAACAAGAAACGGGAAATCACCTGGAGAAGATAAGCAAGGTTCAGAACTATATAAATATCCAGGAACAAGATTCAAAGAAAGACTCCTGTTATTTTTAAATAAAATTTATTCAACTGTCAACTGGTAACCCCTCAATAGAATGGATAAAATCAATGGTGATTACTATCTTTATAAAAGATAGTAGAGATGACCCTAAAAACTATAGAGGTATCAGTATACTTTATATCCGAAAACTTTATTTTAAAAGTACAGAATGGATTTAGAAAAGGACGATCATGAATAGACTTTTGCCTAAAATTAATAATAGAGAAAAGAAGAGAACACAATTTAGAAACACATATTGCATTTATTGACTTTGAAAAAGCATTTGACAAAGTTAAAATAAACATATTATTTAACATATTAAAAGAAAGACAAATACCAAATAATATCCTAAAAGCTATCACAAGTATATATGAAAATAATCAAATACAATTAAGATTAAATCACGAGCTCTCATATACAAGAGAGATAAACCAAGGAGTCCGACAGGGATGTCCCCTCTCAGCGACTCTTTTAATATTTACTTAAATGAAATAACAATAAAATGGAATAAAAATTTACATCAAGGAATTAAACTTTCTCCTACAGTGAACTGAAGCACTCTCCTCTTTGCCGACGACCAAATAATAATTACAAATTCTGAAGATAACTTACAGAAAGCTATTTTAGATCTAAATGAGATAGCCAAAGGCTATGGTATGATAATATCAACAGAAAAATCAAAAAATATTGCCTTTAAAGGACAAGATTCAGCAATAACTAAAATAGTAATAGATAACAGGATCTTAGAACAGGTGAATTCATTTAACTACCTAGGATGTATGATCACATATGAAAATGAAAAAGATATAAACGTAAAAATTGCAAAATATTTAAACATAACTGGTGTAATTAACTCTATGTTTAAACCAAACCTAGTTCAAAAACAAACCAGACTAAAAGTATACAATACTTTTAGTCTGGTTTTCTTGTATGGAAAGTCTTATTGTATGGAAGCGAAATCTGGAAAATAAAACAAAAAGCCAAACAAAGATTAATAACAGCAGAAATGTAGTTTATGAGAAAAACTGCAAAGTATACCCTATTTGATCACAAAAGAAACGAAGAAATAATAAAAGAATTAAACCAAGAACCAGTAATAGAAAAAAATTTAAAAATATAAAGATAAATGGACTGAACACGTTCAAAGAATGAAAACAGAAAGATTACCAAAACAAGCCTTAAAGTACAAGCCATTAGGAAAACGAAAACCAGGACGTCCTTTTAAACGATTCAACCATGACTTTTAAGGCCAGAACAGCCAATGCTAGCCCTAAATCCTTTATACGCATGATGATGATGATGGTTGCTGCATCCACACTTCACAGGAAAGGCCAAGACTTTGTAATACCACAAATCCCAAATGGTAGATTAATTTCATCATTTATGTGCAATATAACGACTGGCTTTCCTGTTGTAGTTAGAAACAAGGTTTGAATTCCAAAAGAAATCCCGACCTTCGTTATTTCATTTATTCCACATTGGATATTTTTTTCCACAATTTCTCATTTATTCCAATTTGACTTTTAAGAATAAATGAGAGAACAAAGGCAGGAATTTGTTTTGGAATCTGTTTTTCACTCATATTTCATGAGTGATACATTCATTGTTACATCATGGAGTAATTTAATATTTCTCGGCTTCAACGAGGGATTTAAAGCGATTCTCCCGTCCAGTTGCCACTAGGTAGTACTTGACAAAACATAATGATATCGCTTTAGATTTCCAGATAGTAAATAATCTTCCTCCACTGTTTGTTGTAGTTAGCAAAGGGATATTTGTAGAGTTGGGTGAAACTATTTTTGTGCACAGCATAACAAGGAATCCACTGCTACATATTTCCTGACTCCTCGTTTTAACTTAAACTATGAACATCAAATAAAAAGAACATATATTAGTTTCATAAAAATCAATAACCTCCTGGAAACCTACAGCTCCACTTAACACGTGTACATTGGTTGCAGTTCTAGTTAAGGACATTCACTTAATTCTTAACTATAAACTATCTGTAGTTATTTTTCATCATAGAAACTGCATTCAGAATTTTAATCTTTTCTCACTTTCACTGTTTCTGTCTTTATTGGTTCATCCTAAAGGTCATATTTTTGCATATGTTGCTCCGATATACCATGCCTTCGAGGGCTCAAAATGAAATTTCCTCGTTTTGATCTCCTTTGGTTAAAGTTTCTCTTTACTTAATTCGATCATATTCATCTTTTGTCTCCATCGCTCTCTCATAGTGATTGAGACAGCACTCAATGTCATCAACAATTCGATTTTTTTATTTATTTCTTTAAATCTCTGTGCTATGCAATTCATTATCACCCTCCTTATTGTAGTAGTCTCTACAGACTGTCACGGTTAAATACCTTGAACCTTAAAAACTTAATTACCACTTATGATGGAGCGTTTAATCCTCTTGCATTGTCTGCTATGGATGAAAAGTGTGTTTATTCTTTTGGCATCTTTTCCTTTTTCTGGATGAAAACACATCTAGGAGTAAAAATATTGCCATCACCATATGAGACAGGATAACCTACCTTCAGTTGAAAAGCCCTGATAAAAGTTCTCTTCGTGGATGGGATTCTAACTGAGCTCCTTCCACTTAAAGGACATGAGTTGTTTCTATACCTACAAGAATGCTGAACAATTTTGTAGGTATTCTCCAAACACTGATGATATCTTCCTTCTTCTCAACGTATCCCAATCATGAACTGTTTCTATATATATTCGACGATAGCCTGAGTGTTTCCTTTCTATAAGGTATAGAAAGGAAACTCAGGAATAAGCATACAAATAAATACAATCAGAGGAGACATTTGATATCGGTACTGATATCAAATGTCTACTGTGCTAAGATAAAAATGAGCTGGACCATCTGATTAGGTCTTGCAGCAATATTACTCCTATTCTTTATAAACAAAGGGATGATTAGGTTGCAGAACTCTACACTGTAGCTTGTGTAGGAAATATGATTTTAAAACTTGCAAAGTCACTACTTGGGAACATAGAATTCAAAAACACTATTGAAAATTAAATGCAATACTATGGGAATTTAAAATTCAGACATTTATAGCATAATATCATGTATGAACAACAACATGTATGGTTTATTAATAACACGTAATTTCATTCATAAATTATGTGGTTTATTGAAACTTAGTATATTTAGGAATTGCTTGGGTTTTAGGATGCCTTGGGAGTACTATTATTAGCGAAACTGTGGATAACATCAGGAGATTATTTAAAGTTGGTCATTTACTTGTAGGAGAAAGTTGGTTACCCAGCTTTCTCCTACATATATCTTATATAGGGTGCCAGCAGAGCAAAGGATGTTAATTTACTGATGATGACGCCTCGATGCCAAACGCAATATAAAGTTCTGGAAATGTCAAGGAGATAGTGCATATGTCTCCGAACTTTTCCATTGCACGCATCCGGGGATGGATGATGTAGACTAATAGGTTGGTCATTGATTTAAATTGATGGAATCTCTACTGGTAATTGGTAATCACTGATTAAATGGTAGACTTTAAGGTAGTCGAGAAGGCGAATGATGATGACTTTCTTCATTATTTTGGAGAGGTTGCAGTGGTGCATCAATAGCTTCCTCTTAGCATAGATCAAAATCGTGTACTGATTTTTGTCAATATTAATTAACGTTCATATTGGCAGATCAATATTAATGTCGTTTGTCGACGACAATCACAGTAAAACCCTGAAATTCACTTTAATGAAAAGTAAAACACTTTTTCCAAAACACCTCTATTCTTTTCAAGTATAATGACCTAGAGAGGCATAATTACCATACTGTCAAATTTTGCAATGTGAAGGAATTCGAATAAATAAAAACAAATCTTTTAAATAGTTTTTTATTCCTGAAAGGAAGATTCGTCTAGGTTGTTTAACCCCGAACTAATTTATTTAAGAAAAATTGACAGTTTCCATCCTTTCATCCTTCATTGGATCAAGGACTAGTAATCGATATAATTATACCAAGATTATGCCAAAACCAAATGAACAGTTTTGTTTTTATTTTTTACAATGGATATAAAGTATTAAATTTCCAAAAGAAATCCATGCTGTTACTACTAAACATGAGATTTTGTTGTGCGCCTGTAACTTAATTAGTGGATCCAGTGACAATGTACTTTAGGTTCAATGTTTTGACAGGTGGGTAACGTCATGTGTGAGTAAGGAGAATGAGTTTCCTTTATTTGCTGAGATAATTTGATTTGTTTGATTATAACATCTCGCATAGTGATAATAAAAGTTACAATGATGCTAATATTCGACGATAGCTGCAGTTTTCACATAAGAAGTTACAAGTCAAGAATAGACTTCACTGATAGTGTGGTACTACTATATACAGGATGGTTCAAAATTCCACGTACAAACTTTGAGGGGAGGTAGAGAACATCAAAATCAACACATAGGAAAGCATGACAGGAAACGCCACCGGAAGGTACTAACAGGGACACAAAGATACAGAAATAACACAAGGCAGTAAGTAGTGTAAAAAACTTTATTAGGCGTAACTGAACAGTTCAATAGTAGTTGGATAAATATAATATGGCAAACGAGATTCATGTCTACGTCATTCTAAAATGACGCATGTTCTTCGTACGACGCCGAAAGCTTGAATGAGGAACCCCAATTGCTCACCTGGAACGCTGGCGAACAGCGCCACCTATCACTTTTGGGTGGCGTTTCCGGTCATGGTTGATATTGATGTTCTCTACCTCCCCTCAAAGTTTGTAAGTGGAATTTTGAACCACCCTGTATAGCAGGACCCAATGATAAACGTAAAAAACAGATTAGTGAATTTTCATGATATAATGAATTAATAGAAACAGGAATCCGTAGCGCATACAACTTGGTTCGAGATCACTTTCGGATTTCAGTATTCTCTTTATCCCTAGAGTTAAGTGGATGTATAAAAGAAGGGGCGAAATGAATGAATTATGAAGGTTATGCAAGAGCTGGGAAAGAATGCTATTGAGATCGTATAAAGGGGCCGATACCTAATATTGCACGAAGAATATTAGACACAGCCAAAGAGAGTAACAAGCGTAATTAAATATTTCCACAGGAAATGAGGCTGACTGAATCAGCAAGACAAAATTCTAGGGAATTCTATAGTGGCTAGTGCAAGAATGGGTAAGCATGAAAACCCATTCGAAAACTGACTTAAATGGAAATAGACAATATAGTAAAAATGTTCAATAAGTATTGTTAGTTATTTTATGTTGGAGGTTGGAGATTAGGACTAATATTGCATGTAATTGAGAGGTAAGAAAAGAAACTGGCTTTGTAATGTCCGTTATTATGGTCAATTATATAAGGTTAATTAATAAGGTCAGTTATTTGGAATTTTAAATATGCATGATGTAAAGATGTCATCAAGGCTGTGGGATTGGATGGAATATCATTTTGTGTGTGGAAATGTGGAAAAGAACAGACATCATTGTTCATTAGGAGACTGGAAACAAAAAGAACGGTCCCAAAAGAGGGAAGGAAAGAAAAATATTGCTACTACAGAACATAAAAGAGCATTCGAGTTAGTGGTGGCTAACTAGAGGCTGCTGTGCATATTAGCAGTAGTGAAGTGTTGGTAAGACTCATTAGAGAGAGAGAGAGAGAGAGAGAGAAATACTAAATTAGATTGAAGAAGAAAAATCATTCCGTAAGACAGCATGGATTTGTTAAGCGGAAGTAAAGTTACAGTAACCTAGCCATGTTTTATAATAAGGTAACCACTGTATTAGAAAAAGGAAATATTTAAAAATTAATTTCTCAAGATTTTGTGAATGCGTTGAATAGAACACTGCATTACAAACTACTGTTGAAATTGAGGGAGGGATGGTCGATTGATAGTCTGGATAAAAGGGAGGGTTGGATGACTGAAGCCTGCAAGGTATGTATGAAGGAGCGTTGTCTCAAAAAAGAAACTGACATATGGTTCCACGGATTCTGTTTGGGGAAGTTGTTGTTTATTGTATAAATACGTGACATCTCCAAGGAGTCCAAATTGATTATATAGGTCAATATTTGAAAGAGGAGATATTGAATTGATTGCTTATGGTCTTATGCTTAGAGTAATATCAGAGAGCTTCTGATGTGATGTTGTTGAAAGAAAATTTGAATAGGTTGATGCTTTGTGAAGATGGGATTGTCGATTCAATATTGTTAAATGTATTAGCCAAATTTTGCTTTTTAGCAGGGGGGAAAAGAGGATGCGGTGTATTGTATTGGTAGCAGGGCCGATCCGAGATTATCTGATGCCCCTGGGCAAAGAAAATTTCGGTGCACTATACATTGTCTCTCTCTCTGTATGCATTTTGTCATACTCACAGAAGCACATTACATCTACACATGTAGATATTTATAAAAATAATATCATTCCCCGTTCACCTTGGAACAGATGCCAGGAGGAGGAAAAATCTCCGCACTTGAGATTAAGTATACAAAGAGCAGGGGAGCAAAAGAAATAGAGAAAGTCGAAAATAATGTAGGATCATCAGCGAGCACAAGGACGGCTTGACTTATTTCAGTTTTTTATTATTAATCAAAGTTTTACTAATTTTTTTTCGAAGGTTGTAATTTTCCTCGAACTATGTAGCAAATCTGGCGCCCCCGATGTCTTAACCCCCCCCCCCAGGCGATTGCCTAGGTTCGCCTAATGATAAAACCGGCTCTGATTGGTAGTGTTTCACTTCAGGAGATAGAAAATGTAGAAGATCAGGGTCTTGGTGGATGGCAACCACCAACACACTTGAAGTTCAGAGGACACATTGAAAAAGTTAGAAAGGTTACTCAGAAAATGGCTGCCATTATCCCTAAAAATGGATAAAAGTGCCATGTATAAGACATTGATCAGCTACATCTAGATTTCTCCATATATTTGTCACTTGGATGTTTGGGTGATGATAGACATTAGTGTCGAGAGGCAAGTGACTAAGACTGTCTCTGGACTGTTGAATGTTGAGTACATGGATAAAACTGAAGGACATAAAATTTGATGAGAGGAGCCGATCGGATATACAGTATTAAAGCGAATTATTGTATAGGATAATAGATTATGGGAAAATTAGTGGTCTTCTCAGGAAACGTGTAAGCATTATGTGAAAATAAGGCACTGGAGGGAATTTTTTGGCGTGCAGGGTGGTTAATGATTAAAAATACATTGCCTGACTGATAGTGACTGCACCAATGCAAAGTGTATTTAAAGGAAGGTCGGATATATTTGTGGCCTGTAGAAATGTGTTCCCTGTGATGTTTTCTTGTGACTCCATTGAGCCTGGAAAATAATATTAATACTGAAACTAAAGTCACGACTTCTTTAAAAATACTGATTTGGCATCCAGTATGACATTAACTCATCATGAAGGGGGGGAGGGGGTTGTCGTTCTTGTTTCTCACTCTCTTATCAGTGAAGATTAACGCGTTAAAAAAAAAAAAAAAAATCAGATATTGAAATAAACTTCGCTTGTCTACTCACGTCCAGCTGTCCATAAATCTAACTCAGAGATTTCATCTCTCAAGTTTTCATTGAAAGTTAATCGTGAGCTATATTTTATTTCAATTTAGACCATCAAAATATTGTATTAAAACAGAAGAAACCATCGAAAACGTTTGCGTAAAAAAATAATAATAATAATAACACTTTTTTGCCATAGAGGGTGCTTACGGCGTTGCCTTTCTTTCGTAATATGAATGAATCTATTTTTTACGTTTTTAGCGTGTTGAGAATATTGTATAAATATAAATAATAATTCATGCGTTATGCAGTAATGAGTGTAACGTTTTTAATTAGAAGATCAGATGACGTCTTTAATTAGAATAAATGTGGTTTACTTTCGCTTCTGTTATCACTTTTTTTTAGCTCATGTTCGAGAAACCGAAGGCTATAAGCATAATTAGGGTTGCTGATTCCCTCGATTTTTATATAGTAATGAACATGACGTGGTTGTTTAGCATGCTGTCCTTGTAAAATGAAGAAAGCGCATAGGTTTAAGTGCATTTAAGATGTGAATTTTTGAATAGTGAGTGTACACCATTCTCATCTGCCATGTTCGTGGGTGGTGGGATGGCGTCCCCCAAAACTGGAAAGAAACATGCCAAAAAACACCATCGTAGACATCATCATCACCATCACTACCTCCACCATTCGCAAGAGCCTCAGAACGCGAGTTTGGAAGCTTCTCAGGTTTGTGTGTGATGGTTTGCTATTTGCATGTATGGAATATTTCAAGAATGCATTAATGTTTATAAATATTTAACGTGAAAATAACATTTAGTGCCGACAGCCGGCTAGTGTTCAAAGAAGCGAAACGTAATACATGATATATTGTTCGTAATTATGCATTCATACATTCATGAGAAAAAATCATTATATATATATATAATGAATTGAAACTAAAGTAGCAAACTAGTGAAAACGATTAGCGAAATAACTCAAAATATTGAATATTTTATCCATATACCGTAATAAATAATTCCATTTTAAATAAGGAAATTGCATCTGAAATAAAAATCAGGTCATTTTGAGGCATTTTCGCAAATTTAAATTAGAAGGAACGATAAATAATTTTTAAACTTTCCTAGATGGATGTTGGAATATAAGATCCTGTAAGTCACTTGAGCGCACCATACATTAGTCATCCTCGCATACATACCTATTACATGCTTTGAGATGTGAGGCAATCGCTTATCTAGTATATGAGGAAGTTCCCCTGTAAAATAATAATAATAATAATAATTACAAAAAAAAAAATTATATAAACCTTGCAAGCTAACTATTCCAATCATTCTTTTGTGACTGGGCAAAACTTATTCTGTCATAGAGTTAAATTAAGGGGGGGGGAGTAACATTTAGCATACAATGCTAAATATCATCACAAAATGGAACAGGTGGAGCTGTAAACAAAATTGATACAAGAAAAAAAAAAAGTTAGACTGTATGCAACAAAATTTGAATATAAATCATGGTTCCAACTGAAATTACATATAAATATGTGAAAAAAAAACAGCTAACATGATGCCTGTTTTCTCATTGGCTCATCTCCAACAAAGAAGTACAGCATTGAATCATTTTCTGCACACCTCTTTTTTTTTCTGGCTTCTTTCCAGCTCAGAAGATCAGTGGCACTCAGGAGAAAATTTGAGTGGGTAAATGACCTTAAAAACAATCTGTAACAGATGCCTTCTGCCCACTTGTATCCAGGTTATTAACTCTAATTGTTGTTCCAAAATGCTTTAATTTTTTTTAATTAAAAATAATTTAATTTATTAAGATATTACATGTATAATTATTAGCAATTCTCTATCCAACAGAATTTCAATATTTTGTTATTATTTATCATGCTCTACTTGAGGCAGTGGCAGGCACAAAAGTTTTAAATTAGATTCATATGTAACCTCTAGCAAACTTGAATATGAAAATATTTCTGGAACTGAAATTGGTTTACTTAATCTTGGTTAATATTTCTGAAATTTATCTCTTTAGTAGATCATCTTTGCCTAATAAGCAATTAAAACAGCAGATTAATGCAATGAAAAAAAAAGTTTATTTAACTAAACCAGAGACTAATTTTATGAGCCATACATATATAAACCATTTTTACTGTCACATTAAAAGTAACTGGCTTTTTTTTTTCATCCGATTGCATTTGGAAAGGTTCTTATCAATGGAAGATAAGTGTTAATGATATTCTTATGACCTTTGATTTATCACATGGGAGTAACACAAGTAGAGATTTTGAAAATGGTGGAAGAGGAAGAGATATCAAAGGTTTTTATTTATTATTAATATTCTTTAGCAGTAAATTATTGCATTAAAATTTGAAATATTCTTTCAGAAGATTTTGAAATTGTGTTATGCTTCATAAAGGACTTAAGCATAATAAATTATTTAGTGTAAAAGCAATTTTCATAAATTGAAATACATATGCAGTTAAGAATTTTGCTGTAAGTGCTTGAGTTCACATAATTTGATAATATTTACTTAATACTGTTAATGATGCATATGTGGGATGTATTTTGAATCATACTGGATCTGAATTTTTAAGGATTGCTTCATATATATTGTGTGTGTGTGATCTCATAAATTTTGTTCAGCATTAGTTTCATACTTTTGTTTTAAGTGATTAGGGCCTTTATTATTCGACTTACTTTCTTATTCCACGATTTATGGATAAATAATGGAATATAAAATAGCTCTCTCAGGGCTTAATAATTTTCTTCAGTTATTTATTTATTTACTTGTTTTGTTTTTGTAGAGAGTTTTTTTTTTTTTTATTATTTGGTTACATAGTTAACTGAATTATATTTGACAAGAAATAATATTGTTTTCAATCTTTCATCAAAACATAAGCAAACAAAAGTTTTGAGTTTGTTGTATCTTCACTATTAGGCTGCTTTTATATGGAACCAAATGACCCCACATCAGATTTTCCTAGTAACCCACTAAACAACTAAAGCAGTGCCTAGGAATGGTAAGTTTGGAAGACAGCAAAACTGTATCCCAACCATAACGTTTTTTTTTCTTTAATTTCACATAATTTTTGAATTTAGGAGCAGCAAAATAGTGCTTGTCTAGGGGTGGCATATACTTTAATAATGGTCCTTCTGATAATCCACAGCATTCTTGCTTTTGAACATCTGTGTGTTGCTGTTGTGTTATGAGAAGGGTCACTACCCAAAGTAGTTTTCTCCTTTTGGTCTTGTGGTTGGGAACTAGACCTGTGGAGATGCTGAGAGTTAAATCAATGCAGAAGTTATTCTTTTCACATACAGATAGAAAATTGTATATCACCATATTATTAAAATAAAACAAGAATATAATTTCCTGTCAAGTATAATTTTACTGAGTTATTTTTCCATTCCTGGAACTTCAGATTTGATGTTTAATCTGTTTATTAACGATATAGGGAAGGATCTAAGTGGAACAGTTCATTTGTTCGCTGATGATGCAAAGTTGGGGAGGGCGATAGTGAATGCAGAAGATGTCAAAGTCTTGCAGGATGACTTAGATAGATTGGAGTTCTGGGCTAAGGAGAATGGATGTCAATTTAATGTGACAAAATGTAAAGTTATGCATTTTGGGGTGAAAAGATTAGCAGCAGTATACCACATGGGTGGAACTGTACTCCAAGAGATTGATGAGGCCAGGGACTTGGGAGTGTTGGGGGATAGGGAGACGAAGTTTAGGGGGCACGTTGCGAAAGTAGCTAAATCAGCTCATCAACTCACTTGGTTGTTGAAAAATACCTTAACGAGCAGAGACAAGCAAGTTATTGTACCTCTGTACCGAGCCTTGATAAGACCTCATCTTGACTACTGTGTCCAGATTTGGTCACCTCGGTTCCTTCTTGATGGGGAGGAAGTGGAGAGGATCCAGAGGCGAGTGACTAAGATGATAGCAGGTTTATGGAATGAACCATATGAGAACAGGTTGAAGATTTGTGGGTTGCAGAAGTTGATAGGTGGAAAAGGGGAGATATGATTGAGACATTCAAATTGCTAAAAGGATTCTATAAGATTAATTCAGAGGATATTTTTGAGATCAGGACTGGTGGTGGGAGAACTAGGGAGGCTGGGCAAGAGTGTGGTTAGCAGTGCTGTTAGAGCTAGGTTCTTTACTTTTAGAGTGGTAAATGAGTGGAATAAGCTGCCAGAGTCTGTTGTGGGTGCTATGACAGTGAGCGAGTTCAAGGCAAGGTGTGATAGATACTGTGAGAATGGCATATAGTTGTGTGGACATGATGTTTAGGGCCTCCCTCGATGAGTCTAAGGACTCCCTGGAGTAGCCCGAAAAATAATAATAATAATGTACATTTTCAGAACTGTCATGTTATTTACACAAAAAATATTTTGCTTTCAACCATATTGTTCCCAAGACATATGGAGTTGCACTAAATAATATGCATGATAGCGTATGTTTTATTTACTGAAACCAGGTGTGACTTTACTGTGAGTTGCCTTAAGTTCCTAAAGTGAATTGTATGCTCCTAGGGAGTGCATGAACATGTGATGATGATGGTATTTAAGTGAGTTACTATTCAAATGATAAAATGCATTTGGGTAGTTTAAGATACACTGTAATAAAAGGCAGCAATCCAGTTGTTTCACTGTTAGGGTAAGGCAAATTATTAAAACAGCAGTCCTATAAAAGAATCTGAATATCCTTGAGAATAAGATTCAATAAGGCATGTTAACATCATTATTGCCTCTTCAGCATGTGCCCATATATGTAGTGGATTCTTAGATCTACTGGTAGCAATGATGTTAACTCTCTTGTGTGAAAAGCAGAGTGGTAAATATAATTTTGTGAGCAAACTTTTGTTTGTATATGCATTATTATAATATTGATAAGAACAGTGTTTTTATATACCACATTCTACTGTTTGGTCAAGCAAAAAAAAAGTTGCAGTGTGTGTGTGTACACACACACACACACACACGCACACAAATTATTTTACTTTAAATACTAAACAAAAAAGGGAGGGGCTGACTGGATATGTACACATTTCGTTTCTCTTCGATTTCCTAATCATTTTATGACAGAAAGAGAAGACAGTATGTGGTTGCATTGAAAAAAAATAATAATAAAAAAAGTCCTTAACTTGCATGTCTATTTAAAAAAAAAAAAAAACTAATGTTCTGCTTTCATTGGAGAAAATTACTAGGAGAGTTAGAAGAAATCAAAGGTTATTGTCACAAAGTTGGTGACTGGAATGGCTTGCACCATATCAAATAGCTTTGCTATAACATGAAACCGACTTCAAAAATAACCTGCTTTATGATTATTATTATATAACACCTTCAAGGAGTTCAAGTCATCATGGAAGGGCACGCTACTCCACTACACATCTTGCTGATTTCTCTACTTAATCTTTCAACTATATAATGACACTATACTACTACCATAAACACACAATGCCATCTACTGCCCACAACAATATTTTGTCTGTAAATCGCATTTCTCATGGCCGATTTGCCTGTATGTGGGATGAAAAACTTGAGTTTCCCAGGAGAAAAGGACCTTTTCTCCAATTAATACAATAAACAATACACAAGGAACTTTTAACATAATACAACTTTCATAAGCATGCTTGTTCAAATCCTATATATATTTTGCCTAAGTTAGTAGGATTGCTGTTTTGGTCCAATAAATGTGTATCTTTTCTCCTAAGATTCCAGCATTCATGTACTTATTGTAGATCTTATAGCCTGTTGTATTTTTTGTGTGTAAGATAACCATTAAAAGGTAGTTTGTATCCATTCAAAATTCTTTTAGTAATCCATGAAATAAAGACTTCGTGAATTAAAATATTGTTTTGGCAGTAGTATCAGCAGGGCCACATTTATACTTTTGGAAGCCCTAAGCACGACCTCATTATGAGGCTTCAAAAGAACAAGTCTATTTCAGTTAATCAAATTCATTTTTTTTTTTTTTTTTTTTGTAGTTTATTGAAAATAAAAGTCAGCATTTCCATAATAACTCATTTTAATAAAATAAAAAGAACACACATTGGTATACATATATTTGCATTTAAAAAAAAAAAAAGTATAAAAATAAATCAGTTCAAATTTAAATTAAAAAAATTAATAACTAAAAGTATTCCTTTTCTGGCCTTGGTCTTAGCAAATATCTGTAATGTCATAATTAATAGAGTCCATTACATCTGATTCAGTGCGTAATAACGACAGGTCACTTTTTATTTTGGTGCAAGTTGCTTCATAAATAATTTTTTATTCGTTTCAACACTGAAAATGGGCGTTTAGCACTTTCATTTGAAGTAGGCATCGTCACAAATATTAAAATTGTTTCTGCATTTGGAAAAGTAGACCTTAACCCATCGTTTATAAATTTATACATATTTTTAATTGAAGAATTTTCTTCCTGTATCATTATTAAAAATTGCTTAACTTCGATAAATTTTTCCGAGTTAACATCAGTCCCATAAGTTTGTAAAATTTTGTTAATACTTGTCTTTATCTATATCTTTCTTCAAAAAATATCAAACATATCTAATATGTCTAAATAGCTTTATGCTGTTTCATTAATTTCCAAAATTAGCTTATCGCAAATGACATTAAAAGTACCAACAATGAAATTTTCTTTTCCATGTAATATAATCTCATTGTTAGATTGTTAAACTTTGCCGCACTTTTTTTTTTTTTCGTTTTTTCACTCTTTCCTTCTCATCTTTAAATTTTGTCTCATCTGTTAATAAATTCACTTCTTCATTCACAACCAAACTATTTTCTTATATCTAAAATAAAACCAACCAAAGACTGTAACAAATTATTAGCTAACAACAAATCCATATCAGGATCTTGTAGAGATTTAGTAGTAGCATTTATTCGTGAAATTTTGTCCCACACAACTGTTAAAATTCCTGTTTCTGAATTGTCAAAATGTTCAGCCAACGATGAGCTCTCTAATTTAGAAATAGGTTTTTCATGAGGAGAAATGGATAGTTCAAGTAATGCCTCTTTAATTTGTTTATATCCACGTTTCAAAGCCAATATAGCATCAGCTCTTGTGGACCACCTCGTTTCACTTAGTCATTTAGCCGTTAAAGATTTTTTTCCTAAATGTTTAAGGAGTATACCCCATCTTGTTGAAGATGAAAAGTAATTATATACATTTTGAATAAAACAAAAATATTGCACTGCTTTGGGACAAGATTCAGCGGCATAGTTGCCAGTTAAATTTAAGGAATGACTAGAGCATGGTATATAATGTGCAGAGGGGCTGTTTTTTTTTTCAGCCTAGCCTTGTAAACCTGTATAGACACCTTTCATACTGGCAGCATCACCATAGCTTTGCCCTCCACATTTTTATCTCCAAAGATAATTCTTCTAATTTTTTTAATACTACCTTTTCTAAATATAAGGAATTATGTTGTGTAATACTGATGAATCCAATAAATGTTTCTCTAATGTCAGAATTTGTGGTAACATACCTAAATATAATAGCTAGTTGGTCATTAGGGACAACATCTGCTGTTGAATAGAATATTATTGCAAAATAAGCAGCTTCCTTAATTTCTGATATTAATATTTCTCTTGTTTTATATTAGTTATTAATGCTATGAATTCATCACAACTGTGGTAAGAAAGATAATTTGATCTGCCAGAACCACAGTTGGTACATTTTCATGTGATGTTTTAAAAATCATCAAATCCACTTAAATAATGTAAACACCAGGGGCAAATATTCAGGGTGTGCTAGGTGTGCGGTACTCATCCACGGAATAGCAGCATCACCAATATTATATTTTTGCATTTCTTCCCTTTAAAGACTCTTCTAATTGTTTCCAGACTTCACGTGATTCCTAAAGTAAACACAATATACTAATTCTTCATGAAGAAAACACTTTTTTTTACGCGTAAACATTGCATCACATTCGTGTTAATAGCCCGGGTGTGCGTTCATAATATATACACCTTTGAGCCCTTTGAAAAGATGTGCAGATGGCACAGCTGGTCAAATTCTTTGCATTCTAGTAGTTTTAAATCGCCAGAAGGCAAGGCAGGGTGAGCTCTGAGACAATAGCACCTAGAGGCTGTGATTGGTTATTGTGTCAACCAATTCAATTGACAGTTATGAGTTTTTGTTTTCAGAGTTCCATATGTTTTACTTGCATGAAGTGTGAAATGACAAGGTAGGCAAGTTTTTAGATATAATATAGACAAGTTTTTAATATATAATTTTCGATGAATTTATAATTTTTTTTTGCCATATTTACAATGGGAAACATTGTATGTAATAAGCCTCGTCCTCCTCTTCCAAATTTTACACTGAGTAATTCAAATATACCAACCAAATATAGCATTCTCATTCATTATTGTTTTCTAATAATATACAGTATATTGAAACAAACACATTGTCCCCCAATCTGCACAGATTTGGATAGAATTAATTGATAAATTAAAGTATTCATAGTTTCATACAATTAATTGCATTAGATTAATTAAAATGAGTGCTGACGTGTTATACACTCTTAAAACTTTCATACATCGATAAAAATGCAATCATACAGTCAAACTGACATGAATTTTTTAGCTCTGGTTGCATAAGCCACGACAGCACACCCAACCGAAATGGGCACGCGATGCCAGTGGTAAACAAGATAAATAATTTCCACAAGAAAAAATATCATTTTTATTGCCTCTGAATGCTAGCCCTAGTTTACTCGGTAACTTAATGGTAGCTAAATACAAAATTAATGACGGAAAAATGTTACATAAACAGATTTTTTTAATAGTATAATTTTCGCCTGTGTGTCACGGGCATCTTCAGTACATGTTAAGCTTAAACTAAACAATAACTGACAATTCCAAAAAGCACCACCTAAGTAGCTAGTGTAAGATAACTAAAAAGGTGAACAAAATTTCCTCAAATTTCCTTTTTTTTTTAGGAAATTTTATTGACCTTTTTAGTTATCTTACATTAGCTACTTAGGTGCCGCTTTTTGGAATTGTCAGTTATTGTTTAATTTGAGCTTAACATGTACTGAAGATGCCTGTGACACACAAGCAAAAATTATACTATTAAAAAAAAATCTTTTACGTGAGATTTTCCGTCATTAATTTTGTATTTATGTCTACTCACGGTATTCCCTTACTAAGAGTTAATGGTAGCTATTATTTTTACATGCTCTCTCTCTCCAATAATTTTCTTCAGATTGTATTTGTTTTGTCAAGTCAGAATCAATTAGATTATTTACAGAACTTGATTTTTTCTTTTGTGATATGTCCACATCGCTCGTATTGTCAGTAGAATGCTCATGATCACATAAGGTTTGTGTTATAGTTCTCCAGTCATTAAAACCCTTTATTAAACTATTATTTGACTTAAAATAGAAACAGTATCTTGGTTTTGTTAAAATAAACGAGTTACAATAAAATAAGAATAATAAATTCATTGAAAAACATATTCTTGCCAACTGGGACAACTACTTTAAGTATATAATTAGGTATATACACTTGTATATGCTTTACAAATACTAGCCAAATAATGGTAACTAAATTATCAGTTGTTACGCATGAATATGAATGACACTTAACCTCCCTACTGGCCGAGGTGGATGAAATAGCGAAGCCACCCCAGCATTTTTCATGGATCAAAACTTCATCAGCATTCTACCTTTTTATCATACAATTATCCCCTCTACCATTAATCCCTCAATGGCAATTTTAGAGCCATTAACAGATCAACTGTGGTGGAGCAGCCTTTGTGTCACTTGTCTTTACATGTACTGTGTTACTTGGAATTTCCTTTTCTGCCCTATGATGTTTGACCCTTTTTTGCTGCACAATTTATTTTTGTCTCTTCCCAAAAATAAAAACGAATTTCACAGGTGCAAAAATAATCAACCCAGAAATGACCAGAGATTAGCCTTTGCAATGAATCTATTTAGTAATAGTAAATTTGCTGTCTTTTATTCTTCAAATCAGTGCAACGGAACAAGACAACTGTATGTTCTTTCACTTTACTGACAATATAAAAGATTTTTTTTTGCAAATTTTCAAATGTTTGTTCAAACATAAGGTTTTAAAATGTGGCCCATAAAGAGTGAGGCCCCAACTTGCACCTAAATGTGCCTTATGGTAAATGCTACCCTGAGTATCAGGCATGTTTCTCATCAAATAATGGATTACACACACACGCAGAGCTCCAGAAATCCACTTGTCACAGGTGAGTTATCAGAGAAAGTGCCTAGGGAATTTTCAGTCTCCTTCTAAATGCATCCAAAATGTATTGGCGTTTAAAAAAAAAAAAAAAAACTCCAATGATCTAATAAAGAAGTTTCATTTTCAATGAGGAGATAGTATCTTATGTTGAGCCTCTGTAGCTGAGTCAATATAGATGAAGCCCTTTGGTTGGAAAGACCTGGGTTCGATTCCCATCCAAGACGTGAAGAACCTTTATGTGATCATATTAAACTCAAGGTGAGTTAGCTGGTCACATATGGAGGTAGGGTTTTTTTTTTTTTTTTTTTCACCTGGAAACTTTGGTTTTTTTGTTTCCCGAAACAGGCAAACTGGTCATGAACTAATGCCAGACTCTGCGAAAACCCGGTTGGGATTTCCCACAGTTGCATAATCATAGCAGACCCTGCACCAAGCAGGATAAAAGTGCTATAAAGAGAAGAAAAAGAAATATCTTATATATTTAATTTAATAAGTTAATGTCTTTGCAGACTCATAACTTGAAAGTCATCACCGTTCCTATACAAATCAGAGATACCCTTAAACAAAATTAATTGAACAAGACCAATTAATTTTCACTCGTTTCACTGTCAGCTGCAATTCTTCCAATATCTAAGTCGGTATGCAGTTGTGATGTCGTATTGGTGTAAGCTTATTTTCACAGTACACAACATGAATTAGCTTAATGTAATTATATACTTGATAAAAATATTTTTTAATCGGGTTTTTCAAAAAAGAAATATTGCAAAGAAGAGTTGGAAACAGATCACATTACTGACATGACATCTTGAAAAGTTAGTCTGGTTCTATTGTCTGTATTCTGTTATTTATGTAAACATATTTGTTTTTCCTATTAAATTAATTTTATGTATAATTTTATATAAATTCATTTTTCATTATAGACAGGAAATTATGCAAACTACACTTTTTAGGTTTGTGAAGTGCTAAACTGATGGCAAAGGTGAGAGGCCAGAAAATATTAAACAACACTGGAGAAAAGAGTTCTCTCATGTTGTATCATCAACATGCTTTCAAGACTACAAAGACGAAGGTCTTTGTAGTCTTGAAATTTGTAATTCTGTAATGTAATGCTCCATTCTGTATTGTATAAAAATATCCTGGGACTCAGGGCCATATGTACAGGTGTGTGTGAGTCTCTAGCTGTTGGGCCCAAAAAATTAGTGCAAAATTAAAGGCCTCAAACAATGAGGGAGGCTCCTCTCAGGAAAAGTGTAAGTACAGCCCTACTGGGACTGTTGACCGAAACTCTAGATTACTAAAGCTTTTAGAGGCCTTTTTAAAGTGGAGATATTTAGGTTTCATGAGACATTCAATTTTCACAAAAAATGCTGTGACATAAACTTGACAAGAAATTGCCTGTGAGAAAAATACACCTCTAACAGTTTTTCAAAGAAAGATGTTTAAACACTTGAAGTGTCTTTTTAATACAGCTTATTATTATCATTACCACCCCAAGACCTCATGGAGACAAAGACTCATCTCGGAGGTCTTTTTATCAAACACACAGCTCATCATACCGTGTTTTAAACACATTCAAACTCTTTGCAGACACCACATTCTCAGGCAAGGCATTCCAATCATTCACAACTCTGCACGAAAAAAACCTGCCTCTCACTCCCCTACTCACACCCTCTTTATACAGTTTCCAGGGATGACCTCTGGTTCTCCCCTGATCTCCCACTATTCTCTGTAAAACTTCTCCAACATTGATCCTATAACAATCCCTTACCAACTTGTAGGTCTCTATCATATCTCCCCTCTTCCTCCTGTTCACCAGACTCTGCAAATTACATCTTCTCAATCTTTCCTCATACTCGACATTCCAGAGGTCAGAAACTACCTTAGTCAGTCTCCTTTGGACCCTTTCCAACATCTCTTCATCCTTCTGAAAACCCTGTGACCAAATCTGGGCACAATAGTCCATATGTGGCCTAATCAAAGCCTTATACAACGGAACAAGAATCTCCCTACTTCTACACGTCAGTGTCCTCTGCATCATTCCTAGAAGCCTTTGTGTTGTCTTCACAATTTTGGCTATGTGTGCCCTAAATTTTAGATCCTTATCCACTATCACCCTCAGATCTCTTATTTCCTCTACCTCCAACAATATATTCTCACCAAGCATAAATTCTGCATCCCTTCTTTGTTTTCCAAATTTAAAAACCTTACATTTTGCAACATTGAACTCGCATCCCCAATCGCTCAATCTATTCAAGTCTTCCTGCAAGGCCACAACATCTTCACTACACTTCATGGTTCGTCCCAACTTTGCATCATCTGCAAACAACTGAATATCTCCATCCAAATCTTCACCTATATCATTAATATACAAGTTAAACAGCAATGGACCTAAAACAGACCCCTGAGGCGCTCCACTAGTGACTTTCCTGGATATCGCTCTCCCATACACAACTTGTTGATACCTATCAGATAGCCAGTCTCCAATCCAATGCACCAATCTAATATCCAACCCCATCTGCTCTAGTTTGACTGTCAACTTATCATGAGGTACTCTATCAAAAGCCTTTGTGAAATCCAAGTATATTACTGTGTATCCTTTTCCTCTGTCCAAGAAAGCAGTCACTTTATTGTAATAAGTAGATTACTAAAACATGACCTCCATTTAGTAAATCCATGCTGTCCATCAAAGATAATACCATTGTTATCAACCCAACTCTGGATCCTAGTTCTCACAAGCTTCTCCAACAACTTAACCAGAACACCTGACACACAGATAGGCCTATAGTTTGATGCTTGAGTTTGATCACCTCCTTTATGAAGTGGCACAATCTTGCCCTCCTTCCACTCCTTAGGAACTTGACCGAGTGCAAGACTCATATTAAAAAAATATGTCAAGGCAGATGTCAACTCCTTGGCACATTCTTTCAGAATATGTGGTGATATATTATCAAGTCCCACAGCCTTATTAACATCTAGTTTACTCAACTCCCCATACACCTCTTGCTCACCTACAGTCAGTCTCTCCTCCCCATCATCAACTGCTCTCAATCCCTCCATGAAGTCACATTCACAAGATTGAAAGATCTTTATGAACTGCTCATTAAGTATCTCCACCACACATTGTGCATTAGCTGTCTTTATACCATTTTCTCCAATGTCATCCTTCCATAATTATTCTTTCTTTTGCTGGCTACATCGAAAGAACTCCTTAGGATTCTTTTTGGCTTCATTAGCCAACTGCTGTTCATACCTCTCTTTAGCTACCCTCACCAACCAAGTCACCCTCCTTGCTTGGTCTTTGTAGACCTCATGAAATTGGTTACTTCCACTTCTCTTATGCTGCCTCCACAATGCCCTTTTTCTCTGTATCGTATGCTTAATCTCTTTATTCATCCATCTCACACCCACTTTATTTAACCTTCTCACCCTTGGAATACATTTAGACATTGCATCTACTAAACAGTTTTTGAAAATCCCTCAAGCTGCATTGATCTCTTTTCGAGCTAACTCTTCATTCCACGTTACATCCGCAAGCTGTCTCCTGAGCTCTTCATAATCACCCCCCCCCCCCCCCTTGTAGTTCCACATATACCCTTTTTCACAGAGATCCTCGCACTGCTGGCAACCACCCAGGTAATCACCTCATGGTCACTCTCACCAATTGGTGGATGATTTGACACCTCATTTACAATTACATCCTCTGATGAGATGACCAAATCCAAGACCCTCAATCCTCATGTGCCCTCTGTTACATATTGTCTGAGGTAGTTATCCCTCAAAAACTCAAGAAACTCATTTTCTTTACTTCCAGTTGCTATCTCATCATTCCAGTCTATATTGCCATAATTAAAATCACCCATAATGATCACCCTTTTCTTATTTACTTGGCTAATTTGATTGTACATTTCATTATTACCACCATCCATATTACCTGGTCTATAACAACATCCCACTAAGTATTTGATTCCATTCACCTCTATCTCATACCATACTGCCTCAAAAACCACTGGCACTATTTCCCTCTTGCATCTCCACTTTATATGGACATAACTCTTTCTCTATCATCAATAGCACTTTCCCTCCCTTTTTACCCCCTCTGTCCTCACGAAACACATCATACCCTTCCATCTCTATTCCTGCCAGGATGTCATCCTCTTC
The DNA here is from genome assembly GCF_054136105.1 of Typopeltis vanoorti. Lineage (NCBI taxonomy): Eukaryota > Metazoa > Arthropoda > Arachnida > Uropygi > Thelyphonidae > Typopeltis > Typopeltis vanoorti. Next base: position 120,688,409 of record NC_143555.1, on the reverse strand, counting down.
CAACCATGTCTCACTTATTCCGACAATCTTTGGGTGAACAGACGCAATTAGTGCAACCATTTCATCTGCCTTGTTTCTTATACTTCTAGCATTTGTATACAAACACAACAGCTCATTTCTGGATCTACAGCTAGTTCCACTTATACTACCACTCCCTCGATGTGATCTCTCCATGCTCGACTGGGGCCATTTCCCTTTCTGCTTCTTCATTTTAAAACCCTTTTCAATTCCAGCTGTTTCCTCTTGATCCCTGGTCATCCCATTCCTTTCCTGCCTACACATGCTCACCTCTTGGAGCATCCACCTTTCTCATGCTATGTACCCCTGTCCACCCTGAGCCTTCCCGTTTCCCTACTCCTCTTGCACACCCATTCTCTCATTTTCTATACTCATACCACTCACTTCCCCATTCATAACCACCTCTTCAATCTCCCGCTCTTCCACATCACTTCCCACTCGATCTGATTCATTCTCTCTATTCACTTCTCTACCTTCCAGCAGCAGTCTCTCCAAACGACTCGCACCATAACCACTCAAATGCAGTCAATTGCTCCCATAACAGCTCACTTCATCCCTCAAACTCATTCTACACATTAACAAACTGTACTCCTATCTCCTCACACATTTCAGCCAGCATATCATTCATAATCCTTGCTCTCCGCCTCATTTCACCACTGTCATACCTAGGCAACATGTTAACTACCCTTCCTGTCACATTATTCTCTTTTATCCTTCTAAGCAGCCTCCTGATATCCATTCTGACACACTCTTTGTCCTCTTTCAAATCATTCGTACCTATTAATACTATTAACTCTTTTGCTCGCTCCTGCCTCATATCCAATGCCTCAATCACTCTACTCATTTTAGCGCCTGGAAAACATACCTTGTGCATTCTATCCTCCAGCACACCATTTAATAATGGAGTCGCCATACAACGCCACTCGCTCATCTTTCGTTAACTCTTTCATTCCATCATTATTTATTTTAATAGTTTTTACTTGAATTTTCTTAATTTCATTCCGCACTCATTTCATTTCTTGCCTCATCCAATCCAATTCAACTTCCGAATCTTGTGACACATTCTCTCTATCTTTCTAACTCTCAACCACCTCTTCTCACTTTCACTCTCATTCATCCTTCTTTGTTTCCGTACTTTCGGTTCAACATGCGTCCAACTTTCGCTATCATTCTTCCCATTTTCACACTCATTCATCTTTCTTTGTTTCTGTTCTTTCAGTCCAACATGTGTCGAACATTCGCTATCATCCATTCTTTTGATTTTTTTCACTTTCGATTTCTGCGTCACGCCATTTTTAGTTTCATTCGTTCTCTCAATTTCGTTTCCTTCTGCCACTCTCACCTCACTTTCATCCCTTTTAACATCTGTTACGGTTTTTAAATCGCTCTTTTTCTTTTTTTGCTGATTTTTTTAACATTTTTTTGCCTCTCTTTCAAACGTGCACTTTCCCCCATGACAATCTTGCTACCAACACTTTCTGTCATCAATTTCATATTTGCATTCATCAATTCCTTGTTCGGGTCACACTTCGCGCACACCCTCCTTTCATCCTCACCAAATATCCACAAATCATTTATGTAATCGAAAGAATACATATAACAGACCTCACACTTAACGAAATGACTGAAATCTAAATTAAAGTCATGGAATGACAATGCCACTGCCATTTTTTGCAGGTTACTAAGTCTAATAATAACGATTTCGTAATTAATTTTGCAAACAAAATCCCCCACAGTGATAAAACTGATAGCGCACACCGTTTACAGCCTTTCTTACTCAAAAAATTACGCATATATATTTAATTATTCCTAGAAAACTTATCCCAATCAGGAGCTCTTCTTATACATGTCACTGTGCTTAGGAGAGTACCACTGTATTGTAAAGCTCAATTCAGTAAACCATATATTGTTTTCAAAAACTTATAGAACCCAGTAGTAGAACAGTATCAAAATGACATGAAGTGTAAAAAATTTGTGTTGGTTACCCAATATTGTTAAACAAAAATTAGCAAAGTTAATCAGTGACTCCAATAGCGAGTTTTCTTCTAGAAGCTTCTGATATTTCAAATGAAAAGAAACCCATTCATTATAATGAGATGTAGAGATAAAAATCAGAAGAAACATTTGTTTACATAATTACTCTCCAAAACTCAGTTGCATTGTACTTTGATAGATGAGAAAGGGAAATTAACAAATTCTTGTCATTGAAGACTAGTAATTGATTAGCAAGGGGAAAAAATGAACTAGTGGCCAAAATTAAAGAGAGATATGCCAGATCTGACAAATTATTGCAGATGACTTGAATTTAGCTGTTTTAAATTCTATTAGAAATTTTCTCTTGGTTGCTGAAATTGAAACAGTGGTTATACACACACACACACACACACACACATCACCTTTTACCATAATTCATATTATGAGCGAGTTTTTTTTTTTTTGTGTGTGTGTGTGTGTGTGACCAGAGATTTAAGTGGTATTTCTGGAGCTGTGTGTGTTTATTTGTTATTTACTTTCCTGTAGTATATAATGTACTTTGAAGAAAGTATCATGATATAATAAATATAAGATTATGATCTTGGAAATTTTATACTTATAATTCATATTGGACTGCTATATTATGATAACATGTGACACTAAACTTACTAACTCTTTACAATTGCTAGGCAGTTTTAAATTTAATCTAGCACTGCAGTTTGTTTCTGCTGTTGAAGTGCCAGTTTTTCAGGATTACTGGTTACTGAATAGAAATTCTGAATAAGATTTAGCAAGAGCTTGTCTTGTGAACTAAGTCCATGGGGAATTCCCCCAAGGTCATCATTTTTTTTCCCCCTGTCTTTCCTTATATGTAGATATAACTGGTTTTGAGAGACATGATTCAGAGCACATCAGTAAGTGAAAGCATGACCATTCTTAACATTTACATTGAAAGTTAAATTACTTTGAGTAAAAGTTGTATTTCAAGCTTCATCCTATTAATAATGTACATCAAGTTATGCTGTAGATTTTAAATTTAGTTGTTTTTAGTGACTATGTTTCTTACCTGTTTTGAGAACCATGGGATTTACAAGGTGGGTGGTCAGTGTATTCATTTCATTAATGTTCAAAATGTTATGTATCTGTTGAATAATTCACTAAATTATAACAGACTACTACAGTAGTATATCTGATGAAGCTTTAGTTTTATATAACTGTGATCATATCTATTCTGTTGTTATCCATTCAGTACGATATAGCAGTGCATTAAGCAGTTACCTTCAGTCAGCAATTTTTTTTTTTTTTTTACATGGCTTAATCTTTATGTAGCATATAAGTGGTTTATTAATTTATTTAGCAGAAATGATAAGTAGAATTGTGTGTGTATGTATTTTGATATTTAAGTTGCAGCATATGGGTTTACGTATCAAGTTGGTAGATTAGATTGGAATTGGCTAATAGTTCATAGTTGTGAGGAGTTATACTGGAGGAAGTAGAGGAGACAAGAGATCTGGAGTTGATGATTGATAGAAACCTGAAATTTAGGGGACATATTGCAAAGGTGGTGAAGGTAACACAGAGGATTGCTGCAATAATGAGAAGGACACTGACCTGCAGAGATAAAAGGGTTATCATTCCGTTGTATAAGACTCTGATCAGACCACATTTAAACTATTGTTCTCAGATTTGGTCTCCCCAGGATTTGAAGAGGATAAATTAACTGTGGAAATGGTACAAAGGCGGATAACAAAGATGGTTTCAGAACTGTACAATGTTAGTTATGAGTATCGGCTGAGGAATGTGGACTGCAGAGTTTGGTGGATAGAAGGAGAGGTGATATGACTGAGACTTTTAAACTGTTGAAAGGTGGACGCAGGGTTGACACTGGGGAGTTCTTTCCCTTGGTTGAACAGCAGGAAGGAGTAATGACAAGAGGCCATCCTTGGAAGTTTCGAAAGGAAACCGTGAGCAAATGGGTGAGGAGTGGTTTCTTTGCATGGAAGGTGGTTGAAACATGGAATGCATTGCCTGATGGAGTGGTGAGAGTGAGAACGGTCAATGAGTTTTAAGGAGTGGTATAATAGACTGTTTCTTGGGGGGGGGGAGACTTTCCCTTGATGAGTTTTGACAGACTTTGTGTTTCTTAGGAAGGACCTCCCACGATGAGTCTTTTGACTCCATGGAGGCCTGGATAATAATAAATAAATATTAAGGGAGAAGGATGGTAATTACAAGTAAGGTTCCACAGGACTTGGTATTGGGATTTTTTACTGTTCAATATTTATGTCAGTGATACTGTCACTAGATTGCAGGAAAATATTCAGTTTTTTTGCAGATGATGTGAAGCTAGGAAAGGTTATTATTAATAATACTGATGTTTTGCTCTTCAGGAATATTTGAATAAGATGAATGAATGAATGAGTTGTTGGTTTAATGCACCTTTAGGTGCATTAAACCAACTAAAGTTTAGGACATATATTGTGAATGTAGTGAAGATAACTATAGCAGGATTGCTAAAATACTGAGAAGGACATTGACCAACTGAAATGGTAGTTCCTATAAAATCCCTCTTCAGACCACAGTATGGATTACCATGTTTAGATTTTGATCACCAGGATTTGAAGAAGGTGATATAACTTTTGGAGAGGGCACAAAACTGGATAACAAGTATTAGGAACCATTGGCTATAAGGTTAAATTGAGGTCATGTAATCTGCAGTGTCTGGTGGATGGAGGTCAAAGAAGTAGGTAGGGTTCAAAACATTTTAGCTGTTGAAAAGTATTAACTGGATTCACACTATGGAGATTTTTCATTTGGTAAAAGGGAAAGAACAAGAAATCAAAAGGAAGTGATGACTTAACAGAGTGAGTAGGACTAGTGCTTTTTTTGGGATGGTATGACATACTGGTGCCTTTATTAACAATGTCACTGACATATGGATGTGGTATCCTTTTATTCAACTTTTCTTGCTAGCAAAGAAGGCACCTACTGTTTTCAAAAAATAGTCCTGGGTAGTAGGACCATGGAAATCACAACATTTGCGAAAGTGCAGACAGTGAATGATGTTAAGGAGTGGATGATACACTGTGATCTCCCATGATGGGTTATGTGAATCATGGTGATCCTGAATAATAATAAAATTCCTGTCAGTTTATCGATTATCTGAATCCAGGTTTAATAGTAAAAAAAAATATATATATATATTTAACTTCCAAGACGAGTATAGAGAGCAGTCATTAATGTTGTATTTTATGGTTTAAGCTAAATCAGTGGTTCTCAACTTTTGTGGACCGCAGCCTTTAAATTCTTTTTTTTTTAATAAGACGAGGGCCCAACAAATTTACTCATAAATACCTTTCCAATTTTAAAGTTCATACACTAAACTAACATAAGTATTAATAATTAATTATGGCATAAACATAAAGAGTATTAGTACACTTATGTATACGGTGTGGCATGGTGAAAATATAAAATTACATATAAATTAGGTATCAGTCATTGAACTAATGAAATCTTGTAGCATATTGCAGTTTCCTCAGGCCAACATCATTAAATTAATTTTTGCTGATATGTGCTGACATATCCCATTCTGATCACCAAAAATTTATAATATTATAAGTACTTACGAGTGAATGCAGACTTTTTCTCCTGTGTACTTATAGTTTTCACCTCCTTTTATACATCCTGGAGATCGCTCTGTAGGCTTAAGGTGGATGAATTGCTATTTGTTGCATCACAAACACCTTGAATACGAATACGAGATTTCTTAACATCAAAATTAAACAAATTTCCTTGTCTCTTATTCATAGTAAAATTTAAATCTATAGGCCTATTACTTTAAAAAAAATCACGGCACTCCGGTTTCGAAACAAGCACTTACTGCAATATGAACTTGCGAAGAAAGTATTCAGTAATACTAGATTTGAGAATCGGATACAGACTACCTTGATCTTCAATTTCAGTTGAAAACTTTTCTTTATACTTCCTTGCTGATTGGTCACTAACATTTGCAACCCAGATGTTATTTCGTTCAGTTTTGAGAACAGAGGATACATTGCCTATTGTTGCAATCAGCTTGCAGGAAATTTTTATGACTGGTCATAAACAGTGGCATTCCCTTTCCTGAATGTTGAAAATTTTCGATGTGTGAAAATGAACGATAATTCATGAATGCTTCCATGTTTAAAAATACGCAGCTTAGTCACTGATATTTGCTACACAGATGTTATTTAGGTGTTCTGGATCTGAGCTTTTCAATACATTCACGAATATTATTCTCCCCAGAATAAAATATTTATTCATGGAAAATGCTTAGAAAACTGAAATGACAAATTCCAGAACTCCCGGCCCAGTATAATTGATGCCAGGGCCCAGTACTGGGCTGCAGTCGAGAAACACTGGGCTAAATTTCCACAGGTATATCATTTCCATTTATAGAGCATCCATTGAAACTTCCATGTCCCTTTCCTGATCTGCTTAAGTGTAAAATAACTATATTAGAACATCCAGGAGTAGCAACCATCATTTAAGTCAGAGGTCTCATCTGACATTTTCCCAACAGTTCTCAATAATCACTGTTCTCAATTATTTGTATGAACAAATAATTGAGAACAGTGATTTGTTAAATGGGTTCGAGCAACCTGTTCAAACAAATTTTGAACAGACTGCTTGAAGTCCCTTTCCCTCCATGGTGAAGTACATTTACTAAGAATTTCAAGCCAGTAAGTTGCTGTCGATCTTATTTCTTCAGAAATAGAACTCGCATTTTGATTAAAATTAATCTCAACTACTGAGGCATGAATGTTTTTAATCCATTTTAGAACACAGTATCCTTCTATGGAATATGCTGTTGCCAAAACTTGTGTAGCATGCTAGCCCCTTGAAGAGTATGTTAGTTCTTGGAAAAATTATTGCAGGTTTTTAATTTAGCACTAATATATACAGTATGCCCATTAAGTAATGAGAAAACAATTATTATATCAAAACAAAGAGCCATATTTAGAATTGTCAGTTACAGATTCAAAATAATCTCCCTCCAACTCCATACAATATTTACAACTGTCGTATAGGTATTTGAAGGCATGGTGGAAGCCGTGAACAGGAACCTCCTTCAGTGTCTGGATCACACCATGCTGAATGTCCTCAATGTTGCTGAAGCATTCCTCTTCCAAGGCACACTTCATCTTTGGGAAGAGGAGAAAGTCTGCAGGAGCCAAATCTGATGAATTGGGGGGGGGGGGTCCAATCACACAAATAGACTTCAAAGCCAGAAACTGCTTTACAGGCAGCACACATTGCATGCAGGGATAGATACATTGCATTACTCCTAAATAATACTGATTGTTCACTGTGGTACTCTCAGAAACAAATTCATGGTGGATAATTCTAGCAGCATTGGAAAAAAAATAATGACATTGTCTTGACACAATTTTTGCAACCTGACTTTCTTTTGCCAAGGAGAAGTTCCATGCCATTCCAGGCTCTGGCATTTTGTTTCCAGATCCAACTGAAAACACTTTCTTCACTGGTGACAATTCTTTGCAACACATCGCAATCTTGATCAACTGCGTAGATGAAATTTTGACAACATGCAACTCGGTGCTCTCTCACTCTCTGTTCATGTGTCACCATATGCAGCACAAACCTCTAATAAATCTTCCTCTTGTGCAAATCTCTTTCTAAGATTAAATCTGGCCATTTCCTTACTGACACCAAGCTGTACAGCGATTAGCCTAGTTGTTATTGCCTGTTATGAGCAACAATTTTTCTAGCTTTCACCACATTTTCATTTGTCCAGGCAGAAATTGGCTATCCACAGTGTGGTTCATCCTCCAGGGACTCCCTCCCCTATTTAAACATTAAAAACCAGTGGAACACCTATGCACGGCTCAGATAGTCAACTCGTAAACTTTTTTTAGGTCTTTGTACACTTCTGTAGCAGTTTTTCCTAATTTACAGTAAAATTTCATCAGTTCTGATGCAACTTCTTACACACTCCACTCGCACACTCTTACTTCAATAGTTGGCACACGAAAACTGCTGAATCGCCCAACTCGAAAGTTGCACCTGCAATTACAACACACTCTAGCAGTCAAAACTATAAACTTGTTTGTTACTTTTATTCAAAGGACTGTCCTTTAAAAAAATCAATCTCATTACTTAACAGTCATAACTGTACTTTGGGATTCTGTTCTCTTTCTCTGTCATGTTATTTCAGAAATTGATTTTAAGAGGTTAGCTAGATTACCGATGCTAATCTCAGCTCTGTACTTGATGCAGATGATGTTATTCTCCTAAACAAATCTAGTGCAAGTCTGCAGAATTCGTTGACTAAATTGACTAACTACTACAATAAATTTGGTACAAAAATTAGCAATGAAAAGACAAAGACTGTGAAAATAAGAAGAAACATTGAAAACATCAACTGCATCCTGAATGGATAACTTATAGAACAAATAAAACATCTCAGCTATTTAGGCACAAAGTTTAAGAGATGGAAAATTAATATGGAAATTGACAACAGAATTAGCAAAGCTGATATGGTAGGAAGTCAAATGAATAAATGTATACAGAATAAAAGAAATTAATCAAAATATCAAACTAGCTATATACAAGATGGTGTTCAAACGTATTGATCTGAGAGCTGGGTCAAAAATAAAATACTTGATCAAAGACTGAAGACCACAGATATGAGAGTTCTGAGAAAAATTAGGTGAATAGATATCACAATGGTAGTATTCAAAAAAAAAAAAAACAAGGATATAAAAAAATGATAAAAGAACTTGATATTGTTAGAATTTAAGAATGTGTCAGCAGGACAAATCTCAGCTGATATGGTCAGTTAAACAGAATGAAAAAGGAAGGTTAATTAAAAAAAAAAAAGGTATTCTTTGCCAGGGTGGCAGGAAAAAAAGACCTAGAGCAAGAGTGGTTTGATAAGTAAGAAGTGCCTTAGAAGAAAGAAATATAAGATCTGATAATATTGGAGTCTTAACAGTTAAGAAGTTAATTTGGAGGAAAATTAGTCAATAGTTAGTAATAATGTAACTTTTCATGTAGCATTATCAGAATATCCTATACACCTTTTGGGGTACATATCAGGAATTTGAAGTTAGATTGGCTGTTATTTAAGTGGAAAGCAGATTTAAGTTTCATTCAAATCAATGATATATTTTCTGAAACTTGCAGTGAATATAATTAGTCATTGCATATATCAGGATAGTTGTGGGAATGTTATGGGTGTAAAGATCAAATAAAGCAATGGAGTTAGCACACATTCTTGTGAAGATTTTTTATCGCATGAAATTTACCTTTTGGAATCACTGGAGTATATAAGATTAGCATTTGCAAGAGGGAGAGGAGATGATCCTTTTGAATTTCAATGTAAGATCCTTTCTCTCTCCAAACATTGTTAAGTTTCCAGGGGATCCATAAATGATTTTGTTTTTAGGCATTTATCAAAACCATTTTCAGTATAAGTAGTCAAAATCAGCACCTGATTAGAAAACCTCTATTAAAGCTGTCTGGCCTGTTCCATGGATATCTTGCAGAATCTTTCAAGAGATTTCAGACAAGTGCTTAATGAAGCATTGGGTTGATAGCTTATAGTGAGAAGTGGGGTATTTCTCATGTTTGAGAGTTGCCATAACTCATTCACCATCGGTGATACCCTTGGGTTAAAAATCTCTGTTCAAATCTCATCTGGGATGTGAAGAATCTTTTTTTAATATCTTTTCAACTGAAGGTGAATTTTTATCTCCTGGAAACTCAGGTTTTCCATCTTGCAAGGCAGTCTGACCAGAAGAATACTTGCAATTTACAGACTTAATGCACTGGTCTTGTAGCATTAGTTGCTTCAGCCATAATTAAAGACAATCCAACAAAACCAGTTTGAAAATAGCTATTTATTTTTTATCTCATAAAGAATCTTGAAAGTGTTCCTTTATCATTATACTTACTAGTTAATTGTTAAATCCCATTTGGGGTTCATTTTGTATAAATTCTAGAGATGCTATCTAAGCCAGTTGCCTTCCCTATTATTAAACAATATTTTTACTACAGAATGCTATTCATCATGTAACATAGATGTTATGTGGCAGTTCGGGGCATTAATATTACTGTTCTCTAAAAACAGAGGTGAATACCCTTCTTAAGAAGGGAAGTGAAATAGTTTTGATTCTATGTACCCTATGCACATACCCTACTATTTAATGGTAGGGTATGTGCACACTTTTTCCAGTGTCCTCTCACAGCCAAGAAACTTAACACTACATAAATTTAACCAATGCCATGATAAGGCAGTCAATTCTCTTTTTTTTTTTCTTAATATGATATGTCTGCCAATTGCACATATTCTCTGTCTAGTTTGCCTTGCATGATGAAAAATCCCAAATTTCTCATGGTTGGGGGGGAACCCTTTCATCTTTAGCTGGTCTCTCATATACAGGTTCTTTATATTCATATTTAGGTCTTTCCATCCAAGTCATTACTGAATAAGTAGATTTATTTTTCTTTTAATCATTAATAATTCAGAGGAAGATGTAGTGTATATCCAAGCTTCTCTTCTTTATCTCTGCCCAATCATTGGAGAAGATAACTGTATTTATTTAATTTTTTTTTTAATTAATTAGTTTCTGTTTTGATTTTTATATCATCCTTTTCACTTGATATCTTGTCATTTGTCATCTTGTAAGAGAAAGCATTTTTAAGATTTAATGATTGTTACCTTGAAAAGATTCAAAGAACTCTTAGAGTTGTTTCTTAAGTATTACTGAGGAAAACTGAAGAATGATTTTACCACTCATTGTAAAATTTGAGAAACCAAACTTTAGATTGTGGCAAAATTTCAAGAATATGATTGATTGACTCAGCCTGGGAAGCATGTGGTGGTATGTGAAAGGATAGAAAAAAATAAAAACTCCATGAAAAACATGGGAAATTAAAGAAGCTAGCTATTCTTGGAGGGGGGGGGGTCAAAATTCCTAGCTAATAAGTCAATATGTGCTCTTTGAGAATATAGAGAAAAAGGTGAGAAAGCTAAGTTATATGCAAAAATGTAGCTAAACAAAAGTAACTGGAAATTTTTTGAAGTAATGAGGGGAAATAAATATCATGAAGGTGGCAGTGTTTTAAAATTACTTAGAAAGCATGGAAATGGAACATGGTGCTATAAAAGGAATCATCGATCATAACAGTGATCTAAAAACTGAAGATAAGAATATTTTGAATGTTTGAAGTAATAACTTTGGAAATTATTAGGTAGCCAGCAGAACTCAGAAAGAAAATAACCAGAAGGATTTTATTTTCCTTATATTACTTGCAATCAACAAAGGCTGCAAGCCTTTGATGATTGGGAGTAATATAAGGAAAATAAAAATCAGAAAAAAGCAAATCAGTTTCATGTGCAGGCAGAGATCAAAAGCGAAGTAATCTGTTGATATTCTTCTTGAAGAGCCTAAAAATAAATAATTTTTAGGGAGGTTTTAGATGTATGCCACATCAAATGTGAGGAGAACAGTGTTCCAACCTTGTAACGCTGTCCTCACATTAGGTGTAGTATTCATTTCATGATAGATGAAAAGTAACATCATAAGTAAAAAAAAGAATTCCAAGTTTTTTGGAAGCTGAAGATGCTCTGAAGTGTGATTTTTCCAGGTAAGATTAGAGGTAAGAGTTAGTCCTAGAAGAGATAAAATGAGAGAGAGAGGGAAGGAGAGAGAGATCTGGTCTCTTGAGCATTATTGGAGGTAAGAAAAGATGTAAAGTTCTTTTTTGCAAGTAAAAAGACAACTGTGTTTTGGAATCATTGAAGATGGTTAAGTTGTTATCGCTCCACTAAAGGGTGGGATTGAGATCAGTGTTTAGGACACATTGTAGATCGATGTTGAGCACTGTGATGGGGATCCATCACAAGCAAATAATTATCAACTTGTTGCACTGACTAGCTGTTTTTGTAAGATGCTAGAGAAAATAGTTAATGCCAGACTTCTCTGCTATAGAAAGCAACGAACAACAGGAAGGTGTTCTCTCAGAGAACACCTTCCTGTTGTTGGGAAGTATGCTATCTCAGCCTTATTAAGAACAGGGTGTTCCCCAAGGCTCTGTCTTAAGTGTGACAGTGTTTGCTATCAGAGTTAACTCAATTATTGAACAGCTTCTTCCCACTGTAGATAATGCACTATATGTTGATGACTTCACAATTTACTGTCGCTTTCATAACATAAGGGTAATTGAAAGACAACTTCAGCAAGCAGTTGATCGTGTTCTATGGGCTCTTAGTAATGGGTATTTTCAACAGAAAGTGTCTCTGTGTACACTTCTGCCAAATTCACTCTTCACCCAGATCCTGAATTAAGAATGGGACAAACTGTTATTCCAGTAGCAACAGAAGCCAAGTTCTTGGGAACTCATCTTTCACAGAAAAACCTATGTTCCTTACACACATTTGTCAACTAAGAGAGTGTAAGAGGGCACTGAATCTCCTTCACACTCTATCCCCTACTGACTGGGGTGTAGATCAATCTTCATTGCTTTGTCTTTTATCATGTGCTTATACATTCAAAGCTGGATTATGAGTCTCAAGTCTATGGTTCTGCAAAGTAGAATAACCTGCAATGGTTGGATCCATCCATCATCAAGATGTATGGATAGCTACTGGTGCCTTTTACACATATTTTTCAAAGTCTTTATGTTGAAACAAATGAACTGGCTCTATCACTTAGACAGAAACAGTTGTCTCTTAATTATGCCCTAAAGATAGTCTTCCAGATCACCTTACATGATACTGGGAAGCTCAATATCATGCCCATCAGACTATCATGTCCTTTTGGTATGTGTGTGTTAAAGAGACTGTGCAAGCTGTTGGCATTAATGTTGACAACATTGCCTACACCAAACATACAGCATCCCTCCATGACAGGTTTGCACTCCATCCTGTAACCTCTCACTTTGTCAACTACAGAAGTCTCATACTCCATCTGTCTACCTGCAATTGTTTAATGCACACAGAGCAGCCTGCTCTGATTTCTTGCCCATCTATACTGATGGTTCAAGAACTGATACTTCTGTTTTCTCTGCTGCTGTGTTTCCTGACATTACTATCTCCAACCAGATCCCACCTGATTTCAGTAATTATACAGTAGCATGCCATAATGAGAATCAAATCCACATCATTTCTAATTAAAGGGTGAATGTCCCCTTGTTCTCTCAACAGCCAGCTTGGTTAGCTAAGTGATTAACATATCTGCTCTTCACCCAGCAGGCTGCGAGTTCAAATCCCACTATGGGCATGGATGTTTGTGATTGTCTTTAGGTGGAAAATGAATTTCATCACCCAGCTACATCAAGGCTCTGCTTATTGAAGGCCTGAAGTGGCTTGAAAATGTTACATGTTTTGTCTCTGGAGCATGGTTTCCAGACTATGTAAAAAAAAATGGGAGAAAAATCCTTGCTCCATCCATGGTACTAATGTACTATAGGTCAACTTTTTATGGATAGTAGTTAAAATAAAAAAAGAGGTACTTCGGAGGCATCATTATTAATCAGGAGGACTCTCAACTTGTTTATCTATATCAGCATTAATTGCTGTTGTTACCTCTGAGATAGACGAAACTGTTAAACCAAGAATATAATTTCTTATCTTTAATTTATATTGTTACCTCCTACGAAAAATTGTTCTAATTGCATAGTCATCATACATACATACATCATATTTTGGCATGGCCAAGTCTTGGCCATGCCAAAGTATGATCTACTTAAAATGATAATGTAAATATATAAAAATTTACATTCATATATAAATGTTCAATATGAGTGTACATTTGCAGGATTTATTTCACGAGACATACCAAAATAGAACTTGAGTCAACCTACAATTTTGACATTTTATTTTCTTTAACCATTGCAGTTTCCTGTCTTTTGTTGGTGCAATTGTCTTTTTTTTCCCTTCACACTAGTTATTATAATGGTTAACAACATAAGTAGAATGCTGTAGCTTACTACTGTGATTATAGCAGTGATATCCAATGTATCTAGCATAAATATACTCCAAAAGATATCAATGTGGAGATCAAAATATTGAGGAATAATTAAATTAATTTCCTCTAAAATTTGTTTTTATTTCTTACATTTTTACTATGAATGCTGTGCACTATTTAACTTTAAAGGAATATGGCTACAAGAATAAACTTTGAGTTAATTTACATATATACAAGGGACATCCAGAAAGTAAGTTCCAATGGGCTGTCAGAGAAACAAAAATATATTTACAAAAAAAAAACTTTATTGGAAATTAAAGTAGACATCTTTCACTACTTTTCTACACAATTTCCGCCATTGTTGAGGCACTTATCATAATGGGGGGCACCAAGAATTTTATACCTTTGTCTTAGAAGGTTGTTGCCTCTGAGACAAACCATGTATTGACTGCTTCTTTCACCTCGTCATTGTCTTGAAATTGCTGGCCACCAAGGAGAGATTTCAGATGTTTGAACAGGTGAAAGTCGCTTGGTGCAAGGTCAGGACTATTTGGGAGATGATGAAATTGTTCCCAGCCAAAGGTGGCAAGAAGTTGTTGTGTTATGCCGGCTGTGTGTAGGCAAGCGTTATTATGAATCAAAACAACTCCCCTGGTAAGCATACCATGTCATTTATTCTGGATCGCACGACACAGTTTCTTAAGGGTTTGGCAGTACATACTCACTTTGATTGTGGAGCCTTGACCCAAGAAGTCTACCAGCAAAATTCCTCGTCTCTCCCAAAACACAGTGCACATGATTTTCCGAGTGGAAACCAGTATCTTCAATTTCGTTTTGACTGGTGATGAGGTGTGCCTCCACTCCATGGACTGTTGTTTGGATTCTGGAGTTGCATGCGACACCCAAGTCTCGTCCCCGGTGACAAGTCTGCTCAGGAAAGCATCGCCATCCTCATGGTAGAAAGATGTTGAAAGTTTATTTTTCACTTGGTCAGACTATAATAAATTTAGTTTAATCCTTTATCCAAGTGTGTGCAAATAAAGTTTGTGCCTGAAAGTATCTTCAGGATTGTACAACTTTGCAACTCCTTGCAAAGGTGAAGCAAGGTTCCACCTTTGCAAGGAGTTGCCCAGTGTTGTACCACTTTATCCCAGTCCTGAAGATACTTTCAGGCGCAAACTTTGTTTGCACACACTTGGATAAAGGATTAAACTAAATTTATTACCCTCATGGTAATGTGTCAAAAATTCCAACCCAGCCGATTCACTTTGTGTTGTTCTGCAACTTCGGCACCCAGCATGCACACAATTTCCGATAAATGCAGCAGGCTATTCGATTTTCTTAGACATTATATACGCACACCAAGAAGCGTACACACTACGAGAATGTCTGAAAATATCAGCAACAGTTTGCTAAGGAATCAACAAACTTCACTGGTTTGTTGATCACAATGGTGCATGCGCACCATTGCAATCGCAACACTGCACTGAAAATATTTAAAAACGGAACTTACTTTCTGGACGTCCCTCGTGTATATATATTATCCTCCTGACCCTAGGATTACAATCTGTTACTGCTGCTTTCCTTAAGTGGAAAGTTTAATTAACACCATTCCCTTGAAGTTTCTAAAACATAGCAGTTCTTGAAGCTGTCTCCTGAGATTTTGCTATAATAACCAGTTACATAGTTGCACATTTACTCCTCCTTGATAGAAAATTCCACATGCTTTGCCACTCGGTGAAGATTGCATTATCACAATCCTTAGCCAGAGGCAAAGTTACCTTGGTTATGGATATATTCTGATGCTGTCATCAGATCCAACTCAAACTCTAGGTTCCCTTATATGACAGTTTGTGTTGGGTAATTATTTCTCAGTAACTGTATGAATTCTCTTACTTCTCTCCCTGTTCCACCTTTTCTGTCTTCCACTCCTGTTCCCATTGTTGAAGTCTTCCATAATAATGTACTGTGCCCTTGAGCTAAGTCATCAATATTATGCCATCCATATCCCCTTTTGCAATCTCTCTCAGCAACAACTATATTTTTTTCCTGTTGGCTTTTATCTTATCAGATAGCTTTGAATTTACTACCTCTCTCAACTCTGCCTTCCTGCTGAACTTCCATGTTTTCTGACTGTAACAATGTTTAATTAAGATTGTTATATCATTATTGAAGGTAATGCATGCCTGGCCAAGTGATAGCATACCCTCTCTCCAACAACAGCTTGTGCATTTGAATCCCACCATGAAAATTTATAAAAGTCTCCTCTAGGCAAACTTATATAGCTCCTTGAGCAGAACAAGGTTTTTTGCCTGGAGGGTGGTGAATGAGTGGAATTCATTGCCTGACTTTGTTGTGAGCTCTTCATCTGTAAATGAATTCAAGAAGAGATATGACAGATATTGTTTTGCTAGCTTGGGTCTCCCGCGATGAGTCTACTGACTCCATGGAGATACCCGTAATAATAATAATATAAGGCAGGCATTATAAACTTAAGTTTATGTAACTATTATATATAGATATGGCGATTTACATGATATTTACATATTGCTTTTATTGGGCATTGTGTGCTGTGTGGACTGAATAATAACAGCAATAAATAATCCCTAATCATTGATCAGGCATAATAAGAGGAAAAGGTAGGGGTATATGACTGAGACATATACGCTTAGTCAGGGGTTGTTATCAGGTTTACATGGAAGAAATTTTTCATAAAATGGGAGAGGGAGGTAGAACAAGAGGCCATCGCTGGAAACTATAAAGAGAGTATGAGCCGCAGGTTGTTTGCATGGAGAGTTGTTCGTGAGCGGAATGCATTTCCTAAGTGTGTTGCGAATGTAGACACATTGAATCATTTTAAAGCACGGTTGGATGAGCATTGTGTCCAATAGTGTGTACCTCCCACAATGAGTCTCTGACTCTATGGAGGTCAGATGTTTCGATTTTCTTGAGTTTACGAGACAAAAAAAACTGTTCCAGAGGGGGGAAAACCCACTTACCCATGCCAGAGATCGACTAATAACTTGCTCTCTGCCAGTTGAAGATATCTTTCCATGGAAATTTGTCTTCTTACTTCCTTCATATAACTCCCATTGGCAGAGAGCAGTGAGTCCAGATAGATAAACGTATTAACTTTATCTAAATTAGTAAGCAGTCCTGAAGTATTTCTGTTGATCACTGACTTTGTTTTATTGATATTGATCTTGAGTCCATATGTCAAGCTATCTCATTTTGTTCTTCCAAGGAGTTCAATCATGTGCTTTTTATTTTCTGTTATTAGTACTGTTATCAGCATGTCTTAAGTTATCAATTCTTGAGCTGCCTATCAATATGCCTCTATTCCAGTCATCCGAAGATCTCTTCATGATTTCCTCATCATAGAGATTGAAGAGTCCAGGAGGTAGTATACATCCTTGCTTTATTCCTTTTTGTAAACATAACCAATCTGATAATGTGTTATCACTTCTTCCAGTTTGGTTATTGTTGTAAAGTTGACTTATTAACTGGATAAGATGATGGGGAAAGCCAGACTTTGACATTATTTCTCACATCAGTTTCCACTTTACTCAAAGGTTTTAGTGTAGTCAATAAAGTAGGGCTATTGAATTCTCTTGATTTCTCAATAAGGTGTCTGTGATCTAGTCTTCCAATGATTTTACTTGTTTTTGAGATTAATGGTATTGTTATATAGTTTTTATATTTTCTGGTGCTTTATTAATTTTTATGGATTGCTATAAAGATTGTCTTCACCCAGTGCATTGGCAAGATGCTAGTAGCCCAAATTTGATTGCATAATCTCTGCTCTTCCTCGTGTTTTTTGTCATCTGAGTATAAATTCTGTCATTACCTGATGGTTTTCCAATTTTCATATTTTTAGCAAGTTCTTCCTCTTCTCTAATGGGAGGTTCATTTTCCCATGTTTTTGTCAAACCTTCGTTATCTAATATATCTGAAATTTTTTATAGATGCGTATTATTTCCATCTCTCTCTCTCTCTCTCTCTCTCTCTCAAATTTCTCAGTTTTCAGTAAGGAAGCATCCATCTTCTATATTATAGTTATTTTGCCTTGAAAAGGAACACCATGATGTAAATTGGAATAGAAAAAAAATCTCCGAACAAGTAATGTAATTTAAATGCCTAGAATAACTGTTAACAGTGAAAATGGTAACACGGTAACAGTGAAAAATAGTAACACAGAGTGAAATAAAAGAACAATCCGTGGAGGCTAACAAAATATCGGGATATTTAAATTTCTAATAAGTTTAGTTTAATCCTTTATCCGAGTGTGAGCAAACAAAGTTTGCACCTGAAAGTATTTTCAGGACTGGGGTAAGGTAGTACAACACGTTGGGCAACTCATTGCAAAGGTGGAGAAAGATCTCATCACTGTACTCCCTTACTGATCATTGTATTACCTTACCCCAGTCCTGAAGATACTTTCAGGCATAAACTCTGTTTGCTCACACTTGGATAAAGGATTAAACTAAATTTATTATGGTCTAACCAAATGAAAAATAAACTCTCAACATCTTTCTCTGAATCTAGAGTAATTTAATAATAAGGTTGTACACCCTTTGGCAACTCCTATAGGTTGGGATGACCTCTCATTGCTTCTGTCTTGGTGTCTCCACTACTGGGCATGGCTCCCACTGACGAGACCTCAATAAAGGTTGAAACCGGTACTCCCTTACTGATCATTGTATTACCTTACCCCAGTCCTGAAGATACTTTCAGGCATAAACTCTGTTTGCTCACACTTGGATAAAGGATTAAACTAAATTTATTATGGTCTAACCAAATGAAAAATAAACTCTCAACATCTTTCTCTGAATCTAGAGTAATTTAATAATAAGGTTGTACACCCTTTGGCAACTCCTATAGGTTGGGATGACCTCTCATTGCTTCTGTCTTGGTGTCTCCACTACTGGGCATGGCTCCCACTGACGAGACCTCAATAAAGGTTGAAACCGGTATGGGTAGTGGCCCTTCCCTTAATGCATAACGTTATACATATCCGCAAGGAGATGTGCTTTGCATTATGGGAGATACTGAGATAGGAGTGATGAGAACTTTCTCCACCTTTGCAACGAGTTGCCCAGTGTTGCACTACCTTACCCCAGTCCTGAAGATACTTTCAGGCGCAAACTTTGTTTGCTCACACTTGGATAAAGGATTAAACTAAATTTATTATAGTCTGACCAAGTGAAAAATAAGCTTTCAGCATCTTTCTCTAAATCGAAAGTAATTTAATAAAAAGGTGGCACACCTTTTGGCAACTCCTATAGGTAAAGATGACCTCGCTATTGCTTCTGCCTCGTATCTCTAACTCTGGGCCTGTCTCCCACTGAAGAGCCCTCAATAAAGGTCTAAACCGGTATGGGTAGTGGCCCTTCCCTTAATGCATAACGTTATACATATCCGCAAGGAGATGTGTTTTGCATTATGGGAGATACTGAGATAGGAGTGATGTTAGCTTGATCTACCTTTTGCAACGAGTTTCCCGGTGTTGCACTACCTTACCCCCAGTCCTGAAGATACATTCGGGCACAAACTTTGTTTGCTCACACTTGGATAAAGGATTAAACTAAACTTATTATACCAAGTGAAAAATAAACTCTCAACATTTAAATTTGACCATGTAGAAGATAAGATATGACAAAAGTAAAAATCTATAAATCAGTAGTTCAGCTATTATTAACTTATGCATGTGAAACAAGAATGGAAACATAAAATGCAGTAGATAAGTACCACGTGTGAAAAAAACATTAAGATAAAAAGTTAATAAAAGCAAAATTTCATAGAATAAAAAATTAAAAGTTATGAAAGATGTGAATTACAACTCATAAATGAAGGAACAAAGAAGAGATGGAATAGAATAAACACATGTAGAATGGATTCAGAAAGAATAACTTGATTGTCAAGAATTGAAAACTAAAAATGAAAGGACCAATTAACAAACCAAAAAAATAGATTATTTACATTGAAGTGTTGCAGATGCAACAAGCCTAAAGTGAAAAGAAAAGTTTTCGTGTTAACATGCAATGTGGTATTATTAATGACTAAACAATTGGACTGGCTGTGCATCAATAAACATCTTTTCACATCTGACAGGTGATGTTAACACTTTGGAAATTTAGCATGTTATGCTAAATTTTCAAAGAATTTCTTGCCCTTTAAGAATACAAGGTATTCTTAAAGAGGGCAAGTAAAGGTAGTCTTAAATACAAATACTTTATTTGTATTTAAGAATACAAATAAAGTATCCCTATTCAGATCAATCTGTAGAGAGCACCAGTAGACAAAATACCCTCACACTTTGGGATACCCTAAGCAGATCATGGGGAAGAGATTTTGACAAAAAAAGAAAGAAAGAAAATCTCAAAATGATCACTAGGAAAAATATGGTACTGTGAGTAGAAAAAAAATTACATTAATGTGAACCAGATGGTATAAGATTGTAAAATTATTCAGAATTAATGACAAATGAAGTTATTTGATGATGTGTATTTCACACATTTCATATAATGTGATACAAAAAAAAATCACATAGAGCTAACATGCTGTAAGGAGCTTTCAAGGAGGTCCAGATGATCAGGGGAGATGACTTCCGGTGTGTAGGCCTTTGTGCAGGACCAATAGCTGACACTGCCATATAGCATGGTCTACAGTAGAACAATTGAGCCATCAAAAGGTCTCACACATGATGTATGATTTTTGTCTTTCAAATTTGCCAGGTCAAGGACTTTGTTCCAATACACCATGCTTTTGAGGTAACTCCAAAGTCAAAAGTCAACAGTTAAGGTCTAGTAAACATAGTGGCCATTTCATAGAAAATGAGCAACTTGATTACTACATCCCATGTGGGAACGTGCTTGATCTTGCATCAACACTGCTGTGTTAATGCAGGATGTTATGGGTAAAATGAACATCAATCATTTTACAAATGCATACCATATAGTTCACATTGATGTAATTTTCTCCAGCTCATAGCACCATATTTTCTCCATTGGTCATCTTTGAATTAATTTTTTTTTATTGTCAAAATCACTTCCCTGTGATCTGGTTAGAGTACCCACCAAGTTTGAGGGTCTCTCTCTCTCTCAATATTGGTACTTTAATTTGAAACATGCTATATTTCTCTGTGAACACAGAAATGCATTACCAGTATGCTGGATGTGCCTCAACGGTTTGCTAGGAATATCTCATTAACGAGCAGATCCTCGATTAATGAATTAGCAATTTCATTATTCTGAATTAAATCTCATCCTGCTAGATTTCTACATACAGTTATATACAAAACATGATTTATGAGTATACAGTAGAGAACTACTTCATGAATCTTGATTGCTGCAGGATCTGCTAATGACATTGCAGTTTTTGTAAAAGTGTACTTCTCTTAATCAAACAAGTGTTATGGCAGCTATTTTGAACAATTTCTTAGTGAATTGTACCATGTAGTATTTTCTCTTTCAGTAAATAATCTGTGTTCAAGTGAAGCAATATTTCATATACCTTTTTAGTTCCATATCTATTGAAAATCACTCATATTCTTGTGACTTACTTCTGAGGCAATTCCCAGTCATAAATTATGATGCATTGACATCATCACTGGACATATATACTTCAGGATTGAAGGTTCTGTGTGTTATGGACTCAGTATACTGATATCAAAAATAGTTTGGTGTGATTTTAAAAATTTTCAGCTTGTTTCTCTTCTTCATAGTTTAAAAAATTATTTTCAGTAGTTCTTGATTTGCTTTTCATTTATGTACTTTGTACACATTTCATTTTCTTTGTCAAGTCAGAATATTAATTTCATAATTTCCATTTTATGTACATGTGCTGGAAACCACTTAAAACAGAAATGGATAAGATGCACACTTTATATTTTAGCATACATTTATTCCTTTAATTAGAACAGAAAATTATTACATGTAAAATACGTACACAATACTAATATCAAGTTAATGCAAAAGTCCTTAAGACAGCACACATGACACTTGAGAAAAGAATTTGTCTCTTTCTCACCATTTCCTCTTTCACAGCATACTACCTTTTTTCTCATTTTCCATTAATCCTTATTTAACGTATTATAGAAAAAATACCTCATTCTTTTTCTGGTTTCTCTTCCTGTTGTTGGCTGTGATAACTTATTTACACAAAATCGATTCATGTTGCTATAAACATAAATGGGTTGGAAAAAAAATAACAATACTTAACAGTATTTGTAGTGTTTTAGGATCAATCTACTAAATAATGTTTTTGTACATTCCACCCTTAAAAGTTAAAAAGTAATGGAAGTTTGATAATCTGGGATATTTGACCACCATCACTAGTATTTTCACAGACAATCACAAACTTCATGAAGCGGCTTCAGGACTCTAGGAAGCAGAATAGTGTAGTTGAACTCCCTAGCATATAAGATTTTGGCAATATCGTCTCCTTTTACTGTACTTTAACACATCTTCCCTTCTATATTAATCTTCTAAAACAAAATAAAAATATCTTGTTTTATTTTTAAAGTCAATGTAATTTTTAATGAACATTTTTATAATATTCTTTTCCTTGTATCTTATGCAAGAATATAGTTTCTGATCATAGTGCTTGCTGTGTCTACTAGAATTGCACAATTTTATTCACAAAGTATATTATAGATTGTTCAGCAAACAGTTACATTTCTGATATATTTTACCACTACCATCTAAATCCATATTCTGATACTCCACAATAGGAAGAATCTAATTAGTTACAAAGATACAAAATTCTTGCAACTGTATTTTGATTGCAATAAAACAAAACTGTATATCAAAATATTACACCATAAGGGAAACCATAAAATCAGACCTGCATTGTTTCTGTCATTTTCTACTCAATCGTTTCCATCAGCACGAATTACCATTTCTTTTCTAATGATTATTCTTCATTCCCATATGTCTGTCCCCATAATTACTGATAAAACATAACCAGAACACACATTCTCAACATTAGAAGGTATCACTGTGTTCTGAGACTTAGTGATTCAATAGTTTTGGAATTTAATCTTCAATAATAATTATTTTTATTATGTAACACCTCCAGGGAGTCCAAAGACTCATCAAGGGAGGGCATCTTCTCTACAAGTTTCCATCCACAACTACCTTCATCATCTTAACCACTCGGCCAACCACGCTGGCAATTTTTTATTAGTTTTACATACATAAATGCAAAGTAATATACATCAGAAATGTTATAACATGAATTCCAAACAGTTAGGGTGAAATGTTATGACGAGAATATTTCTATTTAATAAAAAATAACTTTCTAAACAAAATCTTTTTAACTTTAAGAAAATACAGATGTAGCATTATATTTTTTTAAAAAAATTAGTGAAGGTCAAACAAAGAAAACCTCTTGTTTAAAACTAAGATGCCAGTCACAAAGAAATATCTCCATAGCTAGGGCTAGTATTAGATTGGAAGAAAAAAAAAAAAAAAAAGAAAAGAAACTAAGTTTGAATCCTATCTAGGATTTATAATAATAATAATAATATATATATAATATAATCTTTATAATAGTTATTTCAACTAATAGTGAGTCAGTCTTGTATAGAGGTGATAGGGTTTCTCATCCTGCAAATCACTGTAGGAACATGCATTTGTTAGGCATTGCACAATAAAAATAGGATTATAGGAAGGTAGGATTAACTGCACTATCATAACATTTAATTAGGTTTATGTAAAGCAGATTACTCAGGTGTGACAGGAACATTGAGTCTGGCATATTAAGGAGAAAATGAGATAACAGTGAAGAGATGATGATTATTATGGAACTTACAGGTTTGGTGTTGTCTAAAGCTTACATCAGTCTGTGTGATTGGTTTAAAAATAGTTTTATTCACCTTTTCATGAGTATGACAGTTTGATGTGGATTGTTGGAACATATGTAAAAATATCTGCATAAACTTAGTTATCCATATATTATAATTTAACATATTAATAATGCAAATTTAAAATACGTTAGGCATTCTAATGTATTTTACTGCCCACCACCATAGCTAGTATTTTTTGTCTGTATGCGTTATAGTACATTATTTTATGTTAACTTTGTCATTTATCAACCTGTCTTGCAATTTGTAACACGAGCTACATTACTGCTAGATCTATTATGATTAACATCTGACCTCCATGGATTCAAAGGACTCATTATGGGAGATCCCTCTCTCATTCAAAAAAGATCATCAAACCATGCCTTAAATGCATTCAGTTTCTATACTCACTACACTCTTAGGCAATGCATTCCATATACCAGTCACTTTCCATTCAAAGAAACTGCTTCTCACTCCCTTGCTCACACCCTCCTTATATAGCATCCAGGGATGTATCTTGTTCTACTCTTGTCTCTCTCTATTCTATGATAAATCACCACTTCATTAATCTGATAACACCCCCCCCTCACCAACTTATGTTTCTCAGTCATATCCCCCTCACCTTCTTCTGTTCACAATGCTCTGCAAGTTGCATTCCATCGATCTCTCCTCATATCTGACATTCCACCTGACACTAGCTTAGTAAATCTTGATCTGTACCCTCTCCGGTACGTCCTCATCCCCTTGAAATGCAGGCAACCACATCTGCACACAGTAGTCCATATGTGGCCTGTTCAAAGTTTAATACAAGG
Organism: Typopeltis vanoorti; assembly: GCF_054136105.1. Classification (NCBI taxonomy): domain Eukaryota; kingdom Metazoa; phylum Arthropoda; class Arachnida; order Uropygi; family Thelyphonidae; genus Typopeltis; species Typopeltis vanoorti. The sequence goes on along the minus strand of NC_143555.1, from coordinate 120,663,786 downwards.
GAACCATAACCTCTTTGCTTCCAATACCTATTATTATTACGTGTATCTCCATGGAGTCAGTAGACTCATCGCGGGAGACCCAAACTAGCAAAACAATATGTCATATCTCTTCTTGAATTCATTTACAGACGAAGAGCTCACAACTAAGTCAGGCAATGAATTCCACTCATTCACCACCCTCCAGGCAAAAAACCTTGTTCTGACACCCTTGTTAACCACACTCTTCTTTAATTTCCAGGGATGACCTTTTGTTCTTCCATCACTGTCACACAGCTGAAACATTTCCCCTGCATCAATCCTCTAAAAACCTTTCAGTAATTTAAATGTTTCTATCATATCCCCTCTTCTCCGCCTATCAACCAACCTCTGCAATCCACAAGCTCTCAATCTATCAATGTAGGGAGCATTTTTTACATCACTCACCAACTTGGTCACTCTTCTCTGAACCCTCTCCACAGCCTCCTCATCTCCAAGGAATCCAGGTGACCAGACCTGAGCACAGTAATCCAAATGTGGAAGTATCAACGCTTTATAAAGGGGAATAATAACCTCTTTATCTCTGGATGTCAGTGTGTTCCTCAACAACCAAGTACTCCTATGTGCAATCTTGGACACCTTAGCAATGTGTCCTCCGAACCTCATCTCCCTATCTACCAACACCCCTAAGTCCCTAGCCTCATCAATCTCTCAGAGTACTGTTCCATCAATGTAGTACACAGCTGGTAATCTTTTAATCCCAAAATGCATGACTTTACACTTTTCCACATTGAACTGACATCCATTATCTTTTGCCCATTCTAACAGCTTATTTAAATCATCCTGCAAACTTTCAACATCAGCTTGATTTTTTATTGTGCTACCCAACTTTGTATCATCAGCAAACAACTGAATATCTCCCTGTAAGCCATCTCCTATATCATTTATATACAAATTAAACAACAATGGCCCAAGCACAGAGCCCTGAGGCACACCACTGGTCACCTGCCTCATCCTGGACTCGGCTCCTCCATACACCACCTTCTGGTATCTCTCCCTGAGCCATTCTCCTATCCATCTCGCCAATTTAGTATCCATTCCCATCTGTTCCAATTTGTGTAACAGTGTTCCATGGGGTATCCTGTCAAAAGCCTTAGCAAAATCCAGAAGTACCACTGTGTAGCCAGTTCCTTTGTCCAACTCAGATGTCATTCTATTATGAAAAGTTAATAGATTGCTAAGGCAGGATCTACCTTTTAACAAAACCATGTTGGCCTCTATAGAGTATCATATCCTGATCCCCCTTTCTTGAATTTTGTCTTTAACCAACTTTTCCAATACTTTTACCACTACTCCTGAGATGGTGATTGGTCTGTAATTAACTATCACAGTTTTAGAGCCACCCTTATGCAAAGGAACCACTTTGCCTAACTTCCACTCCCTGTGGACCATACCAGAGTTCAAACTTAAATTAAATATCCAAGTAAGGGGGATTGACAATTCATTTGCACATTCACGCAACACCCGAGCTGATATTCCATCTAAGCCTACAGCAGTGTTTGCATTTAAATTTTGCAATGTATTAAATACCTCTGATTTCTTAGCTTCAATTCTCACATTAGTTATTGCTACAGGTACAGAGATATTGGGTGATAGACTTTTGAAAAGTGATCACTCAGTAACTCGACTACTACATCTGATTTTGTCACCTCAATGCCATCAGCACCCACTAAAGTTATCCTTCCGAAGCCATTCTTCCTTTTACTTGCTACATAGCAGAAGAACTCTTTGGGATTACCCTTGATCTCTTTGGCTAAGGTCTTCTCATAATCTGATTTAGCTTTTCTTACTATGCTGGTAACCTTCCTAGCTTGAGCCTTGTACTGCTCATCGGTGTACTGATCGCCTTTCTCCTTGTAAATTCTCCATAACATTTTCTTTTTTTGCAGATCAAGCTTGATACTACTGCTCATCCATCTAACACCTGCCTTGTTTGACTTTCTGACCATGGGGACACGATCTGATATTGCTTTCCTCAGATACCCGCTGATTTTATCCCATGCACTGCTAACATCTTTCCCCCTGCAATATGTTCTGCCATGGGATGGCTGCAAGCTCACTCCGAAGCTTATTATAATTGCCTAACCTGTAGTTCCATATATACCCCTTCTTAACAGAAAAATCCACAGATTTTGCAACCTCCCAAGTCAATACCACATGACCGTTTTCACCAATTGGAGGTAACGAGGACACCTTACTTATGCATATAACCTCTGAACCAATAATCAGGTCCAACACTCTCGCACCACTGTTTCAAGTAATTATCTCGTAGAAGATGTATGAACTCCATTTCCTTTTTGCTATCTGACAGCTAATCAGCTATCTAACTCACTAGTCTGTTATCTAATCCATCTGTTTCAATTTAGCTACCAACTTGTCATTTGGCAGCCTATCAAAGACCTTTTGAGGAATCCAAGTACACCACTGTATATGCATCTCCTTTATCCAGTGAATTTCTCACCTTGTATTATTTGTCATTTTTTTTTTATCATAACTTGTTATAATGAAATAGTATGTTCATTACAATTTGGAGGTGGGGGAGTAAACGGCAAATAGATTACAGCAATTCAGTGCAAACTTGAAATATGAATTTGTTTCAATTGCTGGTAATTGAAACAAATAGTATTTCCTATCTGTTTTAAGTAAACTATAATTTTTCATTTTCTATAAACAAGTTTCTTTGTGAAATATGTTATTGAATTTCATTTAATTTATTATTATTATAATCTTTCACTAGTAGAAGTGTCATAACTTGTGAGCATAGAAATTTGTAGCTAGTGCAATAGTTCATCTTACTTAACATAATAAAGCTTTTTTTTTTTCCTTCAAGTGGTAAATTTTGAAAATTAATCCCAATGAATATCATCACCACTCTATCACTTAAACAAAAGAAAGTTACCGTATGGTTCTGACTTCTCCATCTATGTAATTCATTTCAGCAGACTATAAAATTTAACTATATATAGAAAAATACAAATTTCATAAAATATTTTTATTTGCTTAAAAAATAAAAAAATGTTAATCCCAACTACAAAAGGGTGTTAGCCTATAATACATTAGTACCATAGGTGTTTTGAAAGTTAAATAATACAGAAATCCTGCTCAGGCATTTCAAATATGTAGGGTGATAAAATTCATCTCGCACCTAAAAGCATTTACTAAACATTCATGTCCATGGTAGGATTAGAGTATGCTAACCTTTCTGCCAACCAGGCCAGCAAATGAATTGTTAGAAGAGAAAAGGAATTTTTCCTCAGTTGGGCGATTTAGTGTTTATTTCTATTTATATTTACACCTTTATGAACAGCTTTGTAAGGAGAATTAGAAATAAAATCATGTTAATTTTTATGTGTCCTAAAACTAGTTTGTTACATAAGTGATCACAAAAGCATTAGTATACATGCAGAAGGTTAATAGCTGGGTTACACTACATTGTACATTGGAGAATTCTTCATAGATGCTTCAGATTGCATTCAAACTGACTAAACCAGTAATGGAGAGAAAACGATATAAATATTATTAAGATGTACTGAAATGTGTATCCGAATAGAAGGCAAACATTTTGAAGCAACTATTATAAGAGCTTTATTGATTCTTATTTCTTAAATATTGATTTTTAAGATGATATTAAAACATTTTGTAATTCTAGTTTTTTCTTTGTTGTGATATCTCCATACTTGTTAGATGACGTTACTTTTTAACATGTCTAGTAACTTTTTATTTTTAAATCACTCAAATTTTTCATTTTCTTCAGACCATGTGTTGTGTATATTGTATTAGTTTCAATTTTATATTAAATATTTATAACATTTTTCATTTTCTTCAGACCATGTGTTGTGTATATTGTATTAGTTTCAATTTTATATTAAATATTTATAACATTTTTCATTTTCTTCAGACCATGTGTTGTGTATATTGTATTAATCTCAATTTTATATTAAATATTTATAACATTAGCTTATAGTATGGGTCATTTGATTTGTCTCATTTTTTTTTATTAGCTATTTAACTTAAGCCTTTAAGAGCCCTTAAGAATATTTAAAACAAAACAAACCTATTCTAATTGGTACTACTTTTAATTATTGTGGAATTCTTTGGAATAGTTTGGATTTACATTATTTCCCTTCTGTCTTTTAAATATTTTTCAGCATCAGATTTTAGAGCGAGTGAAAAACGATAGAGTGATAGTGACGAGACCTGATGAAGATCGTAGACGTCGAACCATTATAGTTGAACGAAGGAATAGTTCTTTTGGTTTTACTCTACAAGTAAGATTTCTAACTTTCTCTTGCATATAAATAATTGAATTTCCAGTTATCTTGTATCTGAAAATATAGCTTAACAAGGGCTGATTTTATATGTAGGCAGTTACACAGTGACTCCACAGATGCTGGATTTCCACATTATAATATAGATTATATGGACTCATATTTTTCAAATGCTTTTTTCAGCATGGTCACACCTGTATTTATGTGAAAATTATTTTCAAAGAAATAATCCTGAGTCTATATATACTATCTACCTACCTACCTACTGTTCTTTTCATGCCATGTGGTACATACATAAGGCCAAGTAAGTTGGAGAAAACCAAAATACCATATAATAGATTACTTGTTAAACTAATATATCTAAGAAAAACAAAGGTTTGATACTGTATTCAAATTCTGTCATCACTCTGTAGATATTCCTGTACTAATACTTCTTGTGCAGATAGGATACAAATCTCTCACAACTGTCTGTTATCCTCCACTTCAAAGTGAAAGGTTATTTTGGGATTCTGTTTATGTTCTGCAAAATACTTAATTTTAACAAAATTGGATGTAAAAAAAAAAAAAAAAAAAAACCTGGCCACCTTTGACAGCACCCTCAGAGCATAGTTAACTATTTTACTTGCTTGAAATTTAATGCTTTTATTAAATTTTGCTTTCTTTGTTACATTATTCTTGGCCTTAGTTACTGTAGGTGAAAAAATATTGATCATGTTTTACCTGCATGTTGGAATAAGTCATTAAGTTTGAATAAGTGCATTTTCAGGTATATATGTATACATCGTCCACGCAGTTAGCCGAGTGGTTATGCTCTCCACAGCCATATGCCTGGGAAAGGAGTGTCCTGCGTTTTATTCCTGTCACTGACGTGAAGAGCGTAAGGATCTTTCTCAGACATAGCCAAGTTAGCCAGTCTTGGGCGTGGACTGCAGGGTTTTTCTCCCCAGTTTATCTGGGGTTTTTCCTCCCACAAAGCAGGGAAACTGATCTTACGAACACAATGCTTCACAGACAATTACACATGATCGAGTGTGGGGGATAACGACCCCACCTCGTAGTGAGTTATGAAACCCAAAAATGGGAGGTCAAGGTCCCTAAATGGGGCTGTAGCGCCAAAGAAGAATATGTATACATTATTACTCCTTTTCTGGCTTTTTTTTTCCTGATCACTGACTCATTTTCTGTTATGAGATCTCCAAGTTTGTTCATTCCTTTCTAACTCAAGATCCTTAAGTGCATGACTAAAAGAGATTCATGGTTGAAAACTCGTGAATTTGGTAAGAATATAAGGAGGTAAATATCACAAAGGTGGCAATATGTTCTAAATGGCAGTGGAGGGGGAACAGAAAGAGGAAAGAGTACTTTAAAAGGAATCAGAAATGATACAGGTGACATAAAAACTGATAGATATTCTGAGTGTCTGAAGTAATTTACATTTGAAAAACTATTAAATGAGATAAGCAGTGACAGAACATTGGTCGAACATTCAATCAGGAGTATATATAAATCATTTGAAAAAGCTGTCAGAAAGGGGTGGAAAGGCAGCTGGAGCAAAAATACTGAAATAGACAGTGCATTGAAAAATGCTATCGTCTTCTAATCCATGATGAGTGAGAATTTTTAGGAAGAATTAAAACCGAAATTTCTGTTTTCTTTTTGTATTTACATAATGCTGATTCTGTTTTATGTTATAAATAGTTGTTTGTATGTATGTTCACCTTACTTATATTGGGGAATGCTATCATTACAAATAACTGCTTTGTTGATTATCATTGATTTTGTCATAAATCAGTAATAATTGCTTAAAATCCAGTTTTATAATGGAATATGACCAATGAGAGGATTATGATATGAATGCATCATTCTATTTAGAGAGCTCAGTCACACTGCAGGGTAACCAGTTAATTGCAGTATGGCAACCTAAAATAGATATGCAGCAGGCAGTAGTAATTTAACTTATTTCTGACCCAGGGATGGAACATAGAGAATTTGACCCACTAATAATGGATATTAAAACTTCGAAAGTTGAGAAGTATGTATTTTTCCCTAAATGTTTTTCAGTTTTCTGAGTTGCCTTCATATCATATAACATTGCTGGCCCTGTCCATCCAACAATGTTTCATAGCCAATCAGAATTGATAAACACACTAATGTAGTTATGTACTTGACTAACCAGACTGGTACCTGGTTGGCTAAGTGATTAGCTTACCTGCTCTCCAACCAACAGCAAGGCTGGATTAACCATTAAGCAAAATAAGCATGTGCTTAGAGCATCATGGAAAGGGGGCACCACAGAATTTCTGCTTTAATTTAAATTAACTTTTAATTAGTTTTTCATTGTTTTTATCTTTTCTTGTTACCTACTTTGTTTTAATAAATAATGACGTGTAGAAGGCCTAATAAAACTCTAACCATGTGCATGACGGTTCGTTTACACCGTATTATCGCTTCACAATGCTTTCTGGCACTACCATTATGTCAAATGAGGTAATTTTTTATAATTAATGTAACCATTTTATTTTTTATTTTCCTGTCTGTTTTAGGTCTTGTTTTAATAAATTATGTCTTATAAAAGGCTCCAGAAGCAAATATAAAACAAATCACGTGGTTGTCTCAGAAACGTGCCTTTGGTAAAAGGCGGTAAAATACGAGTTAATTAAAGCACAAAAGCACAGGATTCAGCTGTAAGCCGAAAATTAAATTGTTCGTATGATTTTGCCTGTGATATGTGTAACTGTGTTGATTGCCACCTAATATTCAACAAAATAATCTTTATATTTCTGTATTTAACAAATCCCAAGAACCAAGATGAAACATGTTCATTTAAGTGGTGCACAAAAGCAAAAACTATCAAAAAAGAAACAAGAGGAGACTTTGGAATTAGATTCCAAGACTGCAAAGCTGACTGATTTCTTCACACAAGTTCCACAACATTATATATTAATTCCTGATCAGAGCCAATCTCCGTCATCAGAAGTGGACCCAAATACCACTTTGATCACTTCAAAATCAAAATATGATGATGTTGGAATCATCAAGGTGTCACAAGCAGGTTCATCTAGCACGTCTCACTACTGACCTCACTTTGTCTGTAAATTCTCTTGATATCTCTACTGCAAATGTTGATGCAAGTTGCTTTACAAAACATTCTGAGGTTGAAATAATTGCTGAAAATGAAAGTTTAGTGGGCCATGGTGATGGTGCTGAAATGATTCAGTCTGCAAAAGATGAAGTAAATATAGCAAAAGATCCGGGGTTGTGGCTTGATTTCTCTGCTGATGACGTGGCTTATTGGACTGCTTGTGGACCCAGTGACTGTCAACGCCACATGGGCTTTTTGTTGGGACAAAAGCCAATGGTGAGGAATACAAGAGAGAGTGGTTATTGTATTCACCATCAACAGGATCAGTTTATTGTGTTTGTAAACTGTTGGCTCCTAAAATTTCTCACATTATGTTACAAGAGAAGGGTTCAGTGACTGGCGAAATACTATTGTAATTGATCAACATGAAAAAAGCACTACTCACCGAGACTCTATGCTAACATACTTAACTCACAGACAAAGGTGTAGGGGTGGGACAACAGTTGGAAAAACAAATTCAGGAAGAGTGTGATTACTGGGAACATGTCCTGAGGCGTGTCGTAGCTGTTATTCGTATGTTAGCTGAACGTGGCTTGGTTTTTCGAGGAACAGAAGAAAGATTTGGATCATTGCAAAATGGGAACTTTTTAGGGCTGTTTGAGCTCATAAGTCAGTTTGATCCATTTTTAGCAGGTCACATTGCGAAATATGGAAATTGTGGCAAAGGAAATCCTTCTTATCTGTCCAAAGCCACCTATGAGGAACTCATTCAACTGATATCTCAACAGGTCCACGTGCTTATTGTTGATGAAGTAAAATCTTCTGGTTATTTTAGTATGTCAGTTTATTCAACACCAGATATGTCACATATCGACCAGTTAAGTGTTATACTTAGGTACTTAAAAGATGGGCAGCCTATCGAACGCTTTTTAACTTTTCTGGAAATGAAAAGCCATACTGGTGAGAAAATGGCAAATCAGGTGTTGTAGTACTTACGTAAAGTTTGTCAGCTAAGCTTTTCAAAATGTAGGGATCAGTCTTATGACAATGCTGCTAACATGTCTGGGCATTATAAGGGGATGCAGCAAAAAAGTTTAGAAACAAACAAGTTTGCTATATATGTGCCTGCTTTATTTTTCACTTGGTCAGACTATAATAAATTTAGTTTAATCCCCTATCCAAGTGTGTGCAAACAAAGTTTGCGCCTGAAAGTATCTTCAGGACTGGGGTAAAGTGGTAGCTTGCTCCACCTTTACAAGGAGTTGCCTGGTCTTGTACCACTTTACCCCAGTCCTGAAGATACTTTCAGGCGCAAACTTTGTTTGCACACACTTGGATAAAGGATTAAACTAAATTTATTATAGTCTGACCAAGTGAAAAATAAGCTTTCAGCATCTTTCTCTAAATCGAGAGTAATTTAATAAAAAGGTGGGACACCGTTTGGCAGCTCCTATAGGAGGAGATGACCTTGCTAATGCTTCTGCCTTGGTATCTTCACTTGGGCCTGGCTCCCACAGAAGAGACCCCAATAAAGGTTGAAACTAGTCTGGGTAGTGGCCCTTCCCTTAATGCATAACATTATACATATCTGCAAGGAGATGTGTTTTGCTTTAATGGAGATACTGAGATAGGAGTGTTGGTATCTTGCTCCACCTTTGCAAGGAGTTTCCCGGTGTTGTACCACTTTACCCTAGTCCTGAAGATACTTTCAGGTGCAAACTTTGTTTGCACACACTTGGATAAAGGATTAAACTAAATTTATTATAGGCTGAAGTGCTGTTGACTGCTGTCAAGAGGCGGTTAATTTCTTCTCTACAGTGTGGTTTCTCTATACCTTTTTTCCAGCCTCAACCAGCCAGTGGACAATTCTTAAAGGTTGTAATGGAAATGAAAATGTCTTAAAATCCCTCTCTGATACCAGATGGCAGGCACATGCTTTGGCAACAGCAGCAATTTTGAAATCTTTCTTTCAAATTTTAGAAGCATTAGACTGTATAGCAGAAGACCAGTCACAAAAGGGGGACACTAGAAGAGAAGCAAATAATATTGCAAATAAGATGCAAGAGCTAGAATTCGTTTTTGTTAAATTTTTGGGATGAGATTTTGCAAATTTTCATAGAGTAAGCCAAGTTCTACAGAATGAGGATATCAACTTAAAAACGTGCAGATCTATATGGATCATTAGCTGATCAATTGTGCACTTCACAAAATGAATTTGAAAGATATGAAGCAGCTACAAAGGAAGTGCTACCAGATGTTGATTACAAGGCAGCTCAAACTCACAAACACATCAGAAAGAAGGTACCCAATGACGGAGATGCTCCAGAAGTATATGTGAATACCAGAGATAAATTTCGTATTGCCACCTTTTACACAATTGTTGACAAACTTGAAACTAAGAAGAGGAGAGAGAGATACAAAGAAATATCAGAGAGATTTTCTTGTCGAAGTGATGTGCCACATAATGCTACTTCAGTGACTTCATCTTCTACTGAAATTGAAGGGTCTTCTCAGTGTTGTCAGAAGCTGATTGATTCTTACCCAGAGGACTTGAACACTAATTTCTCAGTTGAGCTTCAGCAGTTTCACTCATGTGCACCATAAGTTCAGTGCAACAAAAAATGTAAAAACAAGATTCAGTTATGCTGAACTTTATAAAATAATTGTAGAAGACAATATCGAGTGTGCCTTTCCAAATGTAGACATTGTCTTTTGTATATTTTTAACATTAATGGTCACAAATTGCTCAGCTGAGCATACATTTTCTCAGTTGAAGTATATTAAAAATCCCATCAGAAGAACTATGCAACAAGGCAGGTCAAATGCCTTATCTCTACTGAGTATAGAAGCAGATGTGTTATGTAAGATTAATTTTGAGGATCTGATCAAAGACTGCAATTAAGAAAAGTAGGGGAAAACTTTTCAAATCTAAATAAACTTGAAGTATACAAAAATAAACATTATTTTCCATCTTACTATAAGTTTTGTTTCATTTTGAAAAATAAAAATTTATTGTATGGTTTATTATTGTTTATATTTTGAATTACATATATATGGGTCACCAAAATCTTTTAAGTGCTTAGGGCCTCTATGGGTCTTAATCCGGCCCTGACCAACAGGAGGTCGTGGGTTAGAATTCCACTATAGCATGGGTGTTTGTGATCGTCTTTATGTGGAAGATGTATTTCATCACTCAGTGTGAGACTACCATCCCACTTATTGGAAGCCTGAAGTGGCTGATTGGTCTTTAGAACAAGGTTTCCAGACCATGTAAAAATTACAAATATATATATATATATATATATATATATATATATATATATATATATATATATATACACATAGTCATACCCCGACTTACGCAAATCCGGAGTTACGTGGTTTCTTATATGTACGTGTTCCCGTCCTGCTTCACCACTAGTCGTATGTTTCCGGGTGCCGGCTGCATTCGTCAGTGTCGCACATGCTGTGAACAAGCACTGACGTGTTTCGCGCGTTCTTCATTCATACACAATTTTTATAGTCTGCAAACCGTGCGATTGTTTAATGTTATGTTCTTGATGCAAATTTTATCAGATAAAAAATAATAATGATGCCCAAAAGAAGCAAGTCTGATTCTGATATAGCTAGCAAGAAAAAAAAAAACATTGACTTTGGAAACAAAACTCAACATTATTAAGGATTTTGAAGGCGGAATGAAAATTTGTGAGCTAGCAAAGAAGTTCGGTCTACACGAATCCACAGTAAGAACAATCATAAAAGAAAGGTTTACAGATTTTGGAGGACATAGATTCTAATGGGGAACGAATTGTAGCCACAAGGCAAGGAATAAAAAAAAAATCATTGGCTTGCTATGAAGAAATTTTGCATCACAAGAAAAAGACATTATGCTGTCAGACGAATGAAACGATCGACATAGAAATAACTTTCTTTTTTTTTATGTACCAAAAACTACAATTATGATTATATTTCTTAAAAAAAAATTGAATTTTTGTAAACCTTTGGTCCCAATTAACTAATATTTTGTATGTTTGTATATATAAATTACATGCAAAATTATACCCCGAGTTACGCGAATTCGACCTGCACGCTTTTTGTAGGTCCCACCTACCACGTAACTTCAGGGTATGACTGTATATATAAAATTGACAAAAATGGGGGGGGATTCTTTTCCTACCCATAGTACAAATGTACTATATGTTTAGTAATAACATTTTGTGGGTGGTAACCACATAAAATAAAAAAAGTGTAGCGCTAAGGATTTTATTTTATGGAGAGTCTTTTTCAACATTTGTTTATAATGGCATAGAAGAAATTGTTTGCCCCCCCCCATAAAAGTGTCAAGATGTATTATAAGTGTTAGGAATGAAAGCATAGTGAAAAATGGTATTATCCATAAATAAAAAATGGGCTTGTATCACTTATAAAAAAAAAAAAAAAAAAAAAAAAAAATGAATGCAATGTTTTCTTTACAGACTGATAAACACATTAATAAATGAGTTGTTAACTATTTGGTTCAACACTGATAGTTTTACAGGGTTAAAAGTAACCATAACATTAACAAAAGCTTATGTTTATTCCAGATTCAGGAATAAACTGTGACTATGATCTATTCAGGTGATCATGCTAGAGTACAGCCAGGCTAACATGTGAGGAGTAAGATGTTTGCCTGACTGGTGAGCCAGCACAAAATTTTTCACACCCTGAATATGGAGGTATAAAAATTTTTTATAAGTGGCTACGCTGAATAATTCACAAAGGCTTGGTTAGAAAGTCAAACTTCCAGTGAAAGTTGAGCACTTATGGTACTCATCTGTATAAAAGGGAAATAAAACTGAATGTGAAAATCATAGAGGAATTTCCCTGCCAAGTGTTCAGGGTAAGATTTATGCAAGCATACTTGAGAAAGAGGCTTGCAAAGAATTAGCCAGGTTCAGGCCATATAGGAGTTGTTGCGATGGAATTTTTATTTCAAGACCAAATAGTCAAGAAATTATGAGAATATAAAGGATCTGTATTGGAGTTTTGCAGATCTGGAAAAGACGTGCCAAGGTGTCATGAGAAAATCTGTTCAAAACGCTGCAGCTATGTAGTATAAATGGATTATTATACAAAACAACATATACTTATGTTGTAAGTGCAGTTAGAACTGAAGGAGGGAAGAAAATCATTCAATGTAAATCAGATACAAGACGAGGGTGTGCCAGCTCCCCTATATTTATCATCTATATGAATCATTATGACAGATAGGGGCATTAAACTTGATGGGAAATAAATCTAGTACAAGCCTTTGTGTCCTTTTAACTTAATTGAATAACTACTACAAGTTCAGTTTGAAATTCAGCAATAAATAGACTAATATTGTCTTATTATATATAGAAAATATATAATAAGACAATAAGAAACTATAGAAAAAGATGGGAATATGGAAAATATCAACAGCATTCCTAATACATTCTCACTATAAAACATTTCAACTATTTAGACACAATTTTTAATGAAGATGGCAAATTAAACTTAAAAATGAATTATACAATAAACAAACCTGGTGTGGCTATGGATGGTTTCATATGGTATGGTAGGAAGTTTAAATATAGATCCATATGGAATATGAGAGAAATTAGCCAAAACTCATTATATAAGACAGAAACAAAACAGCTGATCAAAGACAGAAGACACAGATATGAGAGTTTGAAAAAAATTAGGGGAGTGACTAGTTTTCATCAGTGAAGAATCATATTAACACTTAAAATGTAAAAGGATATGTTCACCAGAATAGCATGAAAAGACCTAGAGATCACAAAGTGGATTGAGAAAATTAGTAGTGCCTCATAATGTACTATATCTTGGAGTCCTCACAATTAAACTGGTTAATTTGGAAGAAAATTGTTGATAGGAAGTGCTAATAATAATATAACACATAAGTAACAAAAGTAAGAATCTATGAAACAATGGTCCTCCCAATACTCCTCTATGGAAGTGAATGCTGGAATATCAAAAAGGTTGAAGAGAAAAAATTATTAGTTACTGAAATGGGTTGACTAAGAAGATTACTTGCAGTATCTCTGCTGGATCGACTAAGAAACGAAGACATAAGGAAACGACTAAAACAAGAAATAACAATAATAGACAAACTCCAAGAAAGAAGACTGCGATGGTTTGGCCATGTGACCAGAATGGGAACAAAAAGACTACCACCTAAAGCCTTGAATACAACGATGGAAGGTAAAAGATCCAAAGGACGGTCAAGAATTAAATGGATAGACAAAATAAAAGAGGACCTGAAAACTAAATGACAACAAGCAACACCAAACTGGACAGAATTCTTTGTACTCTCACGGGACAGACAGAAGTGGAAAGAGTTCATTTGGCCTCATCATCCACATAGATGATGGAAGAGAAACGAAGAAGAATAATGTAAACTTAATCATGTGATACTATCATATTATCCTGCAATCCTCTTTTTACATACATACATTTCAAAACAATTTAAAAAATGTACTGATTTTTTAATTATCTTTCCTTGGAATTACAAGTTTTAACACATTTTATTCCAGTACTGCTTTTGTGTGTGAGTGATAGTTAGTTGATGCTATAAGACTAGGGAATGTAAAAGATAATATGGATGGTATATATTAGCAGATGAGCCCATCGTGTGGAGAGCAAGTAATCAACTAGGGGGATGTAGATTGGAAGAAGGAAAGGTTACATGAATGGAAGGAATGGAATAATTGCCTGAGGCATAATGTGATGGAAGGTACTATGGGGATTGAGAGTACTTGATCTTGCAATTGCATCAAAGGATTTGTCTATGAGCATGTTGGTCACATTGCCTCCAATTTGTGAGAGCAGTCATGGGTTTTTGATAGGGGAGGTGGCTAAACATGAAATTTTCATTTAAGGAGTATATGTTACGGAGCTGGTAATTATGACACACCTAGAGACTGCAGACTGCTTGAAGTTGTGTGATAGAATGAGAAGCTACAGAGGAGGATGTTAGTGATGCATGAAAATTGTCAGTGGGGGGGGGGGGGTTTGAAAGAAGTTATAGTAGACTATATACTCATAGTTAGGGGAATTGATTAGGTAAGAATTAAATGGATGAGTATTATCATTGAAAAGCTACAAAAAGAGAAAAGAAGTTTGTGGAAGAAATATAAAGAGAGGGGTGATCAGCAAGGTGATGAGCAGTGTATGTTGAGGCCAGAAGAGTGACTAATGATAAGGAAGGCAGAATCAGAATATAAGTGGAAATTGGCTGAGCAAGTCGAGATTAATTCCAGAGTGTTTTTTTCAGTATGTTGCAAATAAAAGGAAGACTGGTTATGGTAGAATAATTTTGAAGACTGTTGGAAGTTTTTTTCACTTGGTTAGACTATAAATTATATATTTAGTTTAATCCTTTATCCAAGTGTAAGCAAACAAAGTTTGCACCTGAAGTATCTTCAGGACTAGGGCGACTTGTGGCAAAGGTGGACCGAGTTCTCATCACTTTCTTTAGTATCCCATAATGTAAAGCACATCTCCTTGTGGACATGTATAATGCTATTCATTATTGGAAGGTTCACTACCCAGACCGGTTTCAACCTTTATTGAGGTTTAATCCTTTATCCAAGTGTAAAAATTACACAGACATGTATAATGCTATATAGCAGCGTTTCCCAAACAAATTCCTAAATTAGAAATTATGATGAAAGTATAACGGGGCATCCAACATCTCCAAAGTTGCAACAAAAAAAGAATTTATAAAAGTAAAAAGCAGACACCTGAAGAAATATGAACTCCTACAACAGCGCCAAAATACCAAGTCCCGACCACAACTTCAACGGGATTACGTGGTCGTAAACCTATCATTTGAAACACTCGCTGAAGAAGCCAAGAACAGTTTCAGTCTAGGGCATAATTTTGCTGTCATGCCCAAATAAATTC
The DNA here is from genome assembly GCF_054136105.1 of Typopeltis vanoorti. Classification (NCBI taxonomy): domain Eukaryota; kingdom Metazoa; phylum Arthropoda; class Arachnida; order Uropygi; family Thelyphonidae; genus Typopeltis; species Typopeltis vanoorti. The sequence continues at coordinate 120,648,471 of NC_143555.1, read as the reverse complement.
CTAAATTATAAATTATGATGAAAATATAACAGGGCATCCACGATCTTCCACCGACAATGGCCAATAACATCTATCTAGATATAGCAAGTATTCTAAACAAGGCTAAACCTCCAAAATGCAATATGCCATGTAATCAAATAACTGCCTTAAAAAAGTTATATAAGAATAAAAATATTATTATTACAAAAGCCGATAAAGGAAATGCAACAGTTATCATGAATCAAGAAGATTATAACAAAAAAATGCAAGATCTCCTATGTGACGGTTCCACATATCAGATTATACATCGAGACCCCACTATGTCTCAAAGGAAAAAAGTCCGAAAATTACTGAAAAAAGTGACGTCATGGCCCAAAGAAATCATCAAGAAAATAAAACCAATTCATGTTAAACCACCCCGTATTTATGGATTATCAAAAATCCACAAAACTAATATCCCCTACACCAATAACCAATAGTCGATAGCATAGATAGTCCCACATATAAACTGGCCCAGCATTTAGCCAAGTCTCTTGCTCCCCTTACTGGCAACTCCTCTACTTTTGTAAAAAATTCAGTTCATTTCAAAACACTAGTTAAAAATCTTACCCTAAAAAATTTAAACATAATGGTTAGTTTTGATGTCACCTCTTTATTTACCAATGTACCACCTATAGACACTCTTAATTTAATCAAGTCTAAATTTCCCGCAGATGTTTTTGAATTATTTAAATTTACTACGAATGCAGGTTACTTTACATGTGAGGAGGAAAAATCTACAAACAGATTAATGGTATTGCTATGGGTCCCCCCCCTTAGCAAATTTTTACATAGAACACTTTGAAAACAAAGTACTTACCACAGCTGCATACAAGCCACTAGTGTGGTTACACTATGTAGATGATGTGTTTTCAATCTAGCCCCATGGACAAGATACTTTAGATGCATTTGTCACCTACCTAAACAGCCAACACCCCCAAAATCCACTTCACAGTAGAAAAAGAATCGAATAACTGTTTACCATTTCTTGACACATTAGTCACTCGCCTTGCAGATGGATCACTATCTTTTTCCATTTACAGAAAGACCACACACACAAGAAGATACCTACATAAACAATCACATCATCGTCCAGTCTAACAGCATGGCATTTTAAAAACACTTACACACAGAGCCATTTGTTCTAACAATCAGCTCTAATGACCACAGAACTCAAATATTTGTGCCATACCTATTTATCTATTTTGTAGAGATTATTGACCAATGGCTATAATCTCTACAAAATAAATAAAATACTGCATAGTCTCATTACTCCCCTCCCCTAATACACAAGAACACAACATGACCATTTCTATTCCCTATGTCAGAGGTACATCAGAAAAGATAGCCAAAGTATTGATGAAACATGGCCTTCGCACCACTTTCAAACATCATGTCAAACTAGCAACTCTGATCCGCTTGCCTAAGGATAAACTTCACCCTTTAGCACACCCAGGAGTGTATGAAGTTCCTTGTGACTGTGACTTGACCTTTTATGGGCATACAGGAAGATCAGTTAACATCTGCCTGGAAGAACATGAAAAATACATTCGCTACTATTTCTATGGCAAGTCAGGACTGATAGACCATGCTTTGGACAATCCTTCGCACAGGATTAGATGGAAGAAAACAAATGTGCTATTTAGGAGTCATTACAGATCGAAAAGATTATTTGTTGAGTCAGCAATGGCTTTGAAGAATTCTCCCAACCTTAACAAATATGGTTGCATTGCTTTTCCAAAAATTTGGGAGACTGTTATCCTAAAAGAAACTCCTGCATTCATTAGAGGGTGCCAAAAAATCTTTGTCTCCAGATTACAGCAGGCAGTTTCCCTCGTCAATGGCTCTCAAGTCTTAGTCTACAGGTAGTCTAAGACTTGAGATAATCGGTGACCAGTGTCGTCTGGTCCGTAAGTTTCCGATATAGAGAGAGAAGCAGTTACGAGCAAGACTCACAGTAACTACAGCAGATTCCCTATCGAAATTTCTGCTGGAGGAAAGTTCTACAAGAGACCACCTGTGATGTCCAAGCGGCAAGAAAGTTAACCAGAAAGAAGACGCTAAGAACCTGATGAAGTATGCTGTAATTTGTTTGGACTCTTTATTCATGGTAGAAATGTAAGTAGGCACAGTTTTTGTAATTGGTAAGAAAGTGTATCCTAGAATTGTGAATGTGGTTACAAGAAATTGTTTGTAAATGGGCGGTAACTAAGTCACTAAGTTTTGTGAGAAGATTATTTGGTGACTTGTTTATTCTAATAACAAATGTGTTCTTAGTTGTAATATAGGGAACAGTGCTATTAAGAAATTGTATGTAGTTTGGCAATTGTCAAGTCAGTCTTTAAGGAAAGGATTTTGTTAACTTGTTTATCAGTGAGTGAGTATATGCATGGTTTATGTCTAACGAGTTAACCCAGTAATTGTGTGCATTGTGAGTTTGGTTATATAAATTGTATTCCCTGTTTGTAAAATGGTTGAGTGAGATAATTTCACAATATCTCATGTGTTTTGTACCTCTTGTCTAGTTTAAAATAAATGTTTTGTTTTGTAACTACCTGGCCTATTCTTTGGCTAATGCACTATCTTCAAAAAAATAGCGAACCTGCAGGCACATTAAAATACGAATAGTCATGACTTGCAAATAGAGAATTTGGGTATAATTAGTGATTAATTCCCATTTTTTTCTAACCCTAACTTTCAAACAATATTTATTCAATTAGATGATGCAGTCGAAAATAAAATTAATTTTCTAATTGATTTGTATCAGAGTAGGGAACTGCATACCTAAAATAAGTTTACAACACTAAATTTGTTTAATAGCAAGGGCAGAGGGACAGAAACTGGTCACGGTAGGATTAACTTTGAGAAGTTTATGTCAAAGCAGTTGATAGTCTTAACTTAAGAGAAGTTCAACAAAGTATATGCCAAGTAAAGTATATTCAAATACAAATTAAAGTAGATAAGATAAATAATTAAATTTTTACAAAGGCCCAGACAGACATTTAATTAACGTTATTTTACTGCATTATTTTGGAAGTAATTGTCAATAGAAAGTTAGTAATGATGTAACTTTTTCTGATGTAGTACTGTTATAATATCCTGAATACTATTATTACACAACCATCATCATCAAATTCTTGACATATCCCTGATGGTATATGTCAAGAATTTGATGATGATGGTTGTGTAATAATTTTTTGTGTGCAGTTAAAAATGTATTTTATAATGTTTTCATTTTGAACTGTAGTCACTCTCAAAAATACCAGAAAAAACATATATAAATAATTTTCATAGAATTGAAAATAAACTATTCTGGAAAGAAAAAAAAATCACCATAGCATGATTTTAGTTCAGTAGTTTTGCTGCATTCACCAGTTAATCATACCTACCAATATTAAATTGGTAGGTATGATTATCTGGTGTCACTACACATACACAGAGGAAAAATTATATAAATATTAGATTAATGTTAAACATTATTATCTGTTTGTAATTTTAAAAATGTTGACATATTTTTAAATATTTTCAGACATATGGCATTCATCACAAGAGAGATGGAGAGATTGAACTAATTACTTATGTTGATTATGTAGAATATGATGGGCCTGCTTTTCGTGCAGGAATGAGACCAGGTGAGATTGTATTGTATTATGTTTATATTGTTTCTTACTCTCCCATCTTCTTGCTCAGATATATTCAAATAAATATGCACTCTAATTCTCATGAGGCATTGTGCTCTCTTAATCAAAAAAAAAAAAAAAAAATTGAAATAACATTTAAAGTAGATAGCCTTTAAAGGAATGCAAAGAACCGACCTTATGTCCAATCCTCACCTTCTCGTGGTGCACCCTGTTAGGTATCTACCTGGTTACTGAACAAACAAGAATTGGCTGGCAATTTTGGATTTAGCCAACTAAACTGTATTCTTATTGGCTTAAACCACAATTTAAAATGATGGTACAACATGATAGAATTTCATGCCAGCTGGGGCATCGTCCGGTTAAACAAGGCCCCGTTGTTTTTGCCAGGGAACCAGGATGAACAGCAGGTACTGGAACAAATCCTGAAACTCAATATCACGATATCGATATCAAATATCCTGATCTCAATATCACGAGAGTTCAAGATCGGTACTATCAACATAAGAAGCCTGAATGGCAGATGTAACTAGCAGAAGAATTGGATAAGTACCAGATCGACATAATAGGAGTGACTGAAACAAACAAACAAAAAAAAAAAAAAAAAAACTGGTAAGATCTTTCTGAGCAATAAATACAAAATGTTATATTCAGGGAAAAGGACAAGCTATAGTATTGAACACTAAATACAAAGCTAATTTTCTTCAATGGCAGGCATTATCAAGCAGAGTGATGTGGGCAAATATCAGAATGGGAAACTGGTCAGTGAGACTTATTTGTGAACCCACAGATAATTTCTACTAAGGTACAGGTACAGGAATTTTTTGAGGCTTTAGAGAATGCAAGACACAATGAAAAAGGAAAAGTTGGTCCTTGTTGGTGATCTAAATAGCAGAGTAGGAAATGATTGTCAGACATACAGATATATTTGGAGAAAAAAGCAAACCTAATAATAATGGCAAATACCTGTTTGATTTCTGCTCAGGACATGGACTACTTATTACTAACACAATGTTTCAACATAAAAATGCACAAAAATTCACATGGAGAGAAGATGCAAGAAATAAGAAAAGTCTCATTGACTATGTTATTGTTGATATGATGTTTTTTTTACTGGTACAGGACTCTACAGTGTACAGAGGATTTGAAATGGGAAATGATTACCATTTACTCTTGAGAATGAAAAGAAAAAAAAATGAAAGAGTTTGAGAACAGGAACCAAACCTTGAAGATTCAGTGGCAAGCCCTGAAGAAAACATTGATTGATTCAGCCAGGAAGACATGTGGTTGAGGTTGTTTACAAGGATACAAAAATCAGAGCTTCATGGTGGACACAGGAAATTAAAAAAGCAGTGAAGGAAAAGAAGAAAGCATATTGAAAGTTCCTGGCAAATAAGTCAGTTTGTGCTCTTAGAGAATACAGGGACAAATGTAAGAAAGCTAAACACTGTGTAAAACTAGCTAAACAAAAGTCATGGGAAGACTTTGGTAAGAACATAGAAAATAAATGTCAGGAAGTTAGCAAAATATTCTGGAGGCCGTTCAAAAAACTCAGAAATGGAGGAAAGAGTACTGTAGAAGGAATTAGAGATCATAAAGGTGACATGAAAACTGGAGATAAAGATATCCTTGATGTATAGAGTAATTACTTTGAAAAATTGCTAAATGAAACAAGCAGTGACAGCACAGTGGTAAAAAACACTGACCAGGGATCCAATCAGGAATACACATCCATACTTGAAGTAGAAAAAGTTATCATAATCCTGAAATGTGGAAAGGCAGTGTGAGTAGATGATATTCGACCAGAAATGTTCAAGTATGGTGGTATAAAAGTCTTGCAGTGGCTGCAGTGCATAGTTCAGAAGGCCTATACATAGAGACGAATTCCAGTTGATTGAAATAGAACTCACATAGTACCCATACATAAAAAGGGAAATAAAACTGAATGTGAGAATTATTTCCCTACTAAGTGTTCCTGGTAAGATTTATGTAAGTATACTTGAGAAACAGTTGAGAAGGATTGTGCAAAGGAAGCTTGAAGAACAACAAGCTGGGTTCAAGATCAGATTTTCACTTTAAGACAAATTGTTTGAGAAAATATAGGAATATAACAAAAATCTGTTATTTAAGTTTTGTAGATCTGGAAAAGGCATATGACAGGGTGACAAGAGGAAGCTGTTCAAAGTGCTACAGTTGTATGTAGCATTACATCAAGCTCCATTGACATAATGGAGCATTATATCAAGCAATACTAACTCTTTATTTGAGTTGTAAGTCATCATTTAGAATTGAAGAACGTACAGGAAGATGGTTTGATGTTAAATCTGGTGTCAGAGAAGGATCCCCTCTGTTATTCATTATCTATATAGATTCACATTATGAAGGAAAATGGTATTAAAGCTGATATCAAAATTGGAAATGTCAATCTCAGCTATTTGCTTTATGCGGATGGTATTATAATTTTAAATAAATGCAATACAAGATTCCCTGACTAAATTGAATAACTGTTTAAGAAATTTGGTATGAAAGTCAGCAATAGCAAAACAAAGACAATGAAACATTGAAAATATCAACTGCATCGTGAATGAAGAATATAGAACAAGTAAAACATTTCAACTACTTAGGCACAATTTTTGGTGAAGATGGTAATTAAATATGGAAATAGACAACAGAATCAACAAAGCCAGTATAGTAGGAAGTCAACTGAATAAATTTATGTAGAATAAGAGAAATTAGTCAAAACACTAAATTAGGTGTATACAAGACAGTGTTCAAACCAATTTTAACTTATGGATCTGAGAGCTGGGTTAGAAATAAAACACTTGACCAGAGACTAGAGACCACAGATATGAGAGTTTTGAGAAAGATTAGGGGTGTGAACAAATTGCATCAATGGCAATATCAATTGCATCAATGGCAATATCATATTAAAAATGAAGACATTAAGAAAGAACTTGGCATTGTTATCATCCAGGTTTTGCAGGAAAAAGACGCAGAGGAAGACCAAGATATAGGCAGAGTGATACAATAAAAAAAGTGCCTTAGAAGACAGAAATATAAGATCATCTGATAATGTTGGAGTCTTGACAGATAACAGATTGATTTGGAGAAAAATTGTTGACATGAAGTTAGTAATGATGTAAGTTTTTCATGTAGTACTATCATAATATCTTCTACACCCCTTGAGGGTACATGTCAGAAATTTGATGATGACATGGTAAAGATACCATATTTTTTTTATTGATTAGATTTTTGTGAAACATTTAAAATATAAAATGCATACGTTTTTACTTATTTTAGTTCATATTTTCACTGAGTTAAACTATTATTATAATATTATTATTATATTATTAATATTATTATTCTTAAAATTGTCGCTTTTTTTTTTTAAATTTCTTTCCTAGATATACTGTGTTACTGAACTATATATACAGAGGATACTGGTTTCCTGTCACAATTTTCTTCTAAAATGATCTTGCTTGATGTGTTAGACCAGCATGATCAGTCTCACATTTTTGTCTTCTAAGATGTTCAGTGGTTAACAGCAGGCAACAGCATTTCCCTTCCTTTTGTAGGTTTACAAAATTCAGTTTTTCATTCTGATTACAGGGACACTACAGTCATTTGAGTGTCATTTTTGAAAAATTTTGAAGAATGGCAGTACTGACCCATTTGGCTTACTTTGTAATAACTAGATTTTGGAAATGCCAGGAAAGGCTAAAAGTATAAGTCAGCCCTATGAGTGATAAATTATACTTGACAAATTATATTATTGTTTTAATCCCTTTTACCCAACTTTGCACATGAAGTATCTTCACGACTAGGCTATTTATATCAGGTCATCCCAAAAGTAATCGTTTTTAGCATTAAGTTTTGAAAGGATATAAAAGATAAATCACTTGCTAATTTAATCAAGTATATATTGTCCATTTGAATCAATAATATTCTTCCAACGTTGTAAAAGCTTCATAATGCCATTTCTATAGAATTCAAGTTTGGAGGTAAAAGAATTTGCATAGGCTCAGTTTCAGTGTCTCTAATGTATTGTATTGTTTTTCATTAATGAAATGTAAACTTCAAAATAAGTGGTAATCTGAAGATGCAAGATCAGGAGATTATGAAGGATGTGGAAGCTTGACATATTGGTAAGCTTTGATATCTCCTCTTTGTTTACCAATATGCCCTTAACTGACACCTTATCTCTCTTAGAAAACGTTTTTCCTTCTGACATCTCAGATCTCTTTTTTTTTTTTTGCCATTACCTCTGGGTATTTCTCTTGGAAGAACAAAATCTACAAGCATATGGAGGGAACCGCCATGTGTTCCCCCCCCCCTTGCCAATTTCCATATGGAAGATTTCGAAAAACGAGCCATAGACTCAGTCCCACTCGAACCTTCTATCTGGCTAAGATATGTAGATGATGTGTTCTCTATTTGGCCTCATGGCCCAGACACATTAGACTCCTTCCTCAGTCATCTCAATAGCCTACATCCAAGAATCCAGTTTACTATGGAAAAGGAAAAGAACGATTGTTTACTCTTCCTAGACACCTTAGTCACACACCTGCCTAATGATACACTTGCCTTCACTGTATACAGAAAACCCACACACACACAGGCATATACATTCACAAACTCTCCCCCCACCACCCCTCTCAACAATATGGCATTATTAAAACTCTTACCAAGAGAGCCCACAATCTTTGTTCCAGTGGAACCACCCTCGCCACATACACAGCACTTTCCTCTCCAGTGGCTACAGCGATCACAGTATCAAAAAAATAATCAGTTCCTCCCCCATTCCCAGTCCTTCTCGTCAACAAGATTTTTAAAATGCCATCACCATACCCTACATCTGTGGCACATCCGAAAAAATAGCCAAGATTCTAAAAAAGTACAACCTACACACAGCATATAAGCCCCACTGCAAACTTGCTACCCTTATCCATTCTACGAAAGATCAGCTCTCTCTGCCTGGAGTTTACAAAGTACCCTGTTCCTGTAAGCTGGCGTACTTTGGACAGACAGGCAGATCAGCATCCATCCACCTGGAGGAACACAAGTCTTACATCTGTAAACACAACTATGGTCATTCAGGCTTTTCTGACCATGTTTTGGACACCACCGACAGGGTATCATGGAAGAAAACCACCATGCTCCACCACAGCAAATTCAAGAAAGAGAGACTTTTCTTAGAAGCAGCAGCAGCTCTCAGAAACCAACCAAATCTTAATAAATACGGTTGCATTAAGCTTCCAAAGATTTGGGAAACACTCATCACCAGAAGTCCCACCTTACATTCCAGGCCATCTACTACTGCCCTTAGAGGGCGCTCCACCTAGATAGGACTTTAGTGTCACCCACGTGGTTGGGCTTAGTATTGTATGATATTTGTGTGCATGTTACATTAGTTGTTTTTGTAATCCCCGTAGATGTCCTAGTGACTAGGACGAAATATAGGAAGTATTAAATTCTATTTTAATCCTTTTTGAGTGTTGTAAAAAATCCATTAAGCCTCCAACATGATGTCCTCATAGCACTTAAGCCTCTACACATGAATGCCCTTGACAGACATCCCTCGCTGCATGAAAAGTGGGGAGATTGAAGATGGAATGGAATTGATTCCCTGTTCTGAAGACCAAACATGCATTAATTACTCTCAGACCTCCATCAAGCACAATACTGTTTTATTGGGCAATGATGATTGTTCACTACCTAATAGGTCTTTGTAGTAAGAATATTTGCTCATTTCTCCAGAGCTACTTTGATGAAAACAGATCTTGCCACAAGAAGGCCAGGTTGATAGTTGACTGTGAGAAGCTTAAAGCCTATATGAATGCATCCTTGTACAGTAAACTCACAGGATTAGCATTATACTGTACATAAATCAGTGTTATACAAAATGTTAATCTTGCCTTTTGACAATCAGTAGATTATAAAAGATTTATAAACCAAATTTATGATATCCTTTTTTTTTTTTACTCCCACCCCACAAAAGGTTGTGAAATTATAGTAGAATGCTAGGTGGACTGGGATTTTTTCAATTTTTATTAATTTTATATATATTTTTGTATTTTTTTTAATTTATGTCTTTACACAAGCCTAATAGACTTGAAAACATTCCTAAATCAATGACCATAAAAAAATATTTTTTTCGTGTCTATTTGTTATTTTATTTTAAAATAATAAAATTGTAATATTCATACTTCAAAATCAGATTTGATTATACACCGTTTTATTTTGCTCTGTAATGTGTTTTGTTTTAGTACCTTGGTGACCACCATAGGTATGAATATTTAATTAGCAAATTCATCTTTTTTTTTTTAAGGGGGGGTTACTTATTAAATCAGAGCAGAATATATCTATACAAATTATTGAAATCTTAATATCATACAGTTAAAGGAGCATTCTTGTTTTGATTATCTATTTAAACCATATGACTTCAGCAAATATTTCATTTACAAGCAAATCTCTCTTTTAACAGGTGATGTAATTCTGTCAATCAATGGCCATGATATGGAAAAAGTTGACCACAAAACTCTAGTTAATTTCATCCAAAGCTGTGAAAAGACTATGCGTATGGTTGTCCTCTTTGAAGACTGTGTCCACAAAGTAGAGCTACACATGAAATATTTACAGTTAAAAGTAAGAAATAATTAAATTTATTTCTTATTCTTGTTATCACTATTGCATTTACTTGTCCTTTTGCTAGATCTTTCTCTCTCGCTCTCCTGTTGTTCATCTGTCATTCTAGATTCAAAAACAAAATATGCATTCTGTTGTAGGACTAGTTTTAATTCAGGTTTTAAAACTGAAATTTATTTAAATGGTTAGAATGGCTTCTTTATAAAAAGTTTTATAAAAGGTTTTAAAACTGAAATTTATTTAAATGGTTAGAATGGCTTCTTTATAAAAAAAAAAAAAAAAAAAGGACAGAGCAAAGTATGCAAAGTTGGCCTAATTTTCTAAAGAAACAGTAAATGTTCAGTATAACTTAAGTATTTCAATAATAGTTTCTCAAAATTAAATTATACTTCTGTAACTATCTGACCATCCGTTACAGTGCACTGTGGAGAAAAACAAATTGATTGGAGTAAGCAACTATCCATCACTTAAGCATAATTTATCAGAGTACAAACCTCATTTGACAAGTTTTGATTTGTAAGTGTGTGTTGCAACTAACCTACAAATCAAAACTAATAAGATGTATATTTGAATAACTAACTGTGCTTTAAGTTTGCTATTCCAATTTAAAAATAATATCTTGAGTCATGTAAGAATTTTTACAAATATATAATAGGTGTTTTTCTAAAATTGAAACTAGAAGGGGAAAAAATGGAAAACAAATGTTTCTTTAGAATTCCTGATCTTTTTTTTGGGGGGGGGGGGGTCTTATTCATCATTACTGTTTCTAGCAGCTTTTGTTTTCTAACATTTTATTTTCAAATATCTAGACATAATATCTGAGAGAAAACTCATATATTATGATGGTCCAACACAATGTTTCATTACTAGTTTCCTAACAACAATTGTTTTCTAAATTGGTCTGGTATTTGTCAGATCCTGAATTGATTAATTGTTACTATTATCTTCAAAAAGACTCCTGTTATCAGCATACTTTATATCTTGGTGTCTGATATTTTTTCTTACCTTTTCTTCAAACACTTGTTCGTGTGGACTATTCACACAATCAATTGCTGATGTAATACCTGACTAAAAATTAAACACAGAAAATGTACTCGAACAAAAAAAAAAAAAGTATTGGCATACCCTGGTCATATGACACATTAGAGTCCAGACCACCTTTGTGTAGTGAATCACTGGCTTCTCCACCACCACTAATAGATGCATGTAATGATTTAATAACATTTTTAAGCAGCCATATGTCCATAACTAATGCAAATAAATTTAGAATAATTTTTTGCAAACTTAAATTTTGTTTGTTTGAGAAGCAAAATTTTGGCTTTAACACTGTAACAACAGTATGAAGTAAATTTAGCCTGTGACCTATCTCAGTTTGAATACGCCATTGTTATTATACTTTAAATCTTCATATCTAATGTAATAAATTTAAAAGTCATCTTATTTTGATTGGAAGCAACAGCATCCTTACTTTGATTTTTATGTGCCATTTATTAACAGTAATAAGCCGTATATAATCCACACCAAAATACTGAGAGATGCAATGAATGATGATGTCATAAACAAATTGAGTCTCTGAGTCCATGAAAACTGCACATCAGTTATTCACATCAATACCATGTTGCTAAAATGAAAATCATCATATGAGCAGATCATTGTAAAATGAACTGTCGTGAGGCAGGATCTTGCTGTACACAGTCTATCATGTTTACTTCTTAATAAGTGTAGAATACTTTCCTATCATGAATAGTTTCATACTACATAGTTCTCAATTCCATCGTAACATGGGGGGAAAGAAAGGGGGAGAAATGTATATATATAATTTCTTTATGTATGTTTGTATGTACGTGTTTGTGTGTGCACAAACCTGGCATTACAGAAAGTCAACTGAATAAATTTATATGGAATAAAAGAGAAATTAGTGAAACACTAAACTAACTATATAGAAGACAGTGTTCAAACCAATTTTGACTTATGGATTTGAGAGCTGGGTTAGAAATAAAGCATTTGATCAAAGACTATCAACCACAGATATGAGAGTTCTGAGAAAGATTAGGGAGTGAACAGATGGCATCACTGGCAGAATCATACTAAATGAGGATTTTAGGTAGGAAACTGACATTTTGTCAGCATTCAGGAATGTGTGTGCAGAGCTAATCTCAGGTGGTATGATCACTTAAACAGAATGGGAGAATAGGTTAGCAAAGCAAATGTTTTTACCAGGATGACAGGAAAAAGACTCGGAGGAAGACCAAGATCTAGGTGGATTAATACAGTAAGAAATGCCTTAGAAGACCAAAATATTAGATATGAAAACATGGGGGTCTTGACCGATAACAGATTAATTTGAAGGAAAATTGTCAATTGTTAAAAAGAATCGGAGTCAAGGAGCTTTAAGTGATGAACTGTAGACTTGAATGTAAAAATATCATCAGAGAAAAAGTGAAGTTTGAGAACAAGATAAACAAGAATCAAGCCAAAATAAGAAGTTATATTTGGACACAGGAAGTTTAAAAGAAGCAGTTCGTGAATTTGTGAAAAGAAAAAAATCATAGTGTTCCTGTTAGTAACTTCAGAACTTTCTAACATCTGTTTATAGATCAGAATAATCTATTGAATTTAGATCTGTAGAACTTCCTGGCCATTTAATACTGTTTGAAAATCAGCATTTAACACTGTTTTCTTCAATAACCATCTTGACCTTCTGTGTAGAATAATACAAAAATATTCTTGCTGGTAAATGTATTTTGCTCCAAATTGTTGAATTGTGTACTTTTGTTCTATTATCAGCCAGATCCTTTTGCAAAAAATTTTTCATTTTGGAGATCAGAATTGTTTTCATCAAACATGCATCCTCCTTTGCAGTTATTGCCCTCTTTCTTCCATGTTATTCCTTTCTGTGAGACAAAATTGAACCCATATCATTTTTCCAGGTTGTTCTGAAAAACTGAGGAATGAAAGATAAAAGGGAGTAGCAGGTTCACTAAGTCAGCATTTCAAGAATTTTTTTTTATGTTGATCCTGAACCCACGAAAAGTTATTTGCAAACCTATAGTACATTTCGTACTGGGTAGGCTAAGGATTTTTTCTATTTTTTTTATTTTATTTTATTTTATTTATTTATTTATTTTTTTTTTTGCTTAGTCCAGAAACTCTTCTCTGGAGACCAAACATGGAACTTTTTCAAGCCACTTCCAATAAGCGGGGAAGTGGCCTCACACCAGGCTGGTAAAGAGAGACTTTTTGGTGCATTGCCCTTAGCAAATGTGACAGTAGTATTCCAAGGTTGGGAAGATTTGAGATTACTACAGAGTAAATAGTTGGACAGGTGAAATTCTTGAGCAAAAAAGATGCTGAGTTTAAATGCTTATGATGCTGCAGAAGTGATGTGATTATGCCAGTAAAGGTCAGGAGTAAGAATCAGTCCAAAAAGACATCGTCTTGGCCATCAAGTTGAGCATTAACAAAGATGGGTGAAGTGAATTAAGGCCTTTTTTCTCACAAGAAAAAAAAAAAAAAATGTTTTGGAAGTACCATTTCAAAGTACTTCAGTGTTGGTTATCACCTCCCCATTGAAAGATGGGGCTGAGAGATCAGTGTTTAGGATGCTTATTGCAGATGTTAATGCTTGAGCACTACAAGGTATATACCATATGAGTAGGATTGGTGGAGTGCTTGTTCTGAGCAAAACTGTAGGTGGATTTTGATCAATGTGGCATGTGTCCAGGGGTGGGTGAGGAGATTTGTGTAGATCTTGATTGGTAGAATCCATATTGGCAATCATTGATTAGTTGACAGTATTCCAGATGTTGAGGAAGTTGTTAACCTTTTCTGTCACATTAGAGAGCATTGAGGTGAGCAGTAGGTCATTAACCACCTTACCGGCCTTGGCATGTATATATGTCCATAATTACATGAATGCAAAGTGTCCATTGAAGTCAATATAATAATTGAATATTATAGAAATAGTATGGATACGAAGTGTATATTTAGAAGCCTTTTTGTTCAAGGTTCTTTTCGTCTCTTTCTGGCAGAATGCCACAACAGTTATACAGTGCAGTGTTTCAGGTAATGAAGGAGGTGATTTACCTTGGTCATCTATGCAGGAGTTGAATGAGAAGAATAGTACCAAGTAGCCAGCTTTATCTTTTTTTGTTGATATATGAATAGTGCAATCTAGGTGAGAGAAAGAAATGGAGCACAGATAGATAAAAGTTGTGTCCAGCAGCATTTGTGAGGCACCAGAAGGCACAAGTGGAAAGATTTCTACATGTAGCCCTTTCAGAGTCAAAAAGAGAGTCTAGTTAATTTTGAACAGAGTGGGGAATGAAGGCCTTCATTCTATTAAGTATAATTTCTGTAACAAGGTCACAAGTATCTGGAGATTGAAAAAAACAGTAGTCTGACCATGGAAAGAGGAGTAAGTCTTGGAGATCTTCCCATGTGGAATTGTAGTGTCAAAGGATACCAGGTTGTGAATGGCTGAGGAAAGGATGTTTCATTAGAGATGAAATTTGGGTGATCTCCTGATATGCACAAATGGAACACCTAAATGATGATATGCACATCATTGAGGTGTTTATTCAGTGAAGTTGAAGTAAATATAGAAATTTTTTGTAAGATTTTTGAGTTATTTTAAAATTTTGGAGGAATTGTTTGAGAGAAGTTTGTTTTTTAGTTTCTTACTTCATACTATATGAAGTGCCACTAAACTTTTTCCCACATTTCTGAAGACAGCCATACCTAAAATGGTCTTCACCCTGTAAAGTAACAGCAGTCCTACACCACCCATCCACTTCTGTATTAATACTTTTAAATTTTGCATTTGTTTATATTTTAGTATATTTTAGTTTTTCATTCATTTTGAAATCTTGATTTTATACCATCTTGCATCTCTTAGGCTTTACCTTTTATATCCTTTATATTGTAATTTTTACTGCCATTCCTACACTTTACTTTTAATTCATTATTCACATAACCTGGGTTCGCTCATTAATTTTTTTTTTATGCTAGTTTTTTATTCAACACATTTATACTTTGAGGTTTATTACCTCAAAGTATAAGCTTTCCACTGTATATATTGAAAAATTTTATCCAGTTAGTCTTCTATATTTTCAGTTTCATATATTATTCTTTGAACTGATCTGATCCTCTGGCGTCCTCTCTTAGAGAGGATTGTAGCTGATTACTAGGGAGATAATGATGCAAGGTGGTTTCCCATTGCCTTCCTTGCCGTATTTTTTATGACTGTAGCCTGTGTGTTCACGGGTCCGGTTTGCCTGCTTGTGGGATGAAAACCCCCAGATAAACTGGTGGAAAAAATCCTGCTGTCCATGCCCAAGACCGGCTAACTTGACTATGGCTGAGGAAGATCCTTAAGCTCCTCACATCGTCGACGGGAATCGAACCTACGACACTTCTTCTCTAGGTATATGGTTGCAAATTGCAAAGCCACTAGGCTAACTGCACGGACATTCTTTGAACACTTTATCTTAATATTAAAGGCAAATTACTACATAGTTAATTTAGTTTTTTAATGCTTCCATATGTTTAGAAGTTAAAACTACTGATACAAGTTTACATATCTAAAGTTACTGTAACCAGAAAAAAACATTTGCTTGTACATTCTCATATATTTTTTTTTTTTATTTTGTATTGTGCACTACATTTCAGTTTTACCTATCATGTTAATGTTTTAGAGGTGGAGAGGTGTGAATAAATGGCATCAACAGGGAAAAAAAAGACAGGAGAAGACTGAAATTTGAGTGGGTTGAATGCTGTTTGTAGTGCTTTAGAAAACTGAAAAATAAGAGTAGCATTGAATCTAATATGAAAACTGGAAAGATTAACCTCAGCTCTTGATTTCATGCTTATGATGTCTCATGCTCTTAATAAATGCTGTATGCCTTCGAGGCTCTTTAACTAAATTGAATAAGTGCTATAACAGTTTAGTATGGAAATCAACAATAAAAAAGACAAAACCTATGAAAAATGGCAAGATTGTGGAAAACAATAATTGCATTCTTGACAGATAATCTATAGAGCAAAGAAACATTTAAATGGTAAAATTTTATTGATAATGGCAAATTATATGTAAATAAATAACTTACAATTGCACCAATACTTGCATTATACAGGACAATTTGAAACAATTTTTTTTTTAACTTATAGATCTGAGCGCTGGGTTAGAAATAAAACAGTTGATCAAAAACTAGAAATCACAGACATGAGAATTCTGAGGAAGATCGGGGGAGTAATCAGATGGCATTAACAGTGAAAAAAGACTTAGGGAAGACTGAAATTTGAATGGATATAAGAGACCTGACAAATGACATTACTTTGAAAGAAAATTGTTGATATGTAGGTAATAATCCCATCTTCCTCAGCATATTAAGTTCAGTGGCCTGTGACTGCCAAGCAACTTGGCTTCATAGAATTCTAACTAATGCTGTTATAGGCTGGTTAATCCTGTCTGCAAAGTATGTATCTGCTAATTGCACATGTTCTTCTGATTAGTTTACCAACTCTACTTTGGGAAGAAAATGTTGCCAGTCTCATATAGAGATAGCAGCATTTTCCTTCCACAAAGTAGGGAGATGTTAGCAACTTCCTGTGATATAATCAAGATTTAGAACCAGATAGGGAGGGGGGGGTGTTATAAAAATACTAAATGCAAGTAAGATTACAAGAATGAATGTTTTATATCTGTTGTTAATTATTTGTTGAAGCGTATTGTTCCAATGGCTACCAGAAAAGTTTTATGTGCAAGAGAATTTTGAATGAATAGTTTATTAAATTGATAAATTTATTTATTTATTTAAAAGTAAAGTAATGTTTAATGTTTCATATTATGTAGAGATTATTACAAGAAAAGAAATATGAATTTGAACAGCTTTGTGAAAAAGAACGAAAACTGATCCAGAGTAAGTATTGTTTTTGTTGTGAGTTTAAACATAATAAAATTTCTATTCCTCTCACACTGAGTTAATTATACTTCCACTTTAGCTTTACTTTGTGATGGCCAGTATTGATAATTTTATTCTGCAAATTCTGAGTTAATTAAAAAACTGGCAATTGACAGGCAATAATTTATTATATATTGAGGTGGCCAAACTTCGTGTCACTATGGGCCACACACAAGAATCTCAGACTCAGCGGTCAGTTTTTTTTTGGGGGGGGGGATTATCGCAAACTGCAGTTTGACTATGTGTGATATTTTTTTTTAAATTAAATAGTGAATTAATTATTGAAATTAAATAACAAAGAATTTGAATTAGTAACTAAAATAACACCATAATATTAAAAAGATAAACAAAAGCAATTAAAAATAGGAAGTGAGATAGTAGATAAAGCATTAAATTAATTGATTAACACTTTGAGTCCTAGACCTACTGGGACTCAAAGTGTTAATCATAATCACACAAAATGATGCATAGGTAAAATAACCCAACCGACAGCAATTTTGGTGGAAATAGTGAACTGTATAGATCACGACAGACCATGGTGCCACGTGCAGTAAAAAAAAAGAAAAAAAAATTGCAGACAGTGTCATCAAGTTTTACTGCAGTTTCATGTAATGAAAATGGATTTGTTTTATATTAAAAGGAATTAACTTCATACTATTGACTGTTGATAGGAAGCTGCATACGAGAAGCAAAGAGCTGCAATTAGGCCATGTGTGTGTTATATATAATTGCATTATTTTTTGGTGCATATCCACTGCAGATGTACCAGTTATTATGATAGTTCAACACAGTCTCTATTTCATTCTACTAATCAAACTGGCCAATTATTTGTCAACTCTCTGATTTAATCAGCTCTTATTTTTTCTGTCTTCTAAAATAGCGCTTCCCAAACTGTGGGCTGCAGCCCCCTTGGGGGCTGTGAAATAATGAAAACAAATTTAAAATGTTTTAAGACTAAGTAGATTTTTTTTTAATCTTAAAAGAAACATATTTAATTTTTATTAGTTATTAGCCTGTGTAGCTCGGTAGAAGTGGCGTTTGCACTCTACAGCACTTGACCGCACGACGAAAGGTGTTCGAATCTAGTCGCCGACTAGAGGAATTTTTCTAAGCCTTTTCTTGACCGGTTCTCCTGGAAACTCGGGTTTTTTGTCCCGGAAACTCAAGAAAATCTGCCGTTGGGCCCACACTATTTTCAGACATTAAATATATGGTGTTAGGGTTAAGGACCACCAGATGGCAGCACATACTAGCTGTCTTCTTCACTGTGTGCCGATTAATTAGTGATAGCCTTGGGCCAGCTATCTCTGATTGGCTACCAGTGGAGATTGAACTGCCCACTCAGTCTCCAAAAGTTAGATAGGACTAAAAAAAAAAAAAAAAAAGAACTGCCTCGCCTACTCCCTATACCGGAACAAAAAGGCATTAGCTGATTTTTTTGTTCTTAGATTTTAATGGAAAAAATCACACACAAACATATGCTTATTCATATAAGTTTCATTTCAAAGGTATTGATAAAAAGATTACAAACAAAATCTTGAATATAAATACAATAAATATTATAATATATGTCTCTATTACGATTTTTTTTTTATTTTTGATGGGGCCGTTAAATATTTTCATTTTTCCAAAGGGGGCCTTGACATCCATAAGTTTGGGAAGCACTGTTCTAAAGCACTCCAGTGCACAGTCCATCTAGTTAATGCTATCTTTCATCTCTCATTCTGTTTAAATGACAATACCAATATAACTGCAAAGTCTTGAGTATTAATAATATCAAGTTCTTTTGATATCTTGAATACAATTCTGCCTTATTGATGTGATCAATTTTACTCCTGTAATTTCCTTAAAAGTTAGTTATGTTGTCTGGTTGTTGAACAGCTGTTTATAGGAGTTAAGTTCCTGGAAGTACAGGCATAAGAGATACTTATATAATGGGAGCCAATGATATGTTCTAATCCTACAAAAATCAATAAATTAAATAGAAAACGTATGTTACTAATGTACATAAATAAAATAATGAAATTCAGCATCCATTCTTTTTTTTATAACTTCCATTTATACCTCCAAACTTATGGACTTGCATGTCTTCTTTTTACATAATTGTTTACTTAAACTTCTGCCACTTCTATTCATCTTAATCTTTCACTTTATGCAGTAAGGTTTACTCCAAACTTAGAGTATTATTCACTTATAATGCAAATATGAATCACAGTCATAGAAGTGGCTTCGCTCATTCACACTTCAGATTCATTCTATGGTTGAATGAGACTGGAAGAGCCTGCCAGTAGACTAGTTCACACGAGAAAACGGTGAAAAGTTCACTACATGATGCTTGCTTCGTGTGGAATTTTCTGCTTTTATTTATTTTTTTTTAATCTATTTTTTTCACTTTTATTTAAATTTTTCCCCTTTAGAACAAAACCAGCATCGTTCTTAGGTTGTGTAAATAGAAGCATTATACTTCAATTTCCAGATGAAATTAACTCCTTATATGCTCACATCAAGTTCTGTATTGAACATAAATCTAACAACAGTCTCCCCCTTTTTGGGTACTTTAATACATCATAACTCTGCTGGTAGTATTGAATTTTCTGTTTACAGGATGCCATCCTTTACACACAGATATATCCACACACATCATCCTTCACAAAAAATAGGTAGTCGTGTACATTGAGCATGCACAGTTTATTCTTCTGAGCCTCTTCTATTAGAAGAATTAAATAAAATAAAATTTACTCTATCACTTAATGGATACAGCAGACCTTGATACAGAAAATATATATTATCCCTCTTTCATATTACACTCTGATGTTAAAAGGATAAAGGAACATCTGAACAAGGACACTTTGCAGATATAATTTGTATACCACTTCAAACCAGCCGGAAGTTGGCATCTTTCTTACTGCCTAACAAAGATACATTATCACTTCTATTACTTATTTACATGAAAACACAAGGCATAGGTGATACTATTTATTTGATTAGAAGGCCAGATATTTCGGTCTGAAACTTAGACCATTTTCAGTGGCAGTGACAGTTGATTACAAGGTAGAATGTCACCCATTGAAAATGTTTTGTATGTTTCAGACCAAAATATCTGGCCTTAAATATCTGAATAATACTCCAAAATTATTCACTTATAATGCAAATATGAATGTCAGTCATAGAAGTGGCTTCGCTCATTCACACTTCATTCTATGGTTGAATGAGACTGGAAGAGCCTGCCAGTAGACTAGTTCATTCTAATCAAATTCTTCTAATCAAAAATAGCATACCTATACCTTGTGTTTTCATGTAAATAAGTAATATAACTATAGCACAAGTTTTTCTAAAAGAACATTATTACTTCTATCTTTGCCTGATGCATTCAAATACCCTGTTCTGCTATTGTTAGAATCAAAGAACATCAAGATTATGTAAAGGTATTATTTTTACGGCTATTTTGCCTGCTTTTGTTTAGGGGTGTCCCTTTTTTAATGTCATTGGCTTTTTACTCAAGAATTCTTAGGTCATTACAGCTGTATTTTAGAGACAAATATATGTAGAATAATAGAGGAAGAAAATTCGCACATCCCTTTTTTTTTTTGGATGTTGTTGGTTGTCTTCTTTCTGCGATGTGCTTACTTCTGCTATTAAGCTGTTAAAAAGGGGGGGGGTGAGGCAATGTGGGAGAATTCATTTCAAAAAATCCGGGTTTTTTTATATAATATATATATACGTTATTTTTTTAAGGGCGCTTTTTTTGGAGGGTGGGAAGAGATGGAAGAAGGGACTGAAAATAGAAATTGTTTTTTTGAGGAAGGGGGAAGATTTATGGGAAAAAGGAGCCCGGGAGAGGGTTAACGGGGCGCAAGCCATTTTGATCATGTGTCGTCATCGGCTCATGGGAGGAAACTTCTCAAAAGCAGACTTTTCCGGACCCCTCTTCACTTTTAACAGCAGAAGTATGTACATTGCAGAAAAGAGACAACCAACAACATCCAAAAAAGGTATGTGTGAATTTTCTTCCTCTATTATTCTACATATATTTGTCTCTAAAATACATCTGTAATGACCTAAGAATTCTTGAGTAAAAAGCCAATGACATTAAAAAAGGGGCACTCCTAAATGAAAGCAGGCAAAATAGCCGTAAAAATAAAAGATTATATAATATTTCTGGAATCTGAAGGTTCAGGCCTTGCTTCTCATGCCACTGACTCTAGACAGAGTTCATTGGAACCATACCAAGATACTATACTATAGTAGGTTCAAATTTGATCATCTATTTTTTGAATCGTGTGAAGTTCTATACCACTGTCGTAATCTTAATCAGACAGACTGTATGCCTATTTAAGTTTTGGGAAGTAATCTGTTAATTGTTTATAATTTTTTTAAATGAATTAATTATACACATATTCCCACATCTCTGAACTCTAATAGTGTTTCCTCCACTGTACAGCTGTGACTGAGATACATGATATTATATGCATGCTGTATGACTTGTATTCAGAATTTAAATATTGTTACCATTTCTGCCTGCTTCCTGAAAGAAGCTCATGTTGAGTGAAATATATAATAAATTATATGTAATTTTCTCTTACATGTGTGAAGCCGTCATTTAAAAATATTAGAAGCATTATAAACCAAATCCCTCAATATTGGAAAATTACTGTCTTTTCAGGCCATCCAGATTTATGGTTTTCCCTTTAGTATCAAAAAGAATGAATCTTCCAAATGCATGAAAGATTGCTTATGTGTGTAGAGGACAGGGAGAAAGAGAATGAAAGAAGGTCCTCTTTTCTTCAGTTTTAAGGAATCCATTCATATTTGCTTCTTTTTTTTTTTTTTTTTTTTTTTAAGTGTTAAGAAAAATGTAAAAAGAAATTATTAACATAGAGTTGTCTAATTTGCATGCCAGAACATAACTTCAATTTACCAACTTGTTGAAAATGGTTTTTTATTCTTGGGTTTTTTTTAGGTTGGAAGGAAAGAGGAGCACGAATTCCTTCAAGTCCCTGTATGGTAGCCAGACTACATTCAGTAGTGCCTCCAAGCCCTTGCAGCTTACATAGCTGTACTGGCTCTGACACGTCAGCACTTCCAGAAGGTGCTTTTGAGGATACTATTAGCTGCCTGAGCTTTCAGCCTGGATGCCTTAATGCAACATGGGACAAAGGTAGCCTCATGACCTGTTCCATCCATTCGGACCCTGGTATTAAAGGTACAACCCCTCATTCTTCACCTTTAGTCACACACAAGCAGTTTGCCACACTTCCTAAAGCTGCTGCAGCCATTCGAAGACCTTGGCCCACAATGCCAGGTGGCACGTTAGGCACACCAAAGGGATCTTGGGATTGTTTAGAGTCTCAGTCAAGTACAGGTCTTTCAGAGAGCACAGATTTCTCAGAATCTTCTAGTCAGGGTTCACGTATTCAGTCTCCGGTAATGACAAGAAAGACGGAAAATGCTGAAGTAGAGATAGAAGATGCAGCACAAGATAATGAAGATAAAGATGAAGTCACACGATTGTAGTTTTTATTTGGAAGTTCCTGAATGCATTTTTCTTGAATATTACTAATTCTGTTAACTACATTAGTAATTAGTTAATAGAAACAAGTGACTTTTGTAGAACAATTAACAATATTTTCTCTATGAAATTGGTTTTCCAAAGCAACAGCTACAGCCTTCTCAATTAACTTTTTGAACTAACTGACTGACTGGTTTTTAAGATTGCCAAGAGGTAGCCTTTCAGCTTTGAACTAGATCTTTTTAAAGTTTGGAACAGCAGACTGTTACGTTGAACCTAGATTTTTCTTCCTTCTGAAGTTTTGCATTTTAGCATCAAATTTGAACTGCTGTTTCCATTCAGCCTACCTTTTCTAAATGATTGTTTTTGTATGTTAACTATGTTAATTAATGTGCAATTAACTTTCTTTTTCTTTATAACATGTGACATTTTTGTAGCATAGTTAATTCCTTTTGCTTCTAAGAAGTGTGAAATATTTATTAACATTTAGATTATTTCTGTACATTGATTTAGAATATTTATTGTTCATAAAGTTTTATTTATTTCTAATTATTTTTAGGATAATTCTTTTCAGAGAATGGTATTAACCGATGTCTTTATGGCATTTAAAATGCGTTGTTCAAATAAGAGATCACAATTTATATGGCCCGAATTGTATCATATTTTAAGTGAAAGTACATATTTATCACTAATCAAAATGTAATAATTTATTTGCACAAAAATTATGTGTTGGGAGGGGGGTGGGAAGAAAGATGTATAGATATAGAAATTGTTGAGAGTTTAGAGAAGAATGCTAAATGTTAAGTTAATTTTGTCTCGTATAGCACGTAAAGAAACAATTTACCTTTGATGGGGAGAATCACGTTTGCACTTTGTAATTTTTATGTCATGCATGAAAAGTTCCATTTTCATAAAACTTTATTTTTCAAAGAAATATTAATAATCTTATCCAATAACAATCTCTTTTTCTTATTCACTTGGTATCTATATATAAAATGAAGAATATTACAATGATGTGTATATAAACATATACATAGTGAAACTTGTTTAAACAATATCTCACTTTAAAAAAAAAAGTTTGCATTTCACATGCAAGATTTTCTAATGTACATGGTAGTTATTTGGAATATAAAAAGAACAAAATAAAAAAAAGAATATTTGTTTACCGTATATTTTTGTGTGAATATCTAACTAAATCTCTGCGGACATTTTTAAAGCTTTTTTTTTTTTTTTTTTTTTTTTTTTTGGAATAGTTTAACTGTGCCTACTAGAAAAAAAAAAAAATCCTTATTCTTGTTTTGGCAGGATTCTAAATTATTCAATTTTTTCTCTTCTTGACTTGACCTGGTGCCTTGTTTTGCCTCACAGGTGATTTGCATTCTTGCAGGTTCAAGGATCAACATTTTTTTTAAAACATATATTTCTTGTAAACCATTGAATTGAATGTACAAATTTTGTTGCAAACTCCACTAGCAAATAAGTACTAATCCTTGCTTTTATTAATAATCCTAAGTGTTTTGTAGTTGGCAAGCATACGCAGTAGTGTTGCCAAATGAAAATTACGAAAAACGGCTAAATCTTTAAAAAAAAAAAAAAAAAAAAGAGTTAAATATAAAAATTTGAAGCTAAAATTCTAAAAGTAGTAGCTGATACTTTAAGTTACTTACTGTATTCAAGTTGAAGTGATATACTTGCATATAAGTAGCTAAATACATCTTCCTTGTGGTCTTCTGCACTTAATTTACCCACATTTTCACTTAGATTTTCAGCTTTATTATATGTGGCTATCGTTCCAATATTACTCAGTGTAGATGCTGGTAAATGATAGTCTGTACAGCAATTGTTGTTAATCCTGAGGCCATACTTGACTGACAAAATAGCTGTCAGCATTGGCAATTCCATCTTGTTTCTTAATTTAGTTTTAACTACATTCATGGAACTAAAAATTCGTTCAATTTCCGCATTAGAATTTGACAGTATTAATAAATTTATTGCACACTGAGCAATTTCTTTAAATGGATTCATTCCAGATGCATCTTTATATTCTCATACTTCAGTCCAGAATAGCTCAGTGTTTTTTATATTTCTCCATTTATTTAAGTGGATAGTACTGTACTGGTATTCAGAAGAAGCAACATCTTTTTTTTGTTTTCAGCATTATTTCTAAGATGGGAGTAGCAGGTTCTTTTATATGTTTTAGGATATTGTCAAACAGAAAAAGAAGACATCATTCTTAAAATATTCAAGTTTTCAGGCATCCTTTGCTTAAGCTGTTTGAAGAGACCAAGAAGAAACTGTCTTGCTCTACTTCTAAGATTTCGCTCATCATTTTGCGTTATTTTCTTTTGTATCATCAACTCTGAAATTTTTATTCCAAATCTATAACCAAGATTTGGGCCTGGATCCAAATAGTCCTCAATCTCTGACTAGAAGGTCGACTGTGGATGATGGTAGCACTACCATACTAGCAATATAGCGAATCAAAAGAGAAAGATCTTCAAATAATCTCATCTTATCTGCACTGTTAGATGCGAAAATTTTGTTAACTTGCTGAACTTGAACTAGAACAGGATGCAAAAATAAAAGATACAATAGATGCCTTTCATCTTTGTACATCTCCCACAAAATTTGAGCTTTGTAACATTTCTCAGTCACACTCACGACTTCGAAGTGAGTTTTTAATTCCAACCACTGGCTAAGAATTCTGTCTATTGCAGGTTCAGTGGAGAGCCACCTTGTTGCACAACTGCTTACAATTTTCAGAGGAGCATCATCTTCGTTGATAGTTTGATACAACTCTTTGTATGCTGCTTGTCTTGAAGAATAATGTGAAAACCACTTATACGTTTCGGCAACTAAAAATTCTAATTTTCTTGGGAGAGATTCTGCACAAATGTGAGACATTGCCAGTTGTAATGAATGGCATACACATCTAATTAAAATTAAGGAGGGAATATATGCCTTCAGTTGTTCATAAATGCCATTATTGACACCAATCATAACACTGCCATTGTCTGTACTGATTGCAATGAGATTTTTAATGTCCAGTTTCTTGGTCAAGAGCTCTTTTTTCAATGCAGCCACAATACCACTAGCGTCACACTTTTCTAGAACCACCATGCTCAGAAATGTATGCATAATTTTGTTGAATTTCCTGCTATAATAAATGATGGCCATTCCTAAAATCTTATTCACTGTGATATCATTTGATTCATCTATTAGCAAGCTGAAATTTTCATCTCCAATGTCTGCAATTATATCTTCTTCAAAATTGCCACTTAGAATATTCTTTACAATTGCAGAGCACTTAGTTCGGTGCATTTTTACCTTTGGCATAATTTGACTGTCTGGGATGATATTTTTGCAGAGATCTACTAGATGATCGCAACTGTTGATTGATAGTGACAACAAAGAAATAATGCTAACCTACCTTCAAAGTTCGCGGTCTCATCAGACTTTTTCACAAGCATATTTGTAATAGGAACAGCCTTATATCGAACTCCAGCAAGATGTTTCTTAGTTTCGCTATGCTTTACAAGTTGACAATATTTAGCAGCTATATCACATCTGCAAAACTTACAGTGGCCTTTTGTAGTGTCACCAGGAACTTCACACAACCATTTACTAAACATTCCCATTTGCAACCACTCCCTCCTAAATTTTTGCTTGTAAGCTTTATTTTTCTCTTTGCTCATTTTTGAAGAAGGGTATACAATTCTTTACAGCAACGAATTACGATCAGTCTTTGAAAACTTTCCACTCCTATCATAACTACCAACCAGCACACTATGCAAAGACTAACTTGTAGTGGTGCTATTAACTTTAAAATGACAGACTGTTGGGCCACGTGACTGCCTGACGTTATCATGCATTTGAAACATGTACGATACTCGTACCAAACATACAATATAATTCCTTATCGAATGCAAACATCTGGAAAACTTTTAAAACAATTTCTTTAACAGTAAGTTATAAAAACAACTAAAAAGAGTTGTAACTAGTTCTGAAGGAGCTAGATTTGGAGCTAGGTGCTAGATTAAAATTTTTGGAGCTAGGGAAGAAAAAAAAAGAGCTAAAAAGTGTTTAAAGTTATTGTTTGCTGTATTTGCTAGTGAGATCTAGTTATGTAATTTGATGGCTCTTTGGATACCTTTTTAGCCTTGATACAGCTGAATAAGTTCTGACATAAACAAGTTTCACTGTGATGAAGATAAATATGATAATTTTGAAATGTCTAGGCCTTTTATTTTACCTTCCAGGAAATGTAGTGATATCTCAGTATAGTGAGCTCAGGTATAGGATTAACTGCTATATTGTAATTATCACTATTACCATAAAAAAAGAAAAGAAAACACTTGTAGTTTGTACTACAAATGATCAGTTATTCATTGATCAGTAAACTGTTAGAATGATTATAAAATAAATGCAAAACTTTTGATATTCTATTAAACTTACACAAGATAAGTTGTAATTCAACTGACTTAAGGTGATCGGGAGTGCAAGATGTGTAATTCAAATGACTCATTCTGCCACTGAAGCAGTGTGCATGATTGTATGTATTCTTTTGCTACACACACACTTGCAGTACTTTCAACATTCCTTAGCATTGTGGGCATCTAGTGATGGGAAGCCGTAGTAAACAAGGGATATAAAAACTCAGTCTCTTTAGTAAAGGGATGTGCCATTAAGTATCTAAGGCAGCAATTTGTAATAAAGTAATGTAAAGCTAAAAGATTATATAGTTAAAATGATAAATTTTGTTGGGAAGGAATAGACTTATTTGTAACTGATGTGAGGTTAAAATCAAGAAATAGGTTCCTATCTGGTTTTATTTTATTAAATGATTAACATGAACTGCATGATTTTGCATTCTAACTAGTTTCTGTCTGTAATGCATTTCATTCAAATTAATAATTTTGCTTGTGATAAATTGTAGTACTTAATCCCACCTCCATAGAACGAACATGTATTTTATTCATTTATGTTGAGAACTTGTTAGAGTAAAATTTTTTGGTATTTCTTGCAGCCTCATTCTATTGAGACTTCACAGTAGTTGAAGGGGGGGGGGGCGGATATAATTTAAAATAATAAATTTATTGTGATGGAAAAATGTTTTCATGCAAGACGTAAAAATACTTTGCCAGTGTGAACAAGTTTTTACTTTTGCTATTTGCATAATTTCATATTTTGTTAATGTTATTGCCTTGGTTTTACACTTTGTACAATTTTGTTAATTTTTTGCAGATTTGATTTATTTACTAATTTGTTAAAGTAGTTATAAATTGCAGTTTGTTGTGGAATTTTGTTGCTTTTTTTTTTATCTATAGTGTCAGTTCCATGAAGTCATTATAATATTAATCTTTTATTTTAAAAGAATCTGAAAAATTCCTTAATGATCTCATAAGTCAAGGTGTCTCTAGTCCATTCCTATTTCTGGAATGAATAGATTTGTGTAAATACTATGGTCTTGTATTGCTGAACATGTAAAGCAGTTATAATGTTCTTGCTTCACATTTTTTCATTAGGTGCACTCATCTACATATACAAATATACACGCTCACACATACACCTATATATAAAAATATATACATATATTTTAGCTCAGGATTAAAAAATGCTCTTAAAGATGGGATATAAAACAAATAAGCAGTTTTGTACTTATCATTTTTATGTTTGTGTGTATTAAAAATCCAATGAAAATATATTTGTATAGTATATGTGTAGCCAAGAAACTTCTTTTACATAAATGAGGTCACATTCTAGCTCAATGTCAAGTGTGCTTTTGCTTCTGTGCCATAGACTTTGGTGCATACATGTGTAAAAGTTTGTACGTGTGTGTGTGTGTGTGTGTGTGTGTGTGTGCGTGCGCGCGCGCGCGCGCACATGAGAGAGAGAGACATCGCAGAGTAGTTTTCAAGTTGTTTTGAAAGGTTTGCAAATAGAATATAAGACCTCAGAACAATTGTTCTAAATCCTGTTCCCTAAGCATGGTATTTATTATCTTGTTAATATAGAAATGCCATTTTGTAATCGAGCTGAATTTGTTTAAAATATGAGTTTATTTTTTGAAAACTTATAAAACGTATATACAACTAGTACTTCAGTGTCTTCACATTGGCTCTCCTCTAGTCTTTCAAATATATATGCTGTATATAATATATGTAAGACAAACCACCATGACAGTTTTTTCCATATCATGAGAGGAGATATTTATTACTAAATAAATCTGGTTATTTTCCAAGAGGACAGATCTGTAATTGTGTATTGTTCTTGAAAATGACTCGTTCTTTCTTTAACATTAGCTACATAATTAGCCCAGAAAAGAACTGAACTATGCTGTGAAATTGTGTAAATAGTTATTTTTTTTAATATGTTAACAAAAAAAAGAAAAAAACTGATTCCCTTATGTTGTTAAAATATGATTTATGTAATCTCGATAAATAAATCTTTTAAAAATCCCACTAATATATTTTAATTCTTTAAAACAACAAGTATCCAAATTTTCTAAGGGAGTATTTATCTTTCCTAATTTGCACTTTAGGAAAGATAAATTTCAGTTCAAATGATATTTGTTCTCTGGCTGGTTTGTTTTGTGGTATGAAAAACTCGAGTAGCTTCTGTCACCTTCATATAAAACTAGTCAGCTGACCTTGCAGTTCTTTTGAAGTTTTCTTAAGTTTTAGAATTTGAAGCCTGGTTTTTCCAAATGAAGGGCAGATGGTCATCCTGAATGAAGGGTTATCTTCCAGTTTTTTGCACAAAATAGACTAATTTCATCATTACCTGGCTTGTGTTGCACCTTGACATTTAATATCATTAAAAAAAAACAAGAAACACTAGTTAAGAGTAAGAACACTAACAAAAGGCACTGTAGACAAAAGCTTAGTCACAAACGATAGAAATCACATAGGCTAAAGTTGAATTTCTTTTGATAACAGAGTTACACAGAACTTCACCCTAAACTGTTGTCATTGGCCATTGGGTATTTTCAAAGGAATGTGGCTCAAAGATGAGAGTGTGCCCTAATTTCGATTCTAAGTCTGCGTGTATTTAATTGCATTTTCTGACTCTTGACGAAAAGTCTTGTTTCTACTTGTGGATATTTTTAGTCCTCTTCCATTAGGCATTTGTTATTGTATAATGAATGTCTTTAGAGTTCACATATTTGTGATTTATGACTTTTCCTCTTTAATAAGCATTGTTTATCTTCCTTGCCTTGAAGTTATGTTTAATTAAGCTTAGCTTAAAAATATGTACAAAGAAATTTATCAAATGTTGATGTATTTTTATGGAAACTTGACTATGAGGACAATAATTAACTATATAATAGCAAGATTTACTTTGCACATCCCATGTATACATAACTTCTATTTTGCTATTCTATAGCTGTTGTTATTTTGAAATATTCTGTCATGTCTTTTTGTAGTGTGTTTTGTTTTTCTTTGTAAATGATCAGCAAATTCAGAATTTTCTTTGTAAATTCAAGAAGTCCTGAAAATCTATATACTTCTGGTACAAAAGCAGAATATTTTTTTTTTTAATATTTTACTTTATGCCTCTGCATGACATGTCTTTTATCATTGACTGAAAGTGATCGGTAGTCATATAGTTATGTGTTAATAGCAATCTTATTTAAAAATGATACTAAATATGCTATTCTTGAGCTTAAAAGTACTCCTTGAAAGGGAAATCGGCAGGGTTGAATTTGCACATCGTGCATCCACTAAAAATTCTGCTGAATCATTTTTGAATATTATCACTATATATTGATTATCAATTGTAATTTGTGAATTGTTGACTTTGAAAGGTTCCAGTTACTTTCAATATTACAAATATGACTAAAATGGTAAGCAAATAATATGCATCTTAGAAAATCTGAGAGCCTACCCAACAACATCTTGCTTTTATTGATATTTGAATATTCCTTATACTACTTTGTACAGCTGGCTGATCCACTTCCCTGTTGTTATTTTGAAATATTCTGTCAGCGAAATCCATTATGGCTTGGCTTAAGGATAACATCTCTAATTTGTTGGCAATTCCAATAGGCCATTTTACATCAATACCCTCTGAAGTGAAATGCCTGTGGGTAAATATTCTCCAGGATGTCATCATCACCAAAAAAAACAAACAAAAAAAACTAGTCTTGCACAGAGACTGAGGCTAATTTTCCATGAAAAGCCATGTGGAAAGTTTACAATGCAAGACTAGAGGTTTTTTTTGTTTGTCTTTTTGGTGGTGATGACATCCTGGAAAATATTTCCCCACAGGCATTTCACTTCAGAGGGTATTGATGTAAAATGGCCTATTGGAATTGCCAACAAATTAGAGATGTTATCCTTAAACCAAGCCATAATGGATTTTGCTGTAGGGTAGAGGAAATGTGGACCAGTAATCTTTATGGTGACCAATTCTATGCTATGTAAAATGACCAAAAAACATTTACCAGTACTACTATGCTTTACAGTGCATGGAGACATTGGGTAAATGTAGTGTCTTCATAGTGTTTACTAAGCTGTTACCATATCTACTCGCTCATTTAATGGGAGAAAAGATCATTGATGGTCTCTTTCACTTGTCTTGAGTCCAACTGGCTTTTGAATGATTGCACTATAACTGTTCTTGTGAGGATTACCTAACAATGTGTGTTACAGTCAGCAAACCCCTTTCTGCAAAAATTCATGGACTTTTGGGTTGTAACATTGCTTTGGTATTCCCATCTCTATTTATGTGAATGTTCCACACTGTTGTGTTGGGAGAAATCTGACACATTTTATTTTATATTCATATAATATGATATTCAAAAACCTGTTGCAAAGTTAAGCTCTGCTATCTATGCTATTTTTCTTCAAACAGAATGATGCTTACTGATATCTCCCTTGTATATGTATTCTTGTAGATAACATCCGTGTAATGTGGGTTTGTATTTGCATATTGCATTTTTGTTGGGATTTTCTGTATTTTTGGCAGCACATTATATACTTCTGAGAATAGTGTTCGACTGTGATATACAAGTAAAAAGAAGTATCAATGTAAGGAAACTGCAACTCAACTGCCATTTATATTATTATCTGAGACCTCTAGAGTCAAGGAGTCATCAAAAGAGAGGCTATAAATCACCCAAAGCAGCTGTCATTCTTTCCCTTAAATTCATCCACACTCACTATCCCTAAAGGCAAACTATTCCACTCACTTGCTGCTCTGCGAGAGATAAACCTAGCTCTTACCCCTTTCTTGACTACAAACAAACTTTACTTCGCCCCTGAACAGATGTTAACCTTATACAAATCCACCAGCTATCGAATACTGCTCTCACATATGAGGTGGAGCCCCTAAAAGCTCTCTTAAAATGCTTGACTCAATACAGAGGAGAGCAGTTAAACTTATTAATGACCCATCTCTTACCAACTCATCCCCCCCCCACTTTCACACAGACTATCGGTCTCCGTACTGTGTGTTTTCTACAAATATTTCCATGGGAAATGCTCATCTGAAATAACATTAATAATTCCTCCATTTAGTACTAAGCTTGTTGGAACATGTGTAGCTACTGCTCAACATCCCTTCACAGTGTACCTTGAAACAAACAGAAAAGTTTCTTTTCCTTCATCCTTGCAACTACCGTATTGTGGAACAGTCTCTCCCCCCCCCCATTGTGTTTCCCAAGGAATACAATATACAGTCTTTCAAATCAAAAGTAAACAAGTTCCTCCTTTCTCAACCTACTACCCATCTAGTACTAATGTATTATAGGTTGATCAATGTATAAATAACTTCTCATTTATGGGCCCAACATTAAAAAAAAGGGCAAAGTTGGTAAAAAAAAGTAACTTCTGTTAAAAATTTTCACTTTGTTGGAACCAAAATAACTGTTGAGGCTTTGGTACAGTGAAATACTCTTCCTTGATATCTAGATCTGATCTAAACTTCATCACTAGAGAGTATACCTCCCAAATATTTCAAGTTTTTACCACTCTTGAAGACTTGTGCATTGAATGTAACATTACATTTCCTCTATGATTTTAAACCATGCTCTTGCTGTTAATTTGAAAACTGAACAGTTTCTACAGCTGTTTCTCTTTTTTGACTGTTAAATATATCTTCAACACTACAATGAACAGCAATGGAGGTAACATGCTTTGTTCTAATAGTCTGGTATTAAGTGTAAACCATTCCAAATTACCAAATTTATTGTTTGCACAGTTGTTATATTTAACATACTTTCTTGATCATGACTATGTCTTCTTTCCTTATGCTTATCTTTTCTTTTTCTCAACTTTCCCAGACATTTTTACGTTGAATCCAAACAAGGACTTTTCCCCAAATCGTGAAATGCCATAAATAGACTGTTTTCCAAATTTTCAGCATATCTCCATTTCCCTTTCAACAAAAATCAATGCTTGATTTATGTTTTCTAAAATCACTGCTCTTAGATGCTACTTTCTTTTATCCCTTATTCCTATTACCGTTATCTTTTTATAAATCTTTGCATGCTCACACAATAATATTATTGTGTGAGCATGCAAAAACTACTTACTAAACGTCTTTCTTGAGCTTCCTGTGTATACATGAACAATAATCCTCTTGGTCCAATCATCAGGTATTACCTTTTATCCAAATCAGTCTAAAGATGTGTAACCATTTCAGTCCTATGCTACCAGAAGCTCTGATCAATTTAACAGCCAATCCTATCCAGGGGATTTTCATTAATGCTTTGTCATCTCTATTATACATATTTCCCTATTATCTCTATATATACATTCAAGTTTATTTTGCTGTGTTTAATAGATCTTCAAAACAATCTTGCACACATCATTATCATCTCTCTGCTAATAGTCACAAACATTCCATATCCCTTTTATTAAAATTAATCTATAAGATGTCTATTTTTCCATTAATATCTTTCAACTTGTGTGAATTTAATTATTAGTTTTTTGCATGGCTCTTTCTTTCATTATAAACAGTTCATTTAATATAATTTTTTATGAACTTCCAAAAAAGCTTTAGTTTTTTTTTTTAATAACTTAACTCCTTTATCTCCACTAGCATGCTATTTTCCCCTCCTTCTGTTCTTCTTTCTACCATGAAATCTTGAAATTTCTCTCATTCTTCATTTACATTATCTGTCTTACATTTACATCTAGTCTCCACCTTTGTCATTACATTTAAGGTTTTTAGGGAAAAAGATTATCACAGAAAAATTGCCACCATTTTCTAGCCCTAATACCGTTGATGATGGTATTTTTGTGCGGGGGAGGGTTAAAGTTTCCGTGAGGAAAACCTCTCTTGTGCCAAAGGTTGACTAGCCATATAGCCTGGAAAAAGTCCATGTAGTTGGATTAGAATAGAACTAAAAATAGTCTTTCTTCGGGTGGTCCTAGCACTGTGCAAGTAAACACCATTTCCACATTGCTACACATGCACCCACAATGTGATAATATTTATTTAAAAAAAAAAAAAAACGTACTAAACCAAAGGCTTTCGATTATTCAAGTACATTTTTGTCTTCAGAAGTTCTGTTCTTAAATAATTGTAGTTCTGGCATTGTTTATGTATGTGTTTAATTAGATGCTTTTGTGACCATGTGCATTCATAGTACTAGGTTACCTGATGAAAGACTGTTATAAGTTTGATTCTGGTTGCCGATTAGAGGAACTTTTTCTAAGCATTTATTCAACTAGTTCACAAGTTAAATTTCTGGCGTGAACGAATAGTTTTTTTAGTTCCCAAAAGCGAGTTTTTCTCTCTGCATCACATACAATCTATCGTAGAACTCGCACTATTACAGAAAATAATATGAATATTAGAGTTTCGGGGGCCTGAACTAACTATAATTGCAGGTTTTAAGGATGGCTGACTGCTAATCTTTTTCAAAAAAAAAGTTAGGGTTAAAGAAACTGTTTATTCCCTTTGGATAATAAAATGTACTGTAGCATTTATTTTTATTTGATATACAGGGTGTTCGGGATAAATTTGACATATTTATAATTAATTATATTTTTCCGTAAGTTACATGTATTAACACACACTTCTCTTCATTTAAAAGTTTGGACCCTTCTTCATTCATATACAAGATGTCAGAAAGGATGGATAGCTGGAACCCACCTGAATCATGGAAGAGAATAACTTGTATCATGATGATTCGTGCCCGCCATCAAAATAAGGATATTACGACTGCTGCCCAATGCTCCCTGAATACAGTAAAAACAATCAGGCATGAACTAGAGACTTGCAATGGTGACTACGAGGATGTAGCAAGAAGAAAGATCCCTAGCAGACGATCTGATTGCGTTCGTACAGCAGAATTCCTCGCAAATCTGCAGGAACAGGTGTTGAAGAACCCTGGCATTGGAATTCGGGCTTTGTTCGTGGAGTTGCTAACTGTAGTCAAGCTCTGGATAACAAGGGTAGCCAATGGTAGGCCGTATGTATGGCAGCAGGATTCGGCCCCTTGCCACACCTCTGGGAAAAGTCAAAAATGGTTGTCTGAAAATTTCTACGACTTCACCAGTCCAAATGTTTGGCCTCCAAACTCCCCAGACCTTAACCCCATGGATTATTTTGTATGGGGCGCAGTTGAAAAAGACACCAATCGCACTTCCAGTAATACAAAAGCCCAGTTAATGGATAAAATTAAAACAGTTTTTGCGGCCCTTCCCAGGGAGACTGTAGCATCAGCTTGTTCGAGGTTCCAAAGCAGAATTGAAGCTGTGATCAATGCTAATGGTGGTTATTTTGAGTAAATCTTGTTGATAGTATTGTAATTAACTCTGCCTGTAATGTTTTTTTGTCAATTCATTAAATTTAATAGATACAAAGAAGATTTTCTTTTTCCTTACGAAACTGTCAAATTTATCCCGAACACCCTGTATATATATATATATATATATATATATACACACACACACACACACTCTCTCTCTCACAAGATGATCAAAATTAAAGTATTCCTGTTTAAGGCCTTGTGGAGCGCCACCAAGTGATCCAAAGGCTTCCAAACTTTGCTGGAATACACTGCGTCATACAGAAGCGATACATGAAAGAAAAATTTCATCAAGGGAGTACTGTATGATGTACCGAATATAATTTGTTGGATTGCATGCGGGTTTTGCATAGCCCATACCTGGCAATTGTGGATATTCACAGCTCATTCAGGTGAAAGTGAGCCTTATCTCCCCATAAAATCATCCGTGGCCATGCAACTTCCAACTCCAGTGAACTAAGGAATGTTAAAGTGGATGTCAGTCGACCTTCCAAGCCCTACGTGCACAACTCCTGTGTTGCCCCCGGGGTTATCTTGAATGTTATCTTTCTACTCATTCAAGGCTTATCTTGAATCAGTAGAAACACTTCAATTCAATGTTATACTTTTGAATAAATCCAGTACAAATCTTCAAGATTCCCTGACTAAGTTGAATAACTGTTGTAATAAATTTAGTATGAAAATCAGCACTTAAAAGACAATGAAAATAGGCAGAAACATTGAAAACATTAACTGTATCCTGAATGAATCTATATAGAACAAGTAAACGATTTCAGCTATTTAGGCACAAGATTTAGTGAAGATGGTAAATTAAATATGGAAATAGACAACAGAATCAACAAAGTTGGTATGGTAGGAAGTCAGCCGAATAAATTTATACGGAATTAAAAATTCTTGAAGACACTAAAGTAGCTGTATACAAGACAGTGTTCGAACCAATTTTAACTTATAGATCTGAGAGTTGGGTTAGAGATAAAACACTTGACCAACGACTAGAGACCGGAAATATGAGAGTCCTGAGAAAGATCAGGGGTGTGAACAGACTGCATCAATGGCAATATATATTAAAACGAGGATATTAGGAAAGAACTTGACAATTGGCAGCATCCAGGAATGCGTTAGCAGAGCTAATCTCAGGTGGTATGGTCACTTAAACAGAATGGGCGAGAAAAGATTAGCAAAATAAGTATTCTCTGCAAGGTTGGAAGGAAAAAAACTTAAGGAAGACCAAGGTATAGGTGGATTGATACGGTACAATGTGCCTGAGAAGACAGAAATATAAGATCTGATAATGTTGGAATCTTGACAGATAACAGATTTGTTTGGAGGAAAATTGTTGATCGAAAGTTAATGGTATAACTTTTTCATTTAGTACTATCATAATATCCTGTACATCCACTGAGGGTACATATCAGGAATATGTCTGCTTATCCATGTTTCAATAAATATACTGGTCCATATTTACAATTGCGATCTTATAAATTATTTTCTTATCTACAGTTTTTCGAAACATTTCCACTAGTGACATTACTTTCTTAATAAAAAAAAAAAACCTTAATCTTGTGAATAAAAATGATATGAACTTAGCTTATAAGCTAATCAGCACGAGAATTGGTGTGTGATTTTACTTGCGATGCTTATAAAATACAAATGTTTAATTTTATGCAAATATTTATGTGAAAAAGTTAAAATGCTGAAGAAAATATTGAAATTGTGTGTATATAATTTTTTCTTGATTCTTTCCTGATAACAACAAATTCGATAACTTATTTTGTTGAAATTTAAAGCCATCTGAAGTAAATTACCTAATAAAAATAAGATAATTAGGATAAAAAGTATTAGGTTTCAGTTTAGCCTGCATAACACAATCGTCATTTTGTTTCATCATACCCTTTTAATTTTGTGAAATATAAGTAGCAGAAATCAAGCTCCTGGTAAGCCATTACTGACGTTCGCTCTCCACAAACAATATGGATGAGTGACTTTATATCTCCTTCAGTCTACTTTATACACAAAGTTCCCACAAGCCCGAGATGATTTTGATCAGCCAGTGATGGTCCTTTTCGACTATTTCCTCATCTCCATGAAACACGCGCCATCATATCTGAGCATTCGGCTGAAGAAAGCCAAACACGCTATTGGGTTGGTTATAATGTTTTGGCTCAGGAGAATGTAATTGTTTCTTTCCAGCGCATCCCTAATGTCATTAATAATATACAAATTAAACAGGAGTGGTTCAAATACCGAACACTGTGGTACCCCCATCAGTTGTCCTCATTCTCTTTTACATTCAGCTGTTCATTCAATTGAAACAGCCTTTAGAAATGTATTTCGCGTAGGATGCAAACGAACGAAATAAAATTAATTTAAACAAGCAGGATTTGCCTGAATTTTGCTAGTGAAAGAAATAGAAATGGGGGTCGAAAATGCTAGAAATATGCCAGTTAATTATCTTTTACTGAATTTGTATCTGAAATGAAATGTATTCGAAA
The DNA here is from genome assembly GCF_054136105.1 of Typopeltis vanoorti. Classification (NCBI taxonomy): domain Eukaryota; kingdom Metazoa; phylum Arthropoda; class Arachnida; order Uropygi; family Thelyphonidae; genus Typopeltis; species Typopeltis vanoorti. Next base: position 120,610,444 of record NC_143555.1, on the reverse strand, counting down.
TACAGCAAAAATATAATCTTATAAATTTTTATGGGGTTGCGTGTGTTTTTTTTTTTTTTTTTTTTTTTTTTTTTTTTTTTCTTCGTCGCACAGGTATCGTAGGACGGAGTATCAAAGAATCGGCCGACAATCGACTTCGTGTAGCCTGCTAGACTCGACAGCTTGACGCCATGTCATTGGATAAATCGAAAATAACTGTTCGAGACAAGGTGGGTCTGTAGGGGTGATGTCACCAGCTTTGAACATTTTTCAGCCAGTTCAATGCTTTTCTTCTTTGCATTGTGGCGATTCGTTTTACAAACATTTTAGACGGCCTTTGACTGCAGAATGACTAAATTCTAACCTCATAAAATTTTCAAACGAGAATTTTGGCCACGCATTTGATAATTTATATATTTCATATATCCTTTTTGTTCTCAAGAATAAGTCTTTAATTTACTAAATTAAATATCTTAAGACTGATATAATCGTTGCTTTTTGGAGGGATGGTACGCAATAGTATGGCGTACCTGCCCCTTTATTAATAGACGTGTTACATACGGATGCAGAACATTTAGAAATTTGTAATATTCAATAATTTTTTTTTACACTTACCTATTATGAGAATAAGCTATAGTTAATGAAATTTACATTTTTTTGCTACTTCTATTGTTAATTATTTGCTATGTCAATTTTTTTATTAAAAGTATCGTATGCATTTACTTATTTTTTTATAATACATACATCAAATATAGACCAGGATTTTCAGGCCGAGTAAAAAATGAATAAAAAATTGCAGAACATGTACAGTACTCGTATACTTAATAAAGTGCCGATTATATACTTAATTTGCTGTTTATATTCAAACACATTACCACTTGAAATAATGTAATCCTTAATCAATCCACTGTACGGTGCTAATGTATTATCGATTTAACTTTCGTTAGCTTCACATTAAAACATGATTTTTATGAAAATCGTAATAATAGTTTAATAAAAAAAAATTATACGTAATTGATTATTGCTACTGAAATAAATACTAAACAGTTTTGTAAACAGGCAGGAAAATTTTAGTATTTTAATTTTTATGAAAATTAAAATACTAAAAATAAGTGTAAACTACTCGTATATTTAACTTTATGGTCCTCCTTCAATATTAGGCATTTATTTTTCAGCGACTTCCAAAGTAAACTTATAATTAACATTTCCAAATTAGGAGTAAAATTCGATCACCATATAAATATAAATTTCGACAACTTTTGGATGATAATATTTTCTACTTATCTTAACTAGAGTAAACACATTTTAAATTAGTAAAGATGATTATATAAAAGGATCTAAATAAAATTTTCTTGTAAAACGTATTACTTTACAAGAAAATTCATTCTATGAAATTTCATGAAATATCTTTCAGTGTCCTCAACGTGCTTCACAGAGCACACAAAATGACACACATCGCCTGCAAATGCATTATATTTATGAAAGGTGACCATCAATATTTGAGGTCATCTAAAATCTCAAATGTTGATATTGAGATGTGTGTTTCTAATATTTGTGCAATGCAAGGCCGAGCAAATGAGGAAGAGGAGCTCGGTGTACGATCATCAACAGAATTGTGAGTGACGGTTGCGGTCAATGGAAAGATCATTAATATACAGAAGGGGAAAAGAGCACAGCCTTGAGACTACTCCAACAGCAGTGAAGTTTATATGATTATCGATCTTTAAACATCTTAGCCTAGTATCACGTATTCCAAGGTTGTGTTTGTATTGAAAGAGGAAGTAAATTGCAATGTTTTATAAAGGAGTGGCCAGCCAGCGATTTTAAAATAAAATAATATAACCAATAAAATGAATTCTATTTAAACATTTCAATAATCAAACAGAGTTTATTGATCGCGGTCTTTTTCAGTCGCAAGCTGATCGTATGAAAATATTAAACTGTTTTACTTCTGACAAAAAATTTAATTTGATGAATCGGTTTAAGGATATTTGGTAAAAATAGCATTTTTACCAAAAAAAAAAAAAAAAAAAAGCAGAGATTTGATTTTTTTTTTTTTTTTTTTTTTATTATTATTAAAGAGGCAATTTGATTTTACTTCCTTCACCTTATTAAAATATCTGTAAATGAGTAAGTATATTTTATTTTATTTTTTCTGTTTATTCAAAATATTAAGTCTCATGCGATACATATAAGGTACGTTCTTACTACAACATAATCTTATCTGGGAATATTGCTCAGTAACTCACTTGTCGGCGATGGCCTTTTGATGGAAGAACCTACCTTTGAATTCCAAGTAGGATTCAAATCCAGTAATGTGTAACCTGTACGCTTCTGACAGATTAATTAGGGAAATTACCTTTTTTTTTGGACATATTAATTACAAAACAAACAGACGACAGCTTTGGTCTTAATGTATACCTCAAGTCGACCCACACAAGCCGTTACCTGCATTTTGCCTCATCACACCATATATTTCACAAAAATTAAGCATTATACATATGCTAAAAAACAGGCGACCTCTATTATAAGAGACGACAGAGTATTAACGGACGAATTAGATTTTATTATCCAAACATTAACAAACAATGGATATCCGAAAAAAATAATACTTTTCTCCAACCCCTCTCAACAGCAAATCCAAGAAACTCATCACAGGACTTCTATTTTCATCCCTTTTGCTGACACACTTTCACAAAAAATTGCCAACCTACTAAGGCCTCACGACATTCGAGTTGCCTTCAAACCAATAAAGACAGCAATATGTTACGTTCACCTGAGGACAAGAAGCCTTTCAACAAACACCCTGGAGTTCAACATTCCTTGTTCTTGCGGCCTGAATTACATCGGACAAACTTCTAGAAGTCTAGAAAAAAAAGGAGCACATCGGAGACGTGAACAACGACAGAGAGGATAATTCCGGTTTCCATTTTTCCAACAATAACCACAACATTGAATGGGATAAAAGTACGATGTCATACATAGAAGAGGACTACAGCTCCATACGCAACATAAAAGAAGCCGCAGTAGTTATCCGCTCACAAGGCACCCTGAACAGAAACCAAGTGATTTCCAGATATCCTTAACAATCACTGACCAAGTGCTAACATCCCCTCTCCACGCGTTTGTGTAACGTTCCTGTGAAGTTGATTTTTTTTTTTTTTTAAAGCTGTTATGTGTAGATTTATCTGGCCCAGAAGAAGCCACCAGTTAGCGTGGCGAAACTAGTAGGCTAACAGTTTGTATCAACATCTCCGACCTATTAAACCCAATTTTTATATGATTTTATGTAGTATATCTATCTATCTATCTCTCCCTTCCATCTGTACAGGCGGTTGGGTCTCCTCCTAATGAGGAGTCGCGGCGAAATAATGCAGCCGGCACGCCACTTCTCTGCTGCATCCCTGTTGGAGGTATTCATGACTATAGTCCGTGTGTGTGTGTGTTCACGGGACCAGTTCGCCTGCTCGGGATGAAAACACTCCTGCTAAACTAGGGGAAAAAACCCAGTTTAGCAGGATTTTCATGAATGTTTTTTTTAACTGAGGATTTTTGCATTATTGTTTGTTGAAATAATCGTAAACATTCAGTGACACATTTATCCGTAGTTTGTCGGAGAGAGAGAGAAAAAAGTTTATCATATATTAAGATTACTGAAAGCCCATTCTCGTTTGTATTTAAAACGTCTTTTGAAATTATTTTCCCACCTCGCAACACAAAAGCAACAAAGTGATGTGTATTAACTCAACTTGCAAGTGGCGAATGCTTCCAAGAGTTTAATTATTATATTTAACAATTTGTGTTGGACATTCTTTTATGCTAAGTCAACGTGCTCTGAGTATACTTTTGAAACAGCAAGGTTAATACTATCATCGTGTTTAATTACACACTGCTTGGTATGTTCAGGCAAAGGAAACATCTCGGTTGGAGATCTTGATTTTGTTGAGGATGAATAGGGTAATTTATGGCAAGAGAGAGAGAGTAGAATCTGGGATATAAAAGGGAAGCGGAATGAAAAAGAAAGTGGGCGGATATTCCAGTAAAAGTGTGGGTATATATCATTGTCCTTGTTATCCGAAATAGGTGTTTGAAGTGCTCTTGTGAGAGTGTTAAAAAAAAAAAAAATACTACTAACATCTAATCTCATTGGAGACCGAACAATTTCATGAACCTTCTCAACCTAATGATCACCAAGAACCTCTTTCTTTTTAAAATTTTCCACAAATAGGAAAGTGCGTGTGCGGCAAATCCATTCATCTTTCTCAATGTCAAAAAAAAAATGTCGTCCATAACCAACTTTCCATTTATTACTCTCAAGAAAGGGAACAAGCGCTTAATTAACAGACATAATCACATTCTGTGGAGTTTCTGTTTATCTATGTTTTATATATAATTTGCTTGTTATTTACTCGTTTTTTTATTATTATTATTCTCCTGACGAGGTGTATTATGATGTGCGCGAAAAACAGCTAAAACCCAATAAAATTTGTCAGCAAACAGTGCCCATGTGGAATTATAGCTGACTTAATTTAAAGCTTAATTTAATTTAAGGTGTTTTCCACGTGTTTTTCTGCTTACATAATAAATGTTTTTGTTGTTTTTGTATGCAGCATCATAGTGTAATCTTTCAAAAACATTTCAAATGGCAATTGGGAATCTAAATTTTAGTTAAATTCAACACGTGACACTCTACCGAAGTGACAGCAAATCAAGTGTGCATACGAATTCATACAAGCTAGTGTGCATGAGCAGATTAATTACAGTATTACAAGCTACCTTCTACAAACCACTGTTCCTTCTCACTTATCAATTGCCCCTCGCTTCCTGTGCTGAACACTGGTAACCTTTTTGACGTCAGTTGTAGGACGTCATCGACTGGAAGATGTATCCCGATCTAACAGAAGTTAAAAAAATAATAATAATTCGTTTTAGAATGAGAAACACGATATTTAATTGTATATGTAACACGACAATGTGGCTTTTGTTTTCTTGATCCACACACACACACACACACACACAAAAAAAAAAAAAACGTAAATTATTTTTAATTATAAAGTAGCGTTACTCCCTTAGTAATTTCAGCTGAAATTCTTAAGCGGCAATTTTTTACTCGTAGTACACAACTTTTATTTATTTATTTAAGAAAATAAATTCATAAAAATTAAAACTTCTAAATTTATTTAAGAAAACTATATTGTAAAAGGCAAAAGGTGTTAAATAAAACTTACCATTAATTTAAAACGTTTTAAAACCTCATTTAATTACCCAAAATATTTTGACTATAATAATGATAACAATATATTTTATATTCTAATTTTAAAAATATTAAGGATGTACATTAATACAGACTCTTGACCATAGAATCATTATATTCTTTGATGAATCAGTTTCTATGCTTTAAGGGTGACAGCGAACTTCTGTTCGTTTAAAACTAATTTCTAATAGGTAATTTATACAAATAATAATAATAACTAATTTATGTACGTTATCATACTTTTTTTTGCAAACTTTTCAGCTTCGTTACGCGAACCATTCTTAATACAAGTAAACGTTTGTAAGCAAGAGCAAATTGCGAGTAGCTTAAGGTTATACGCTATTAAATATCTGATAGAGTAAGAGGATTTCACAACAGGAAATCTTACCATTGGAGAGCATTGAGTGGAACAGTTACGAATATTATATAACCTACGTTTTTATTTTTTTATGCGACTCTCATCGACGGGTTAAATTATAAAGAAAGTAACAAAGTAATAAAAAGTAAGTACTAATACATTAGTATCGTAGAGGTGGGTTGTTTCTTTTTATTTTGATCTTATTTTATTCATTGATTACTTTCTTCTATATATATATAGATAGATAGATATAAGAATAAGGAAGAATAAATCAGAAAAAAATGGCATGATTAAGGATAATCCCTTAAGGTATCTATGTGAATCTCTTTATTGTTGTTACATAGTAATAACAGTTAAATTTTGCATGCCAATACCAGTAAATAAATAATAACACCAGGAATTAAAATAATAATAAATAAATAAATCATAAGCTTTGTTAGATGTTTAACCGATGAGATTTCGTGTAGTATAATTCCACAATATTAGATTCGAGGTTTCTTATTTATAAAAGATAAATTTGCAAATAAATAAAAATTATTAAGTTGTTTAAAAGAAAATATTATAAAACTGCATCCATCTGATTGTGACTGTTAATATATGCACCAATATTTCCTTAATTTGATTGACAAATCTGATGAACATGAACAAAGTAAAATAAAGTGATCGATGTATTTTTTTTTTTTTTCGATATTCTCTGCAAGCTGACATTATGTACAAAAACAGTCACTAGCTTGTGTATACAGTAATTACAGAAGTCACAAAAAAAAAAAAAAAAAAAACTGGAAATTGCATGGGAAAAACCTCATGTTTTATTACTACTATTACTACTACTGTGCCATGGTACACCAAAGCAAAGAAAGACTCCGAAAGAAAAAAGTTTCTTCTTAATTTCTAGGAGGGGAGAGAACTTTCCACTGGTCCTAAAGGGAATCGAACCCATAGTCTTTCTTACAAAAGAGCATCATAACCACTGAAAACGTTTGGAGGTTTAATGATATTTTCCGACAGGGACTGACAACAATGTTTACAGGATAAAATGCTCCCTCTTCCATGACATAGTAAACAGCTTCCTAAAGCAGAATATTAATAACTTTTTGAATAGGAGACTGTACTTATATGCTAAACGTATCTAGGTACAACAGTCCTCTAGTAAAAACTCCTGCTAGTTCTAAAGATATTAAACATGTCCAAGTCAACAAAATTATCTTTAGACATCTACCGAACGGCTATGTGGTCGTGTTAACCAAACGCACACCTTCCAAATTATTATTCGTCGCCATGGTAACCATGGAACTGTGATTGGGGGCATGCATCCTGTTCCGTAATATAATTCCCTAAAGAGCAGATCGGCGAGTATCTATATTCTGCTTCAGTTTCACCCTCCATAGCAGTTTCCCCCCCAACCCCTCAAACTTCCCTTATTGATAAAGGTGGCGTGTGGAACAACAAATCGGTATATTTCAATGACATATCGATTTTGGGTTTCCCTGCCGATTGTGGCTGTATATCAGTAAATTGAGTCATACTTGCTATACACACCGTTCTTTCTGACGCCCACCTGTCTGTCTTGTGAGTCAGAGCTCTGCCTATGCATAGATGAGTGAACTGAGAGACATTCAGTAAGGATTTATAGGGAGAGTTTGCTTGTTTCAAGTGTTTTGCCGTCTCATTTGTTCGTATGGTAGAAACTAAAGACGGGTTAACCCTACTCTTTTGGAGTTTGTAACCTACGTCTGTCTTTTTGCTATTCCTACAAGAATTATGGCTTTTCAAATGATTCGACGCCTTTTGAATGGTTACAATGGCAAAAGGTAAAGTTTTCTTCATTTTCATTACTTTATTTTATGTTTATGTTTATTTTTATGGTATTAACACCGTTCATGCATCGTTTTTTTTTATATCGGAATCACTTTAGTCCTTTAAAAATACAATTTTCTTTAAAAATACTTGTGCAAATTTAAAAGTAAAACGAAAAATTTATTTACAACTTTTTTGAAAAAAAATAAACTCCATTCTTTTCAAAGTCAGTTTCTACAGTATTCTAAAGTTCGTATAATTAAAATATTCAAATAAAGATCAAAAAATGCGATCATTTGTTTACTGTGAATTTCAGATATCAAGTTTTGAATTTAAACGTTAAAATTTAACGTTATTTCTGTGATTTCAAGAACAAAATTTAATGAATGACGAGCTTGTCATTCGCTATAGTTGAATTTCCTTAGCAATAGTGGTATGTATGTAACAGAAATAGGATTTCTGCAGAGTTACATGTAATCTCTGATGTGCTATCGGACTTTCCGAAGTTAATGTAACTCCATTGATCTCTAATTTTTAATTTACTTTCAACTTTTGTAGTGAGGTTGATTTTCATATCTACATTTCAACTGGTATTACCAGTAGGTAACAACAATTCAAAGGGTGCACAATTGCGACTACGCGATGACCTCAGAACTTGTCATTAGGTATCCAAAGTTTATCGAACAACGTTCAAAGAAAAGAAAAAAATAAATAATCTAATTTGGAAATGCATGCCTCTTTCATCCCATGAGATGTGAACGGCTGCTTCGTTTGAAAAAAAAATTTTGTTTATGTAAGTGTCCTTCTCTTCTTCCGTTTTTTTTTTTTTCTTTTTTCAGTTGTCGCCATTTTTACTAATTAGAATAGAATTGGCACGCATGCGCACAAAACTCATTGAGCAGGTGAAATACTCAGGTTAAGAAGCCATCAACAATTTGGTTTGAAAGATATAGCATTTAAAATATCGACATTCTTTTGTGTAAGCACACTGCATAAAACTTATATAAGAGTGGAATTAAAGAGAATGTGCATCTTGAAAGCTAGTGTTGAGGATGAAACTTTTTTTATTTACGCCTATTTCAGTTCAATATTGACCTGCCTTTCAGACACATTCTTGCACAATGTACAAGCTATTAGTCTGACTTTTCATTACTTGTATATGAATAGCTAACTGCAGGGAGGACATGTCCATTTTTGTCAAATTTACGTGAACAACCAAAAACTGTATATAAGTTGATATAAACTACAAATTTCAATAGTTTATATTTTCTTTCAATAACTTTCTAGATTATTATTATTATTATTATTATTATTATTATTATTATTATTATTATTATTATTATTATTATTACGTGGTACCTCCAAGGAGTCCAAATACTCATCGTGGAAGGACACTCTACTCCGCTACACATCTAACCGTCTCCCCTAAATATACGCATAACGACACTACTACTACTGCTACCATCCACCGCCTATCACCACCAACAGCAGTATTTTTTTTTGCTTATAAATTACGTGTGTTCTTATGGCTGATTTGTCTGTATGCGAGATTAAAAAAAAAGTTTCCGGAGAAAACAATCCTGTTACTTCCATATGAGATCGGCTAACTCATCTTCAGTTGAAAAAGCCCAGATAAAGATTCCTCTCTCGTCAGGAACGCAGATCTTTTTTTCCATTCGAAGAGAGCAAAGGTCCGCTGTTCTTCCAAGTGCACTACGGAGAGTGTTCTGCGTTAGAGTTCAAATTTAATCAGCTGTAAGAGATCTCAATGAAGTCGTTTTCGAAAAAAATGGACATGTCTCCCTTTCTGCAATTAGCGATTCATGTGTATCACGGTACGTCTTAGAAATTTGATAAAAAATGATATAAGATTAAAAGACCGGAGCTTCTGGGCCGGAGACAGAGAAATGGGGAAAAATATCGAGGAGACCATCGTCCAGCAGTGGACAGATAATGATTGATTATGATGATGATTAAAATATTAATAATAATAATAACTATAGGTTTATAGAAGCCTTTCGTTGGTTAGAGGCACATAAAAAAACTAAAATAAATTCATATATAATTTTTAATAGAGACAGAGAGAATATAAATACTATTTCCAGTCGCTAGATGGCGTAACGTGGATGGTGGATTAAATAATGTAAAGCGAGTTGTGCAGTGTAAGGAGCCTTCTTTATAAGTCTTTAGATTCCAAAGATTTCACATAATAATAACAATAATAATCATAGATTATTCAAATTACATCGGAATGATTTTATTGGTTTATGTTTCGGGAATATTTCTGATATTAATTCATTTCTTCTTAATTTCCATCAGTATGTCTTTTTCAGCACTCGGGGGAGGGGGGAATCTAAATAAATTTGCGTTAGCATACGGCACGTGTGTTGCATATGTGCTTCAAATCTTAAAACGATTTTTCGTCTGCAATTTGGATAACAAAAAAATTATTGTGTACTAAAAAAAGTAATTCATGCGCTTTATAAAATAATTGTAAGATAAAAAATGTGACATGTATTTGGATAAAAAATATATCTGTAACAATAAAACATACAATATTTAGTTTACATTTTAACGTGATGGTTATGTTTTCTTTATTTTTCTTCGAAACGTTTATTTTTATTCTTATGCTCATCCTCTCTTTAGGCCAAAACATGAATTAGTTGTTTCCAAGGGTACAATACTTTTTTTTTTTTTTTTACGGCTTCGTGTGTAGAATTCGTCAACAATGATGAAGTTCGTGGGTCTCCAACGTGTTTCATGCTTAGTTCTTCTCTCTATACTAGATTTCTCTTTATGGTAATCCCATATAAGAGAGGATGTTCAACCAACAGTGCATTAATGTCGTTTATTGGCAAAGGAGCGAGAAGAAAGGAAAAAAAAAACTTGTTAACGTCAGATTTGAAGATCTGTGATTGCACTTTTTAGGAAATACATAGGAGGGAAGAAGGTCCAAAAACAAACAAAATAAAAAGCATAAAAAGGAAAATGTTTCATGTGAGTTTAGAGTTGAACTGTGAAGGGTGAATTAAATAGTCCCCATCACCTGTTTGAGCAGATTTAGAGGCGCGTGGAGGAATGACGGATTGCAATCCTGATGAACAGCGACCATGCAGATATTTGCATGAAATGCAATAATCAGAAACAGAATTTGTGAAAGAGAGTGGAGGGATTCTTTATGACTTTCACCCACGAAAGATTGTAAGCCTATAAACATTAATAGCGTGTGACGGATCCCTTTGGTGGGAACCTAGGTTTGAATCCAGTCTATGACGCGAAGAACCTATGTCAGGCTTTTCAATCAAAGGCAAAGCCTGTCTCATACGAAAATGGACAGCTTTTCTCCCGGAAACTCGGTTTTTCGTCCCTCAAAATAGGCAAACCGACCTAATGAATACACATATCCACAGACATAGGATACTTACTTTTGGATAAGGAAGGCAAAGGAAAACCACTTTGTGCCATGATAACTATTCCTACTAAAGTCGCATTTCTACTCCACCAACCACTAGGTTGAGGAAAAACACACGTACCGTGAGCAGGCTAAGGATATATTTTATATATATATATATATATATATTTTATTTGTTTTTACATTGGCGAGAGATGGATCATTAATCAGCGTAACTGCTCTCATCTGTATTGATTTAAGCGTTTTTAGAGAAATTTTAGGGACACCACCCCTGAAAATTCTCCCATGTTTGGTCTATATATGTGAATACATGTATATATCTAGTTCTGGTAGATATATAAATACTGTATATCTATATTTATCTATATAGATATATAAAAAAGGAAGAGGACTCACTATTAACAAAGTTGAAATGGAAAAAATCAACAGTTAAAGAAAGGAAATCAAAAGGTTCTGAGTAAATTGGTGAAAATGGAATTAAATATTGAGTGGAATAGACTGAAAATCTAATTAAATAATTCAGTTAAATTCGATTTCGGGAGAAAGATTTCTTTTTCCTTAAAAAATCCTTGCATTTTTATAGTTAAAACATGGTGAATGTATGTTTTTATGTTTATTATATTACATTTACCAGATGGATTCAACAATTATGTTGAATCAAATATTTTTACCTTTGCAATTATGTCCGTACGCAAATGCCAGGAGTTTAATGGGAAAAAATAGGTTAAGTTTGTTGCCTTAGTGAATACTGTAATCTCAGAATATTGGTATTAGTGTAAGACCTGGCTCTCATAAAGCAGATATACTAACTTGTATCGAGGTAAAGGGCGCAGTATTTTTTTTTTTTTATTCTATTATTCATTATGGGTGACTATATAATTATAGTCACCCATATGAGAAGAATGAAGTCAAATTTACTGAGATGCTGCGAGACAACTGTCTCAAACAGCATGTGACAAAGGAATTCAAGGTCAAAAAGTATTAGATGTGATTACAGTGTCAGAGGGGATTTCAGTAAAAAACGTGACGGTTGGTGACAGTGATCATGCTGTGCTGACCTGGGAAGTGCTTGTGTGTATGGATAATTCGTTGGTTGCACGCTGAACTTCAAAGCATGAAATTATGACCAACTGAAGAGAATACTAGTTTCGATCCCATGGTTTCGGTTGCTAAATAGGAAGAAGGTCGGTAGAGTATGGGAAGTATTTAATAATAGGTCAAAAATGCAATATCGAAATGTGTCGCTAGAGTTTGAAGAATAAACAGGATGGGAATGAAAATAATGTGAAATATTATTAAGCAAAAGATTGTTAAGAAAAAAAAAATAGCATAGAAGGAATACTGTCTGCATAAGGATGATGTCAGCTATGGAAATTATAAGGAATTAGCAGGCCAAAAGAGTTACAACTGGTGTATGGAAAGCTAAGTGCGAGTATGAAAAGCAACTGGCTTTGAAAGCTAAAGACAACCTAAAAGAAATATATCGTTATGTCGATGGGGGATGACATGCGTATGGCAGATGTATACTGAGTTCCCACTTGACTAAATCTATCAATCTGATGTATGAAACTTAGAGCTCAATACTGCCCCTACACGGAAGATATCACAGAAGTGAAAAGAATGTGGTGATCCGATTGTACAAGGGTGGTATCTCTGGAGTGGTGGTAAGATTTTCGAAAAGTTGGTCAAGGCTCGCATTCAGAAATGGATTGACAGAGAATTTCTACTTTGCAATGAACAGCATGGGTTTACTAAGGGATGGTCATATTTGAGCAACTTGCTCAAATTTTATAATAATATGACAGTTGAGTTAAACAAGAGGAATACATACAAAATGGATACACTATGATACTTTTTTGACTTTGCTAAAGTTTTTGACAGGATTCAGCATATAAGGCGATTGCATAAGTCAGAGGATATGAGATTGAATTATAAACTACTAGTTTGAATATGAAGATGGCTGAATAACAAATATCAAAAAGTGGTTTATGGGGAATGTGAGTCTGCAAGATTTAGGGTAACAAGTGGTGTACCACAAGAATCAGTGCTTGGTCCACTGTTATTCAATCTATACATTAATGATATTGAGAAGGATTTGACAGGCAACATGGAGCTATTTGCTGATGATGCAAAGATAGGTAGGGTAATCAGGAATGCTGCTGCTGTTATGCAGTACTTGAAGAATAATTTGAATAGGCTGGAATTGTGGGCATGGAAAAATGAATGTCAGTTCAATGTTAGTAAATGTTAAGTTTTACACTTTATTGTAATAAGACACGTAATAGAATATTACAACGGAAAGAATATGCGAGAAAAAACATCAATCTAGGAATCTTGGAGTTTTAGAAGATAAGGAGTTTTAATAGGAGAGGAAATTGAAATTTAAGAGCCCTATAGCAAACACTGCAAATACAACTCAGGGGATAATTGCAATGCTGAAACGTACGAATAAGAAAGCCATTTTGCCTCTTTACAAGGCTTTGATACGACCTCATCTGGACTATTGTGAGCGGATCTGATCTCCTGGTTTCCGAGGCGATACAAATACAGTAGAAAAGGTACAAAGGAGATTGTTAATGTTGATATCGAGCCTGTGTAGTGTAAATTATGAGGAGAGATTGAGAATTTGTGGACTGCAGATTCTGGAAGATAGGAGAAAGAGGGATGATATGATAGAGACCTATAAAATGATGAAAGGGTCATACATGATACCAGTGGATAGAATTTTTCATTTTATGAAGGGTAGGGAAAGAGGACATCCATAAAAGCTGAGAGTGAATGCAGTCAAGAAAGGAGTGAGAGTTAGATTTTCCTCTCATGCAGCGGTGCGCGATTGGAATAGCTTGCTTTGGAGGTTGTGAGTCCAAGATAGTGTGAATGAATTCAAGAGAAGATAAATATTTGTTGTGAGTGATATGTGGTCTCTCTCCTCTCTATGAGTCTCTGACTCCCGAGGTCTCTTGTAATAATAATAATAATAATTACTATTATTATTATTATTATTAACGTTTCAAAAATGTGAAATAATTTCATCATTATATCGCGAAAACTTCACGTATTTGCTTCATCTGTTTATTTTTTTAAAATGATGACAACCTTTGTCTGTCTGAGTAAGGTGCGAATAAAAATAATAATTAAAAATAGGTATGGATAAATGCGTTAAACACGAAAATAATATTATTATCATCACCACTTATTTTTATAAAATTGAGGTTTAAAATCATTATTCCTTTGCTTTTGATTTCGGGTTGGAGAAAGTGAAGTTAAAAGTTTTATGAATGACTGTGAGACTAGTCAAAAGATGGCGCCTCTAGTGATAAACATCACGAACGTTAACATACATAATGTATATCTAAATATAATACAGTATATATCAAAAAATATAACATAATATATATCTAAATATTTTAATAAACATTAAAATATTTAGATATTAAAATATTCATTTTAAACAGTTATTACAGACAAATTTCATTTTACAGACAAATCGGCCCTTCAGAACACACGCAATTTACAGACATAGAATACTAGTTGTGGTGGTGATGGAGGTGGGCGGTAGATGGCGTTGATGGAGATAATTCGTAGTAGAGGTTCGGTGTAGTGGTTGAGACAGTTGAAACAGTTGTAGTTGCCCTCCCGCGATGAGTCTTCGGACTCCTTGGAGGTGTCAGGAATAATAATAATAATTAAATTATATAGCCTACAATTACATACAGTACTTTAACATTCCTTCTTACGTATTAGTTATAGATGAAGAATATGTTGAAATAATAATGGTGTTTTTCTGATAGTGAAAATATATATTCAGACATCAAGAATTTCCCCCTTAAACTTTTCCTATGAATGTTTTTTTTTTATATCCTTTATTTTTTTCCTCATGTGATTTAAAAAATTCAAGTTAGATGTTATACGTTGGAGTAGATTAATATATATGCTCTTAAAACGTTGCATCTTAAGATTGTTATATTTGAAGTCAGATCTTAATAGATCTACTTCAAATATTAGTTCTGCGCAGATAAATTCGAAATCTAGCCATCTGGTGAACGCTTTGAAAACTTTTATGGAACATATCAATACCGGCAAAGCCATTGTGTTAGAAGTATACCGATTTTGAGTTTGAACTTGAAAAAAAATCAGTTAACAACATATGTGTGTATTACTAAACATAAAGAGAGACGTTTTCTTGTATCTGCAATGCAAATGGATTTCAGAAAGAATAGAAGTTATGGTTGAGTTGGGGATGCTATGAAACCCGTTTAGGAGTTTTGTGAAGCTGACAAAAAAAAAAAAGGAAAAAATGTCATTTTTTATTGTGAATCACATTATTATTAGAACTGTGTACGAGATAAAAGACACACATATACGCGCACGCACGCACACACACACACACACACACACACACACACACACACACACACACACACACACACACACACACACACACACACACACACACACACACACGCACACACACACACGCACCAGAAAACCTTTTCTGGAAAACAGACATGGAACTTTACAAGTCGCTTTCTAAAAATAATTCAGGCCAACAGTGCAATTCGCACTCAATTGTTGGAGAGCGAATAAGCTATCCACTTAGCCAACCACTCCGGTTGGCTTTCCTCCTCTATTTATTAGAGAATGGTCACATATCAAAAACCTGAGACAGAAACTTGACAAAAAAAGTTATGGATATCTTATAGACTATATTAAAGGAAGTATGTAAGAAGTGCTCCTGCTGCTGCTGCTGCTGCTGCTGATGATGATGATGATGATGATGATGTAGCAGTTTTTGCTGATAATGAAGACAAACTGAAATCCACCCTGACAAAGATGGAAGAAGTTTTCACACAGTACAACCTAAAAATTAATTACAAGAAAACTAAAATCTAATCACAAGTAAAAGGAATCCCATGAAAAGAAAATTAGAAATAAATAACAACCCAGTACAACAGATAACTTCTTTACATACCTTGGGAGTCTCATCACAGAAGATGGAAGAAGCGAATCAGATATAAAAGCAAAAATACGCTTAGCCAAAAAGACATTCTACAATAGAAGAAACATTGTTATTATTAAAGGACTCAGCATTCCCCTAAAAAAGAGACTGGTGAAAACATACATATGGAGCACAGCATTACATGGCTGCGAGGCTTAGACTTTAACCACCAAAAAGTAGGAGGCATTTAAACTTTGTTGCTGAAGAAGGATGACTAGAATTAGTTGGATAGAAAAAAAAACTAACGAAAAGAGATCCTAAACACGATTCAAGAAGATCGAACCACATCGATAAGAGAAGAAAAAGTCTAATTGGACTTGAGGCATGGAGGACTGGTTACAGAAATAATGAAAGGGAGGTTAGAAGCCAAGAGACATACCAAGAATCTCTTATATAAACAACTTAACAATAATAACTAGAGCTAAAAGTTATGAATAAATAAAAAAATAGAAATAAAATGGGAAGCACAGGATAGGACGTTATGACATATCGCTACCACCAACCAATCTTCGAATCGATGCACCCATAAAGAAGATGTAAGAAGTGGAAGAGCATAAAATATTTCTGTCATCAACTGACATGGAAACATATAAGCTGAAGAATTCATCAACGTGTTCTAAAGACCAAAGTCTTTACAGCACATTGGGGTAACTCCCCCCTTTAGCCCACACAAAAAAAAAATTATAAAAAGTCACATTAACAGGAGTTCATACCGTACATTAACTGCTGTTATGTGTCGATTAAAAGTCCAGAATAGGAGATGCCTGATACTCACATCACAGCAGGTGGCAGCTCTTTTGGGGACAGGTTCCTGATGCAGCATGCCTTTCCGTATCTGAGAACACGATAAGATTAGAAATCCAAATTAACCTATTTAAAACGGAAGGGGAAAGTAAATTCTCATATGAAGTGATGTAGAGCAAGGCATTTACTTTCTTTCCACTACAGCGATCTTATCATCGGTGGTCCTCTTCTGTCCTCGCTTTTAAGGTCATATGTGCAGCTAAGATCCGGTGAGTAAAGTCGTTTGGGCACATGTTCCAGCAATTATATTCAAAATCTTGATTACCAACACACTGTCATAAAATAGCTAGGTGCTTTAGGTATGTCTCCATTATTAGAATCTAAAATAACGAGACGACTTTTACTCTTTGCGATGCGAATTTAATTATAGTGAATGACATTTCCGCGATACAAAAAAAATAAAAAATAATAAAAAAAGATTATTCACGACTTACTAGTGGAAATCTCAGTCCACACGGTTCATATATATATATATATATATATATATATATATACATATACACTTCTTCTGCATCCATATAAGTGGTTTATAATGATCACTTTGGACAGTCGCTCTCCATTAAAAAATTAGGTTAAAAAAATAACAAATCCCAAAGGTATGATGCAGCTGTGATGGCACTTCTTATCCGGTTAATAAACAACCCATATCTTAATGTTAGGCGTGGTATGCTTTTAAAAGAAGCGCCACTTCCGTTTTATACCAAACAGATGTAGTACAAGCAACTAATATAAATAAAAACTTGTTTATTGTTAGATGCAGGCAGAGATATATTAAAAAAAAAGGGGGGGGGAGTTTGTGTAGCCTAAAATTCGTTTCCTCTCTTCAGAGGGTATGGGATGTGAATCACAATGAAAGAAAGCTTTAAACAAAAAAGAAAAGGGGAAAAAAAAGGAACATGTACGTTCTGAGAAAGGTCAGAGAACTAAGGAAAGCAAACATGTCTGCATATCATAGAGATTATGTTTATCAAGAAGAAATAATTGAAATTAATTCAATGAAAAGCCTGCAAGGTTTAAATATAATTGATATGTAGTTTTCATTCTAGAACAGGATTGGACCCAGTCAATCCTGTTCGAACTGTAAGGACATTGCTTCAATGAATGACACTTGAAGATACCAATTGCGAAAAGGATGTGTTATTTATAAACAATTAAATACAATTAAAATTAAAAATAAACAAATAAAATTGCAGCAGTCATTGATTAAAGTTTGTCGTGGGTTATTGAAATGTATTGTGATCAGGGAAAATAGTGCGATTGCCGTTACGGGATCAGGGGAAAAAAAAAAACTGCGACAGGACTTTTAGTTGAGCGGAAAGAGATCATTCTTTCGTTCCTTGTCAACAACTTGTCACCTTTGACGTAAGAACAGTCTGATGGGTTGGCGAACAAGGAAGAGGCTGCTCTTCACAAATGAGCAAAGAAAGAAAGAAAGAGGCAACTATTACGAAAACAGCGTCTTAGTTCCATTGAACTGTCATTCATATAAAAAATGAGAGCTTTAAGAAATGAATCCATATTACCAATTGCACAGAAGGGTGAAGATTGTGGTAATTTGCTTGAATAAGCAACGTGGAATATTCACAGAAGGGGGGGGGGGAGATCGTTAACACGCTTCCATAAATAGAACAACCTTCCCAAATATCCTCAATGAATAAAAACACGAATGTTGCTATTAAATTGTTGATACATGGATGCTAATAAGGAAAGTAATCAATATTATAATCAATATTGCATATAAAAGAAGTTTACGAGAAGTCCTAAATGAGGAACAAAAGACGAATCACCTTTTCGTATAGAAAGGCGAGACAACAAATCCCAGTTACTTGTAAATTTATTTACAAAAATTATGGACGCTAGATTCAATAACATTCAATTTTCATCAACTAAGATGACAATGAGTATTCTCCGCAGTAAAATATATCGTAGCAGAACTTGAAGCCCTTTTCGTTACAGTCTAAGCCTTGGAGTCTTTTAGTAAAAGAGAATTGAAAAGATTGAACATACCGCAGCGAAATATGGAAAGGGCCATACACTTGGAATAGCACGATTAGATGGATATACTAATTAGTAGAAACAAACAAAAGGAATGGATATTGTAACCATAATAAAAGACAGCAAATGTTACAGTACCAGAGATATGAAGAGAATATTGGCTAACAGGCGGACAAAGAGAACAACGGAATGAACGACAAGAACTGGACAACGATAACGCAACTTGTTGCGCATCAACACCATCTCCATTTACGGAGCCAAAAGCACAAAATCGGTTAAAATGGAAAAACACAAGAATCCGTCCACAATTCAATATTTCACTATTGAATATAGACTGAATATAATGATATCTCATGATATTAAATCATACCTGTATGGAATCGTATGCTTCTGTAGTGTACAGCAGTGAACAATGGGTATTCTGTGAGTGGAAGGAACTGCAACAGAATTCTGACAAGTTGAAAATAAATGTTTAGAAATCTTTCAAATGAAATAATATTTCCGGTCTCAAATGGAAATGATCTTTGTTTCTTTCCAAGCAAGAATTAATTTAAAGTGCAATTTTTAAGGTGGTAGATGAATGTAACTGTTCGGTAAAGAAGCATCACTTTGCTTAGTGGAGGCATGAAGTGGCTTGAAATGATCTCACTCTTAGCCAACCCGCTATGAATAGCAACAATATACTATAGGTTTAGAACCTTTCTTGGATGCGATTCACTTAAAATAAGTAAATTCATTAATACATCGAAGTTCTTTTATAAATATTTTAATCTCATCTCCTGTAAAAATGGTAGTCGTGGTCTATTGCAAAGGCTATCGGGCGTAACAACGCCCAAAGACAAAGCTGATTCTTTGGCATTCTTCTTTTTCTTCTTCATTTCTTGCGTAAACAAACATGCAAACAGCTCCTTATCATATCAGAAAATGCAAGCGTATCACCACCACCACACCACCTTTCTTGAATCTTTGAAGAATTCTTTTGAAGTGATCTTTCTCGAATCTTAAGTAACCAAGATACCCCTTGATCCTGATGGTATTTCCCCAACTGTGCTCATAAGTTGCGCTCCAGAACAAACGACAGTTCTGTGCCGTCTCTACATTCTTTTTATACTCAGTTGGCATCTATTCCAAGATATGAAAGCAAGTTCACATTCAACACACTGAAAAAAGATATGAAAGTCTCCCTTCAACCTACACATCCACTGCCCTATCAACAGTAAAACTGTCCGCGCGGTTAGCCAAGTGACTATGCGCTTCGCAACCATATGCCTGGGAAATGAGTGTCCGGGTTCAATTCCCGTCGCTGACGTGAGGAGCTTAAGGATCATTCTCAGACATTGCCAAGTTAGCCGGTCTTGGGCGTGGACTGCAGGGTTCTTCTCCCCAGTTTATGTGGGGGTTTTCATCCTGCAAGCAGGCAAATCGGCCTTGAGAACTCAACGCTTCTATAGAAATAGGATACATCCGTGAGACATAGGGGCTAACCACCTTATCCTTGTGTACGGTTGGGTTAAATGAATAGAAAAACCCTCGCCCCGCAAGGTAAAAGAGGGAAAAAGGAAGAAGAAGAAGAAGAAGAACAGTAAAATTATGCACTACCAGGAAATATACCAGTTAATCAACGACTGCATATGGATTTCATCAGTCTAGATACACGGCAGATCTCGTTGCGTACATCTCGCCCTTTTGTACGCAACGTGTTGGAAAAATTTGAAGAAACCTGTGCTGTTTCTCTTTGACATTTTCAGAACGGGTCTGGTACCGAGACCGGCTCATCAAATTACCATTGTTTGGTAATTTGATGAGCTGGTCTCTTCGGTAATCTGACCGCGGTATACTTCATTCCTCCTACTAGTTTGACAAACTTCTCCTCGCAGTGCCCAAACACAGACCATTCTTAGATGGAGCGAAGATAACCGTGTCACCGTCAACAATACAAGATCTCATTTAACCCTTTCTTCTCCTTAATAATGCACACATCAAATCATTAGGCAGGATCAGATCTCCGTTTCCGGACTGATATTTACCTGTAGCACCTTTCCTGGAACAAATACATCCCACCATATCACATCAATTGCGGCCTCAATCTGGAAGTAGAGATATTTCGGGTGCTGCTTTACTAAACCAGCATCCATCATTCCTCCACTTTCTATCGAAGCATGGTAAAATATGAGTTAGCAGCTATCTAACATCATTTTACAATGTAACTTCAAACGCACAATCTGCTTCTCCATTTGTCCTCTTTCATCCCAAAACAGCCTTCCTCACGAAGTGTTCTGGAACTACTACAACTTTTCATCTCTCAAAAAAAAAAAAAAAAAAGAATGAATGAAATAATAATAATAAAATAAATAAATAAATAAATAAATAAAAATAAATAAATAAGTTCCTGCTCCCGTAAAACCTTGTCTATACGCACGCGCGCGCGCGCACACACACACGTTTTCTTACAAATAAGAATGACTCACATGGCCTTGCGTTACTGTAAGATCATATCTTGTTAGATGTTGAAAACAAACAATAAAAAAAATAAATAAAATAAAATAGGTGGTCTTCATTAAATATTAATTGCTTTTCAACACGAAGATACATTTTCGGTGTGAATACTTCTTAATTCACTGTTTAATGTAATCGTTTAATAAAAACTGTGTAAACAGAAATTTCCAAGAATTCACACACTTTTTCGAGGTGCGTGTGTGGAATAATAGAATTTTTCAGACACGCTGGAAAAGATTTTTCTTAAAATTTCAAGAAAGTTCGGTAGTTTCTTTTTTTTTTTAAGTTTTTTTTTAAAAACTACACTTTATATTTCTTTTAAAAAGAGGAATATTTCTACAATTAAAAAAAAAATACTGTTGGAATATGGCCGATGTTGTTCGAGTTATAAGGAAAACTACGAAGTTCACAGGCTTCTTTAAATAGCTAATAAAAGTACAGATGTTCATTCAGTCTTTTTAATGTATGTGCAAACATAGAAAAATTAGCAAAATCACTTTTATTAAAGCATTGTTTCACACACACACAAAAAAAAAGCTAGGTGTTACCTTCCCAAGAAAGTAGACTTCCATTTTTTAAAAACTTTGTTTCGTAACATAATATTAAGCCACGAGCTAATTCCTCTCTTTTCCTTGCTACATTACACCCAAATTTTCTATTACTTTCCCCTTGTGACCTGTATAATCCAGTTATCGCACCACAACCCTGGTGGCCTTAATGATATTCCCAAATATGAGAGAATAAACAGATAGATGGCGTTGCTTCCCCTCGAGGCCTAACTTAGTTTCAGGGTTGTCATTTTTGTAAACTCGAACAGAACAAAAAAATCCACAGTATATATTATTTCATGCATTATGTACGAAAATAATCCCTCCCCCCCAAAAAAAAATATATTAACAGAACCGTTTATTTTTAATTTAAAAAAGAATTCTATTTTGAATAAAAATACCTCATTAGCCACCAAAACTAAGTGACACTGACTTTTGTTGATTAGTTCGCACAGCTAGGATAACAACTGACATAATCACACAACTAAGGTTCTATAAACATCTGTCGCATGCGCTTATTTTGGAAGAAAACAAATCTCAGACATTAGTAATGTATGTGACTGACTAATATTTCACGATATATTTCCTAAATTTCTAGGCTAGAATAAACCCGTGTATAAAATCAGTTCTTGTTTGATAACAACAGCTTTTTGTGTACAGTTTGAAATTATAAGGAAAATTTTCCGGCTTTAAACAGGTTATCTATTGAATGGCCTTGATACATTTGAAATGAAAGCAGTTTTACATTCAGGATGAAAAGAGGAGTGGAGAGGGAAGTCTGATTATATCCTGTACAATCAGCTGAAACGACTGCAGGGAAAGTCCCGCCCTTTTGGGGTTGAGATATAGTTTTTTTTTTCCTTTATTTCTTTTTAATAAAAATGTCTATTATTCTGAGTATTGCGAGCTCTCTTATTTTTCAGATCTAAATCTTTGAATATGTCAGCGAAAATGATATCATAAATGCAGTTTATAAATTTAGATAAATTTAACTTTTATATCGATTTGCTTGTGGGCTTCTATTTCTACAGTTTGCATTGTTAAATAGCAGATTCACCAGAATCTTTTCCCTACCAAATGATAACGTAATCAAAAATAATGACTAGAGCGAAATTCCCGCCCTCTTGTGGCTAAAGAGGAACTCTTCTTTTATTATTTAATAAATTGTTCATTATTAGGAGCTTTTTTCATCCCTACTTCCAAATCTTCGAATATGTCAATGGATTTAAAGTACAAAAAAGTACAGTTCGCAAATTAAGATCAATTCAGAACTAAGCTATGAAATTCCATATCAGCATCGATCTGCTTTCGGGTAATTTTCTATATGCATTTACTAAAGCAGTGTATAATCTACGCAATTTTTCTCCCTCGTATTTCTAACTGCAGATTCACTGAAATCTTTTGACTACTAAATAACAACTCTTGTGGTTTAGAACGAAAAAAAAAAATGAAAGAACGCGATTTAAATATCTAATCGATAACTTCTGAGGTGATTTATATTTGAACACCACCTACGGAAGGTAATAACAGTGAATCCTATGGCAACTGAAACCTAATCTCATTATGTAGCAGAAGCAACTTTATTATACTAACCGTTTTCCGATATCCACCTGGAATTCTCATCTGCAAACCACACACGTTCTCCCTTACAGCGTCGAGATAGAGGCAGTTATTTGAAATCGCAGTTTGCATTGTGTGTGTGTGTACGTACTGCCACCGTTTTCTGTGTGTATGTACACTTCTAAGGGTCACGAACGCGGTTTCAACTTTCCCCCCTCACTATAATTAGGGACCCCATTTCAGTCACGCTGAAAACTGCAGTCGAGTTCAGTAAGCATTATGCTGTGATTGTATCTTGGCAGTTCCTGGAGGGGGGGGGGGGGGAAAGAGGTGACTCGACTTTCCGGAATGTGGCCAACCATCTTCATAGCGCAGAATGATAGAAGTTGTACGATCTTCTGTCAAGTCTTTTTAAGTTGTTCTCCCATTTGTTATTGTCAATGGGTAACAGGAATGTCGGATGTCTTGAGTACTTGAGTTCGGAACGGTACAACAGAATCACACCCACCCACTCAGAGAGAGAGGTTAAGAAAGAGAAATACGGAAAAAGAAAGAGCAAGGCATGAGAATGTGAAAAACGAGAAATTTGAGAGGAACAGTCACAAATGTTTAGCGAAAAAGGTTCAACTGTAGTTAATTCGTGATGCATGTTAGCTGCAAAAATACGAATGCATTTAGATGGAGTAACAAATGTGTTTGTAATAAGATCTGCATGTTAAATAACACGAAATGTATCTAATGAAGACAATAAATTTTCAACTCGTATTTCGATGTTCAGCTAAATTCATAAATTATTGTATTTCTACGATTTTGTTTATTGATAAAGTTTTTCTACAGAAGTTCAAATGCGAATGAAGAAAGTTAACTGAAGGTGACTTTCTCACACACACCGAGAGTACTTCAAGACACCTCAGTATCTTGCTAATTGACTATAAGCAAGATACTGAGGCTCTGACAGATGAATCTTACTAATAGTGACACAAGTACTGAAAGATCTAAAGAATGAAACATTGACCTTATTGTTTCTAATTTTAAATTTGGGGGATATTTGAAATGTTTATTTTACCTTTAACAATCAAGACAAGTTAGTTAAATCTTCTAATCTTCTACACAATCCTTTTATCATATTAACTTGCAAGACCTGTCAGGAATAATGAACCACACTGTTCGTTGTTGCTGTTAAGTAGCGACATAATATCATTCACACAGTATTTACCGTGTGAGTCGATACTTACGAGCCATAAAAGAAATCAAAGCTTGTTTTCAGCCCCGAACTCTTAATTGTGACATAATCATAAACTTAAGAAACGAGAGTTTCAAAGACGTCTAAGCACAAGCGGAAACGAACAGACTCAGTTTATGTTACAGCATAATTTGACGTAAAGCATGTTCAGAAATGTTCGAACTATGCCATCATTCAGACTACTAACCGAATGCCTTTACAGTCGAAATAGTTACAAAACGACAGTTTAGTGACAATATTTAATAGCTGCGGGTTCAAATCCCACCGTCGACAGAAATGGTTGTAATTGAAACGTTGTCAATTTCATATTTCCTGTTCCGGTTTTTTCCTACTAACTTGATCTTTAACCTGCCCATGGTAATAACGGACTACAGGTTACGCCTATCAGGATGGGATTGACATAAATATTATTTTATTTATTATTTATTTTGCGACCGCATATTCCTGTAAGGATATAGGAGTGGAAAGTGGAATTGCATTGGCAATGTTTATTGCAATTAACTTCAGTAAAGCTACATCCACGAAGTGTATTATTATTATTATTATTATTACGTCTGAAAAGGACATAATTATTATTCGGTCCTCCCGCGCAGTAAACTTGCGAGGTAAGATCATAACTATCTTAAGACCAACTTCTTAGCAGCTACCATATGGTGTGTCCAAACTTTTACCGGACCCATTGAGGTCTCAGGACACTCTCCCAGCAAATTCATCAGCCATTTTTACCTTGTCCGGAAAAATGAAATCTGCTGTTACCAAATATCATTTGCTATTATCAATATAACCAAATGGATTATAGAAGCAGTGCTTTAAAATGCAGTTATAAATATCCAAAGCAACCTTTAGAGGTTACGTTATATATTATATTATGTACACTCATATACCAAAAGTAACTCTTAGTGCGCGCGCACGCACAGACACACAGCAACTCTTAGTGGTTCTTAAATATGCATTTATGTTTATTTATCTATAATAATAATAATAATAATAATAATAATAATAATAATAAAAGTTATTATTATTATACAGTATATCTATAGTAATTAATTTAAATATAAATAATATTTACAGTAATTAATTTTAAAGGTGTATTGAATATTTTATGAATTTATTCAATATACGGAAAAAACTTGATAACTCAAATAAATCATCAATATTATCAAGATTACAGATTAATTTTAGAATCTAATCACGTCTCTCTGATTACATAATTATCGTATCCTATCCTTTTTATAGCTGTTATTATACTTCATCTAACTATAATAAATGTTCAATTATGCGGTTAATGCTAAACATTCTAAGCTGAATTTAAAACCCTTAATTTATCAAGCAGAAATTTACATTTAACAGATTTTATACATTGATTTTCATGATAGTCGCCTATTCGTCAAAGTAGTGCTACAATATTGGCGGCATCACATGTGCATAGTACCTTCCTCTTTAGTGAGGGAGTATTTTGCTTATCATTAAGTGGTAAAAGGAGGATCTTCCTACCCATCTCTTTCCATACGGCATATACAGTGTGCAGTTGTAGACAACTTTCTAGGTTTTTATTATTTTATTTTATTTTTTTTTTTGTTTATTTAATATCAGGGACAACACATCTCGTGCTTTCCGGCTATATCAAAATTTAGAAATTTATCTGATATCAAGGAAGATATTAGTTTTATCCCATATGAAAAGTATTTTTATTCTATAAATTAAACTATTAAGAATAGAATAAAATATTACTTCCAAGTACGTAATTCACTATAAACATTTTTTACCAAAGCAATGCTAGTATTTCTTTAAATATTTTAATAAATTAAAAATGTTTAATCATTATTTATATATTAATTATATATTTTATTAATTATATGTTTGTTATATATAATAGTTGAATCATTATTTTTTATATTCTGAAATTCTCGGTGAAGAAACCAAACTTCTTTTCTTCGTGGCAACATTTAACACATTTGGCATTTCTTCTTTGGCAACAAAAAGTTATTAAAAAGTTCGCACACAGTTTTCTATTATGTTCTCATTAAATAACAGTAGCAAATGTACAGATTCCTTACGATAAATTAGTTGCCACAAAAACTGAGGCAACTAACTTATCGTAACTCTTGAAAAGCAGTTCTTGGAGGGAGATCAGTATATTCTAGTAATCTATACATGAGATGATATATTATTTGATTTTTCGATGGATCCTACATTATTAAAACTTTTGTTGATGTTCATAACGTCTGAGGAGCTACGGGAATCTAAAACACTAAGCTCCTCCTATTTATTTATTTATTTATTTATTTATTTCAGTACCTTTATTATTAGGAAGAGGCCCTATTTCAAGTTCGTCTCTATATCCTGCCTTTGGCATAGCTTTTATTTGACAATGCTAATAAAGAAAATGCTGGGTTTGGCTTTCTTCTCGATGAAACGTGACAATGAGCCTATGTTTTGTATTATTATGTTATGTGCGTTATTTACGTAATTCGTGAAAATGAACTTTACCCAAGACTGATTAAAAATGCAAAAAAATAAAAATTAATAAATCAAAAAAAAAAAAAAAGAAGAAGAAGAAGAAAAAAAAAACAGGATTGTGCATCGTTTTAAACGTCTACAAGTCGTTGTATTCAGACTACATACGCCTATCTGACCCTGTGAAAGCAAATACGAACGTTGTGCCCTCCGAAAGCAAACAAAAACCATTTTTAAGAGGGACATGTACGGCCATAAATTTACAGACTTTTAAGACGGCTCAGACCTATTCAGAAAAGCGATTATAGGTTCATATTTACTATGTAAATATTAATATTCGCTCTTTACAATAGACTCCGGAACTTACTCATCACTTATGTCAGAACACAGATTATTTATTATTTCAGAAACTGTAAAGCATAGTTCTTTGGGATACCCTATAAATTTACTTTTTCTCAGCAAGGTGTGAATGTGGCCTAAACAGGGAGGTATCCTTTTCTGTTGTAAGGTGTGCTATTAATGAAGTTTTGCCCTGAATGAACTGCTTAATTTAGGTATACATACGGTATTCACACACACACACACACACATACACACACATTAAACGTCGAAATAGTTGCATGTCAGAGGTGTAAGAAATTCAGACAGCAGATGGTTAAGTTTGAGACGGATGAGTTATGTATGTTTATTGTGCGAACTTGGAACCACAGTTGCCCGAGGTCTGAAACTCTGGGGTGGTCTTTAACATCACTCAGTAATACTGCTTATAGCCGTACCTGTAGCTAAGGAATCCCTATTGTGTTCCGTAAACCATCGGTCAAGTCGGACAGCTTTTTTTTTTTGTTGTTGTTGTTTTTGTTTTTAACAGTACTTGATGGTCGTGAGCGTACCCAAAGGTTTTTACGTTCACTACGGTGCTGAAACGGGGCATGTTTGAAGATGCCATAGTGAAATCTTGTTCGAAAGATACACAGAAAGAATTTACATTAACATTGGCAAACAAACGGAATTTAGTCATCTACGGAAGTTATAAAAGGTGGAATTTTGAATTATGCAGTTTCAGACACCAACAGCATTTCTTTTTCTTTCTTTCTTCTTTCTCACCCCCCCCCCCCCCTGCGTCTCTTGATATCGAATGTCATAACTTCGGCATGTCCAAACCGTTCACCTCCAATCAAAGAAAAAGACATACATTTCTGATAATTTCATAAGACATTTTGTATTTATTTAATTCCATTGATTACTTTTTTTAAGAATCTATTGTCCACTCGGCAGCAGCTCAACAGCAACTGGCCTACGAAGACTTTAAGATAACTTCGAAGCAAACTTGACAGTTCAGGGCCAGGTGGGAAACGAACGCTTTGATTGTGTGTGTGTGTGATGAAGACGTTTTCCGACACCGAATGTCAGAAATGTCTTTACTGACAGAACAATTAACGTTTATAAACAGGTGATAAAGAAATAGTTTTCATTCAGGATTTCACTTGCAGCTGTGTCTAACTGTTGGTTCTCACAGGAGAGTAGGCAGTTGTAAACAATAACAAAAGCGAATACTTGGGCTCTTCGCGGATCGGATCTTTTATGTGGTGCACCACCAAGGTTACTCATTCTAGTAGTTATGAAACCTCGCAGGCTTCTGATTACATTTAAAATTTCGAAGAAACAAAAACTGTTTTGTTACTTGGCATACAATTCTTATAGGATAATGAATAAAAGGATAAATATTCATTACTTTCCCTGAAATTAAGACGATTTAATGTCCTTCTATTTTTAATGTAAAATATTTCGCAAATTTTTTTAATTAAAATGACTGTTTAGTTATATTTTAATAACACTTGATGACTTAAATAAAAAAAAGAGTGAAAGCGTTATTGTAGACATAACATAATGATTTGGCCAATTTTGCCTAATAGAGATGAAATTCAAATTTCAACAGTATCATTTTGAGTTAAAAATGATCCATAAACAGCGCCCCTCATCAAAAATAAGTTAGCAAATATCTCTCCATGCAAATAAATAATAAGAAATAACGTTGCGTTGACAACTTGATATAATTTTAAATTTTATTCGACTTTGTGCTTCATAGATATTCATTTTACGAAATACGATCATAGTACAGTATTAGATCATACTACAATACGGAGTTCTTGGACTTAACGCAAGATGTCGCTCTACACCGCCACGCTACATTATTGCAGTTCACCCTCTACTACCAACTAAAGAGTATTTTTATCTGTAAATTATCTAACAAATCTTACACTATTTGTTTCTTAAGTATCGGAACCTGCCCTAGGAGTTATTACACTAGCCTTCTCTTTCCCGTCTATTTCATTAAATTTATTCACTCTCTCTCTCTCTCTCTCTCTCTCTATATATATATATATATATTTTTTTTTGTTGTTGTTGTTTGTTTGTTTGTTTTGCATGTTTCTTAGTCTGCTTATAATATGTAATGGTATCTTCATTCTCTAATCAGATTCTGAGTTTATTTCATAAATAAATACCTATGCTGGGTATTTATTTCATATATAAATACCTAGCATAGAATAAATAAAACGATTTTTTTTTTCTTTTGATCTTTTCACGGGATAGTTCAAAGGTTCATTTTCATTCAAGTCATGTTTCAAGACGTTTGTAGCTTCCTTACATAAATCAAGGTAGCTACCTTTCTTCCCTCTGAAATTTATATTTTGCTATCCTCACCTGCAATATCTCTTCACACACACACACACACACATACAATCTCAATCTTATGGTTCTTTTTTTTTTTTCAAGAATTTCCGTTTTATTTATATTCTGAAGCAATCATAATTTTTAATGAAAACCAGTAGTTGAATATTCTCAAGCATTAGAAATGAGGCGGTTCTCAATCAGTTTTACTCAATGGTAAAACTGATGTTAGCATCAGCCGAATGCAGTCCTTGAAAAGTTGATGTTTGAATTACCTGGAAATAAAAAGTATATCTTTGGCAATAGTTCTCAAAACTTAAAAGTAAATTATTATTGATATTAATCAATAATTTTAATAAATAAATAAACAAATTGTATTATATGTACAGCATTAATCTCATCTATGAAAAGTTGCACCCTAAGTTACATTACAATGGTGGGTGGGCCAAATATTACATGAGATCCGGAATCCCTGTTCTAGAGACTAAACATAATTTCAAGCCACATCTGGTCTAAAAGTTCACGTCACAAATAAACAAATTTGTTTAGTTGCATGTCGCTGTCAAACAAAATCAAAAATGTCAATGACATATTCAGACATGCCATTCTGACATACAGAACTGAAATAAATAAATTTGTGTGTGTGTGTGTGAGAGAGAGAGAGAGAGAGAGAGAGAGAGAGAGAATGTCAGAGTATTGTTAATGATAACTAATTCCAATTTTACAATAAATTAATTAATTAAATAAAACGAATAAATAAAAAAAACGAATAAATAAATAAATAAAACAAAATAAATAAATATCAAATTTCTCTAAAAGAGCGATATTTTTAGATTTTTTATTTATTTATTTTTATTTTTTTAGTATTTATTTGCTTCACTCATAAATATATGAAAATGGAAAAACTAGTGCTAACATAAACTGGATACCGTCCTTAAAAAGTTGATATTTCGCTTACCTGGTAATAAAAAGCATGTCTTTGGAATAATAATAAAAAAAAATTGATTTATTTTCTTAAAGTAAAAACATTTAATGAAGAATAAGAATAGTTAAAAAAATGCAAACTTTTCCGTTTCTCGATGTAGTCAAGGTTTCTCGTTTAGTCTGCATAATTTAGTAATAAACAAATTTTATCACTTATATTCCACGTTTACAAAGCGTTCTCGTCTGCAACTACATCAACTAGTGGTTGACGCTGGCACCACCTACAATTAATTACCGTACATTTATTTCAAAATTGGCTGCCTAAATTATAAGATTATTTTTGTTACAAAACTTTTCTATACCAATAAACAGAATTCGTTCTGATTGTATGTACGTTTAGTTATATTTTTTCTGAAGCAATAATTTAAATGATAGTGATTAGAATTCGTCATAAATATATATATATTTAACAGAAAATTAAATAGTAATTGGAAATTCTGTAAAAAAAATTGCCTAGTATTATTACAAGAAATATTATAGAAATATTTTTGAAATGTTTTAAATGAGATATTCGTCGGTTTATAAACGATAGACATCGTGTGCAAATAATGGTTATTGCAATGCTTATGAAGTGGAACGAAATCGAAATTGTGTCCTTCGTGAACCTCTTCGTTCTACTATCGCTGATTACACAGGTGCACTGGACTTGACATATCAATTATGAAGTATGTTCTATGTAAACATCAAAAGGAAACTCTACAGAATTATTACTACCATTATTTAATTAAACAAAGAATATGTTTAAAAAGAAATCGAAGAATATATATATATATAAATAGACAACGGTTAAGGAGGAAGAAATTAGTTCCATTTTGATATTACACTTGCCGAAGAATTTACTCAGCAAACTTGATTTATGATTTCTTGATCTCTATAGTTGACTATGACAGTAATGGTATTTGTTTTATTCTCACGTTTGCTATGACTATGCATATGAAATCGAATTCTTGAAATGTGTTATGTTTATAGTTTAGTAAGCGAAATTTTGTATGTGAAACCAAGAAAATTGCAAATGTTGTTGTCCAAATAATTCCAACATAGTTTAATGTTCTAGAATGCATTCCTACATGAGTAATTTAATTTCCTTGAAAAATCTATTTTTCTTTTATTTCCCCTAAAATTTCTGTAAATAAATAAAACGCTGTATTTCCTAATACAGGTTTGTTTATTTACAAACATATGGAGCGCTGTATAAACAAATATGTAAATAAAGTTTATGAAAAGTTCTATCTCGCGAAACTAAATGATAGAAAAAGAAAACTGATAGACGCAAAAACGAAGTATCAAAGGAAGCAGTGAATAAGCTATTTGTGTTTAACATTAAAGTATGCCAACACCATCAATGAATGAAAAATTTTAAAGATATATTCTTCACGTCCGTTCGGTTAGCCTAGTGTCTGTGCGCTTCGCAACCATATGCCTGGGGAAGGAATATCCTAGGTTCGATTCCCGTCGACGACGTGAGGAACTTAAGGATCTTTCTCAGCCATATTGCTCCCCAAGACCGGCTAACTTGGTTAGCCGGTCTTGGGTGAGGAACTTGGTTAGCCGGTCTTGGGCGTGGACAGCAGGGTTTTTTCCATCAGTTTATCTGGGGTTTTTCATCCCGCAAGCAGACAAACCGGCCTCGTGGAAAACCCATGGACTACAGTCATGAATATCGCCCTTAAGGGATGCAGCAGAGGAGTGGCGAACCGGCTGCATTAATACGACAGTAACCCCCTCATAAAGAGGAGACTCAACCCGTCCTAGATGGATGAGAAGGATAGGATAGGATATTCTTCACAGGCCTGTGTAGCGCCGAAGAAATGGCGTTTGTATCCATAGCACTAAGCCGCTTGAAGAAAGACCGTTTGGAGTTCGATTTTCTAGACTAGAGAAACTTTTCTAAGCCGTTCTTCAATAATGTATAGTGTTAGCGTTAGGGTTCACGAGATGGTGGCAGTTGTCTGTGGTATTCTCTTCCTCGAATGTCAGTTCAAACCATTGATAGTTTGAGCCAGCTATCGCTGATTAACTAAGGGTGGAGATTGGCTTCCCCTCTCCCAGTTTCTAGAAAGTTAGTTAGGACTAAATGGCTTTACCCTTTGTGGAATAAAAGGCGTTAGCGGATTTATTTTTATCTTTTAGCCATAAGCTTGAACAGGTATGTTGTACTCCTAAACGTAAATGCGAATGAAAACCAAGAATTTTTGGTTTCACATTTTACTTGAGCATAATCCAATAATAAAAGTTTGCGAGTGACGTAATTTCATGATAACTGATAACAGCTGACGCTACTAGAAGTAATCTAAAGGATTTTTCGAAGTCTGGAAGTTTATGTGCATGGTTGTGCTGTTTGCTTATGTCAGAGGGTAACATATGGATGAAAACAAATATCTCTCTTTTAATTTGATATACTATCCGAATCAGCAAGAAAGTTTTCAACAATTATTTCATAAATTCAAAAGAGAAATACTATATTAAAAAGTACAGCCATTATTTATTTATTTATTTTATTATTTTTTTTTTTTACTTTTTAACAAAATGCGTGCAATTTCGGCTTTTTCTTTTATTTTATATTTTCTTTTTCTTTCTTGTTTTATGGGCGGGTTAATAAATTTAGCAATTCTGGAAGGAAGAAAGAAAGGAATGAAATATGGGCTATTACCATTGAATTTTGTTATCTGAAGGCTGTAGTTTTTCACGATAAATGAATAAGGAAAATAAAATCACTGGTTTGTGAGTTTGTGAGAAATTGAAGTGAATGGATGGTGTTTGCTGCACGATTCCTAACAGGTTTAGAAGAAAGTAGCGAAATTATAGATGCTAATTCTGATGAACAATGGCCGTGGAAATATCCAAGGAAAATGCATGTAGCAGTAAATCAGTAAGAGAGAAATCATTAATCACCCTAATTGCTTTCTTCTTCCGCAAAGCGTCAAGAATCTTAAAAGACACCATCCCGTATATGTGAACAATGACTGGATGTAAAGGTTTTTTTA
Organism: Typopeltis vanoorti; assembly: GCF_054136105.1. Classification (NCBI taxonomy): domain Eukaryota; kingdom Metazoa; phylum Arthropoda; class Arachnida; order Uropygi; family Thelyphonidae; genus Typopeltis; species Typopeltis vanoorti. Next base: position 120,576,904 of record NC_143555.1, on the reverse strand, counting down.
TTTTTTCTCCTTCTAGACGTAAAGTAACCCAGAGCAAAAGAGAAAAACCTAGTTATTCGTAAAATTTGATATTTATCAAAAATCAAAATAGTTGAAAAAGCTCTTTTTAATGAAATATAAACAGGCTGTTCCATTTGTTCCATACTATCGATATATTATATCTATTGTTCCTGTATTTATACATTCGTTTATTCTTTTAGGTAGGCTTCCTTCTTTCAACTACTCTCAATTCTTCTTTATACTAACTGTGTTTTCAAATGTTAGTCATAAATCGCATTTCATTTGAGCCATCCATCGGCAATTTATTTAACGTGTAACTTTGCTACCTTGTAAGGAAATAAATATTGGGGGAAAATGATATCTTCCTTTAAAAAAATATATAAATAAATAACAAGCTTGTGGCGATAATTTGAAATGAATATGACACGCAGGATAAATAATCTGTTAACATATATATTTATTTCCTGATATAATACATAATGAAAGGTACCGAAAATATATTTTGGCATAATAAGATGATTTGGAACAATACACCATTTGTTTATCTTTGTCTTGAGGAGTTCAGGCATAAAATTCTTATAAAGAAAAGCTTAAAAAGAAACGTATTTGCAAACCAAAAAGAAAATAACGCTTTACTGTACGGAAATCGTTGAAATTTATTGTACTAAATATAGTTTTGATTTTCTAATAACTAGTTGTATCTAGATTCGCTAGGACTTAGAAGATGAAATAACTACTTCACAAATAGGTATTTTCATCTTGCGAAATAACTATTTTTGAAATAGTTCTTTCATTTGGAAAAGCTCATTAGTGAGAATATATCTGTTTACTATGACAGAGTTCGAATTCCATGAAGATCCGAAAAATAGTTTTCGTTTTGATGGAGATTGAGTTTAACTAGCCAGAATCAAATATCAATGCTTTTACCTCTGGAGACTTTGTTGTTTTGTCTTCTGCAAAATGAATAAATAAATAAATAACCGACTGAACAACCTACTACATTGACAATTATACTTACAGAGCTGTGTTACATATTTTGAAATTATGAGTTCTTAATATTCATTAGTTCATCTATAGAGTTGTCAATGAGTTGCTTTTGTATTGCTCATTTTACAGGAACCTCTCATCCACCCATACACAAGCACATTAAAAAAGAAAAACAATTTAAAAAAGAAATCTGTGGATGATGAATCGGGTGACCACTAGAGCAGTAGTCTCCTGCCAAATGTTGTCAAAGAATTCGGTCAGCAAAGCCACAGTTGTACTGGTACTATGTATACTCGCTCAACGAAGCTGAAACCAGAAATATCGTTTGTATTGATATTGTTGTGGGTATATCAGCAGAGCCTCCGTAGCTCAGGGTAGAAGAAGCCCTTTGGCCCTTTGAAAGACCTGGGTTCGATTTCCGTCAGTGATGTGAGGAGCTAACTCTCCTTTCGACTAAAGGAGAGTTAGCCGATCTCATACGGAGGTAAAAGTTTTTTTTCTCTCGGAAACTCGGGTTTTTCATCTCTCAGAACAGTCAAACCGGCCCCGTGAATGCACATGGATTACAGTCATGTATACGTTCCAGCCATATACCGGTTCCAAGTCCGGATAAAATTGGGGAAGGGGAAACAATGGTGAACTACCCTGTAAAATTCTGACCAGTACTACTTTGTGGGAAAGCCTACAAAGTCACCTGGGGTCGGAAACGACTGAAGGAATAAATCATTATATCTCGGAAATTGATTTTTATTTTTGAAGAAAATCGGCTCTGTTATATATTATTTATTTGTGCTAGAGAGGAGTTGGTGTGTGTGTGTGTGTGTGTGTGTGTGTGTGTGTGTGTGTGTGTGTGTGTGTGTGTGTGTGTGTGTGTGTGTGTGTGTGTGTGTGTGTGTGTGTGTGTGTGTGTGTTTAGCATGAGAAATTTGAATGCTGACAGTCACTCAGGTGGAGCCAGGCTACTCCTGGAAGAGAGAGAGAGAGAGAGAAACTTGCAGTTATCTACTCGGCAATGAACAAATCTTCAAGTTTCTTGTGGATCGCATCCACTCCCATATAACAAGCAACAGTGCTGTTGAAGCTTTGTGCTCCCCATGTCACCTTATCCGCTTTATTAAGAGAATTATTCCACAACCACAGACAAATGGGAAAGTAACTTCACAGTGATATAATCTTACAAAATAAAGACGCGTTCTTAACCTCGGTGACCCATCAGTAGTACAAACCATACTGATTGAATGATAAGTTATCACAATCCTAATGAGCATACTACTTAAACACAATATTTTGTTATCCCTATCTTTAAGCACACCATTGCCAATGACTTGGAGTGATAAATGGGTAACTACGTACACTCATGATCTTGACTAAATAATCCAAAAAGCTGTTAAGCTAAAAATGGATTAAGATAAAACCTGATACAAAGGCTCGTAGATTTACTGCTTGCTATCTATTTTCAGAATGTAATTAGGCGAAAGAGACCTTCAGTAGCGTCTATTAGTTACAATTACTACTACTTCAAGCCCAACAAAATGCATTTATTCATGATCTCTACTTCCTGCTAGGTTGAGTTTTGCTGGGATTTTTAGATGACTACAAAATTCAAGGTTATCCAGCACGCCTTGGGAGTTCTATAGCGCTAGTAGCTACTATTAATGATTCCACATTCCTTCACGATGCCCTTTCACAAACTCGTGATTGGATTACACAAAGCATCCCTTCTATTGTATCGTCTTGGGAGGTTAAGGCTGTAAATACACAACTTTCTACTTGTATTTTTCTGCTGGATTTTCAAGATCTCCCAAGAAAAGATAACTTACTTTAGGGAGTATGGAACAGTCCGGTGAATGCATAAAATTAAGAGGAGTTACATAATCAGGTTGGACAAAAACGGAAATAAAAAAAAAAATTGAGCGGGGTCATTCACATTGTCACGTGTATTGATTGTTGGGTGTGTTCTTCATCAATATCTACTACTTGCACGTTCGCAAACAAATCGAAACCGGAAAATGCAAGATGCAGATCATTATCTATTGTCTAGGAAACGAGAACTGGACATGTTCCGCATAAAGATGTTCGTGAAATCTTTATATTCCAGGTTTCAATGTAGAATTCGTTAGCGTATTATTTGAGTTTATACCCATTCGATACGGTATTTTATTAACAGTAAAATCAACACATAATTTCGTAAAATAATTATTTTTAATTAAATAATAATATTAAAATATCACTTCGAAAATTATTTTTAAAACGATCATGTTTCTCGCCTAAAATACGTAAAAATTTTATAAAGCAAGAATATAAAAATAAAACGCTTTAAATATATAAAGTTTGCTTAATATTGCAAAATTTTAATTGATGTTTCAGTGAGGCAGTTTTCATTTTTTTTTTTTTTTCTAGTCGATGTCATTGAATATTTTGTACGCAGAATGTCTTATTAATATTTTTAAGTATTACTTATAACTTTTTTTTTTTTTTTGGCCTCGGAAATGTTTCTGACTGTTTTAAAAATAATAGAAATAAGTGTTTATTCAGTAGCTTACTCTTAAGAAAAAAAAATAATAAACCTTTAGTTTCCAAAATGCCTATTAAAAACTCTAAAATCCACTAGCGTCCTCTTTTTCCCTTTTCTAAATCTACCATTCCCAAATCTTTAGCTTATTAAAGATACAACAGAGCACAAAAAAAAATCTATTTTACTTTACAAATCAGAACGCATCCAAGTATCTTTACGCAGACTGTTATCGGAGGGGAAACGAGCTGCGTTCATTATGGCCGATTGGCATCATTATTTTGGGCGGCAGCAATGGTTGAAGTAGACAAATAATGCCACGTACTGACTTGCTCTTTCTCTGACGACTATAAGATTACTAACGCGTCGAATGTTTTTGCGTTGCTGTTTTTATGCTTTTTGTTAGGGTGTTTCCCCTGTTAGTCCCCTCCTATCTTGACTGTTCTGCAGAAATATCCTTTTAGCTTAATATAAAGGTTCTATTAACTGCAATATACGCTATTGCAGCTAATAAAGCACACAAGACAAATGGGAGGTGCTCTTTTTTTTTTTTTTAAATGTAATATATATAAACGCGTAGAATATAACAGAATATGACTTATCTTAGCAACTTCCCCCCCCCCCACACACACACTCAACCAGCTGGCTTCAAATATTGTTTTTTGTAGAAGCTAGTGAAAAATGTATCTACAAATTTTAAGGGCTGCAACTTAAGATCTATAGAATAGTAAATTTTAATCTTTTACAATTATTATTTTCCATGTTTGAAAAAAAAATTCAAATGCATTCTCTCAGTTCATCTTTTAATTAAAATGTAAATAGCTTTACAGATTTTAATGAATTGTTTTGGCGGTATGAAAGAAATTTATTTAAAAACAAACCCTGAAAGAAAGAAAAAAAATATAGAACTCATGAGAGCGAGTATGTAATTTTATTCTAATTTAATTTTGGAGGGTAAAAAAAATCTTAAAAATCTTCATTTTAGTGATTAAAATATTTAAATAAACGATATGATTTCCTGCTGGTTGAGAGACGGATATTTTATTTATATTCCCAAACATACGATCTCCTGATCGTAATTAATTATCTATAACTTCAAACTAATTTAATTTCAGTAGGATTGCGGCTTTTTTTTTTTTTTTCTTTCTTTTTCTGGATGCTAAATAAACAAGGCAAAGAGCATGCGCAAATATTTCAGAAGCAACGAGCAAAGTTTATCGTCTGCTTGTAATTCCATCTTTTTTGTATTGGATTAGAAAATTAAACAGCTGCATTCATATTACTTGACTGAAGGTAGTTAGTTTGATGGGATCAGAAGTTATTGGTTTGCAGACATTTATTAATAGTGACCGAATTTTTCATTACAGGTAAAAAAAAAATTCAACTCTATGTAAAAGTTATTAGTCGTTGTTTATAATATAAATGATAACCAAAGCTATGTCTATCATCAACCAAAACTGATCGAGAATAATAAAATATCTTTAAAACAAATCCCAAGCGTAAACTAAATTTCCTCTCCACGTCATTATAAAACTAATCATTAACAAAAAAAGTAAAAACTTTTCGAATGTTAATCATAAGCAACAGGCAAATAATTATTATATGAATTCCCAAAGTTAATACATCATGCGCAGTAAAATGACATAAAAATTACCTAAAAAAGATTTAATTCAAGAAGCGATCAGGTAAACTGAATAAATTAAAATAGAACAGAGTACATAAATTTGAATAAAATATGGTATCATGTAAAATAATTAGTTGTGGTTCATAATTTATTAGAAGAATAATTTGGATTTGAAGACCGAATAATTTATTTGAAGTGTAATGGCAGTCGTTAGCGGTAGATGGCAGTGTGTAAAAAATATATCGTAGTTCGGTGAATTTATTTTTCCGAAATATGTATCGTTCTGTAATTATTAGAATATTTACCATCGATGTCTTTTTTTTTTCTTTGTCTTTTTTTAATGATTTTATTGACCAGAGATCCTGTAGTCTTTAAGTTTTAGCCTTGGGCGATATGATCACGAGAAACATTAATTAGAGTTACTGAGCGACGAAATTTAGTCAAGCATAAATAAGTTTTACAGAACATCTGCACAGACCTCATGAATAACGGAAGCTACCAAAGCCTAGTAGCTTATCATCAAGAATATTTTTAATAGCAAAACCATGAAAGAAAATAAGTTAATGCAGTCGAGATAATTCTTGTCCGAATTATTTTCTGAAGATAATCCCGATTAAATAAAAAAATAATAATAATAATGTAAAATAATAATTTAAAAAAAAATAAAAAATAATAATATAATAAATAATAAAAAAAATTTAAATAATACAAATAAAAAATAAAATAGATTAAATGGATACAATTATTTCCAGATTAAATTACAAAAATAAATGAATAAATAAATAAATAAAACTTTAAATAAATCAAAATAAAAGATAAAATAAAAATAAAAAATGATAAAATGGCTGAAGAAAATCCTAACAGCGTATATTAACCCACCCGTGGTGATTAGGCGACCTATTTTCAATAGTACTTAAATTAGAGACTACATGGTTCTCATCCCTATTGAATTTGATATTACGTGATTAAAATACTAGAAGAAACCCTGCAAGGCGCCAACACATCCTACTCACCCGCCCTCTATTTTTCCAAATGACGTCATTCGGCAATTATTATGAAATAGAATTCGACACAATAGAAAACGAGGCACAACTTCTTAACTCTTGTGTATAATCTTATAGCAACGGTCCTTTTGCTGAACTGATTACATTTTTTCCTCTATTGTTCTGGCTATTGTCTGTCCGACGAATCAATGTAGGTCAAAGAAACGGAATGTCGTTTGTGCAGGAAGAAAGAAAGTTCCTGTTAATACTGGAGTGTGTACATATAGGGTGTCAACTAAGCAAGTTAATAGCTACTACCTGTTGAAGGAGAAATATGTACATTTTATTTCTCTTTTGGTTCAGAACACCTTGTCAGAATCGTTGCTTACTAAAGGTAGTAAATCTTGCTCGCTTCAAAACCTGTTATCAGTTCTTAAAATTTTATTAATGCAACCTTTACTGTAAATTAATATTAGCATCGTAACAGTCGATTTACATTTCCCAAGGCGTGGCTGGTGTCTGAGAGTCCACCTACTGAGGTTTCATAATATCAGATCTGTTCGCACTTGTATTTGATAGAATGCATCTCTAACACTAGCGCCACCTATAGAGTTCTAATGTCATTTTTAAGATTTTGAGAATCTGGGTCTGATTCTACTTGGGGACCTTACTAATCAAAGGTTTAAAGAGTTCATGATAATAAAGTACCGGTATAACGAATGTTATCATGTTTTGAGGCCATTTTTTTTTAAATCTGGAATCCTGGCTTATAGAATGAATCAGAAAATATATTTCACGAAAATCCCTTTGACGGTAAATTCATAACAGGATTTTTTACAAATACCAATTTTTTTCTTTTTTTTCAAATTAGAACTTTCAATGTATCCTGAGAAAGATTAGGGAACTGAACAGATGGCATCAAGCTATTAGGAAATACCTTAACATTCTTAGCATCCAGAAATGTGTTAGCAGAGCTAATCTCAGGTGATATGGTCACTTTAACAGAATGGGAGAGGAAAGATTAGCAAAACAAGTGTTCTCTGCCAGGAAAAAGACCCAGAGGAAGACCAAGATATAGAAGGATTGATATGGTACAAAGTGCCTTAGAAGATAGAAATGTAAGATCTGATGATATTGCAATGTTGACAGATAACAGGCTAATTCTGGAGGAAAATTGTTGATAGGAAGTTAATAATGATGTAACTGTTCGTGACGATGATGTATAAAAAAATTCGATGGCATCATCGTAGTAATATAAGGACAAATAAAAATTGGAGGATTACCATTAGATGGAATTGAGTGATTTATTTATAAGTAAATAAACATACACGATGTTCAAAATTCTCAATAGTGTATCACTTTAATACAAATGTCAAACACTTTTTTTTTTAAGTCTACATATATGATGAATGTTTGTTTTTTATTTATACAAATATGTGCCAAGTTATCAGCAAATTTCCTATGGCTTCGACAAAATCCAAAAATCTGCAAGTAGCTTATCCTAAGTGAAATTTATGTGGTTTTTGTTTATATTTAGTCCCCCTTGCCTCTTCACAATCCAACTGTGCATAGTTGTCCTCTAGATGGATATTTATATTTAGTCCCCCCATGCCCCTTCACAATCCAACTGTGCATAGTTGTCCTCTAGATTCCTGTCAAATTTTGCAAAACATCTCATTTGCCTATGGAAGGACCTTGGGTGGTTTGATATTAAACGGGCCGTTTATCACAGACCACAGATTTCTTATTTTTCATTTTTTTCCCTTTCCAACTTTCATTTTTGCTTTCTTTGTTATTTTTTTATTTTTATTTATTTATTTAATTAATTTTTTTTTTCGTCATAATGAAGATGTTACGCTTTTTAATAAATCCAATATGTCTTCGGTATTCTTACCTAAATCAAATTTAGGTAAAAATTTAGGTAAATATTTTTAACTAAATCAAATCACTGCAGTAACCAAATTTGGTATGAATTTCCGCGATAAAAGATAAAAAAATAGTAAAACAGGAAAGATTTAACATCATTAGTTAATTGGATGTTTGTATTTCAAGATTATTTAATGCTAATCAAGTAGTCACTTAAATATAATAGTTCATACAAAACATAAAAATATTCAACTCCTATTTTATGTGTCATATAAAATCTCTTTATGATCGACATTTTCATTATAGCTAAGCCTAACTGGACCATCAACGTACATCAATAATAATTAAAATTTGAATTTGCATTGCATACCAAATTAAATTCACTTTATTTTGCAGAGGAGTCTAGTGATGAAAGTTCTTATTACTTCCAAAATTAAACTTTCCAGGAAATAATGTGTGCGAACGAACCCAAATTTCTAGGAAATCCTTAAGATGTCGGGAACAAAAAAAAAGTCATAAAATGATTCCGTTTCCAGAAACGAAAGTAACCTGGTTTTACGCGACCCATCTTTCCTCTCATTTACTCCGAATATTTGGGGAGGCCCTCCCAACGTACGATACACCCTAGAATAATTACCACCGCGTGTGTAGTAGAACGCCAACACGTCTGTTACCATAAAAATAGGTAGTCATTTGGTCGTCAGCTGTAGCGAGGAAGTTTAGCAGATGGTTTTTCAGGCTTGTCGGCTTTCTGACTTTTTGTGCTGCCAAAATTCCGCGGGCGAACGCAGAAACTTCTCGGCAGATGTGTCATCCACCGTGGTCCATGGGAAATCGCAACGTTCACGTTTGGATTTCTATCTCCGAGGGGATGTTTAGAAGGCCACTCTCAAAGAAACTGAACAACGTGTCAGCTGCTACTAGATGCCAACAGCTGTTTCCATGACAACAGATGTGGACTATGAACTTACAGAAAAATATTATTTCAGGGATTAAAAAATGTATTGTAGATCGCTCACCTGCGTGTCACGTGATTTTTGTTTCTTTTTTTTCTTTTTGTTTCTTTTTTTTTTTTTTTTTTTTTTTTCGAAATAGCGACATATCTGACCTGTCCAATTAAATCACAGAGATTTATATCTTTCCTAAGTTCATTCGCGTGATAACCATTTCTTACGCTTCTTTTCCCTTCCCCTCTGGGTTAGGTGAACATTTGGTAGCTCTTACAAAATCATCAGATGCTGTATATATTTTTATTATACTTTTTTTTTTTTCTTATCGTTCAGTTTAGCTGTAAAGCGATGTTCAATTGCGTGAGATTGCACATCTCTGTGTTAATATCCTGTTGACACACCACCGACAAGATTAGGAAACTGTGAAGAAGACATATGAGGCACCTCTAGCCCCGTGTGCATTTATTTACGACTTGAAAAGATTTTTAAGAATACTGAAAAGCCGAAAAGCAGTGTCAAAGAGGAAACCTCCCACTGGATCTTAATAAAAAGCATTCTAAATAAATAATTCCATCAGACAGAAGAAGCCACGTTTAACGAATATGAGGCAACTGGCTGTCGCAATACTCCTGCATATACCTGTTCCAACCTGTCACAGATAAGCACACCTGTTTCCACCGTCTCCCCTAAATGTAACAAACAGAGCGGGATCCCTAAAATCGAGGTCCTCACCTTTATCTTTCCGGCTCTCCGCTACGACACCGAACCTTCCCCAGTCTTTAAAGCAAGTACTCTCTTCCCTGGATGCACTTTGAAATCATTGATAGTCTTGGGCTAGCTATCCATGATTGGCTGAAGATGGAGATTGGTTGTTCCGCGTCTCCCCTCTAGTTTCCAAAAGTTAGAACTAAACGACCTCGCCTTCTTCCTTCGAGGAATAAAAGGCATTAACAGATTATTTATTTATTTATTTATTTATTTATAATAATTCTTATTCTTTTTCAATATCTTAACTTATTATATGGTGTTTCTTTAGCACAGTCAGCGATAATGACATTCTTTCGTTGGAAAGGCCCGGGTTCGAATCCCGTATACGATGCGAGGAACCTTTATCTTTTATTTCTTTATTAAATATATATTCCGATAAATAGAAATAAGGGATATTAAAGATCTAACCATATTTCAAAGCTGAATGTAGAAAGTTTGAAATTTTCGAAAATTTGACCAGAGAGTTTATGAGAATACAATCCTCGACATCAGAGTTGCCTTAAGCTTGCATTAGTTAAAAGACACGAGCGCTGTCCATGTGTCTCCGTATATTCACCTTTTATTAGTTCATTTGATAAGGGTTTCACTGACCTGAGCTGTTTGAGATTCTTGATTCTCATCAGAGGCCAAGCAGAAACCTTAAGTGAGCAAAACCCCTTATTCGGTACCAAAGCAATCTTTTGTTAGAGTTGTATTTATGAAAAATATTCGAAATTCAAATTTTCGAAACTCTCAAAGTCTCTACGTATATCGGCTCTGAAATAAGGTGTTCGGCTATGAAGACTAATTTGCTCTTTTTTTCATAAGCATATTCCTTCAGTTGGTGTTTTTTTAATACGTACGCCATTCACCCATTCTTGAAACTTATTCATCTTACAGGAATCTGAATTACTCGTACTTGGATCTTCACGATAAACTAATCTCTGGTCAAAGTTAAGATATTTTAATCGAGCACGAACAGAATTTATTTGTAGATTCTGCTGGTTGGTATTAAAATACAAATCATTATGTTCATAAATTATCATTAAAGTAAACATGACAAAATTCTAGAAAGCATGAGATAAAAATTCGTTCTAACATATATTTTCACCTGTCTATTGTCATACAACTATAACCCCCTTCCTCTCTCCTGGGATCATTACGTAGGGAATCTACACCTTGTACAAGTCGCAGTGTTCTCATTAGGGCCTTTCACGTTGTGACTTCTACTTTCCTAAGTTGAAGTCTCGCCCTCGGGGTTGACAGTATTCAGGGAAAGGTGGCTGACAGATGTCATTAAGGAAATCATGTAAAAATGGCCTAACCGGAGTGGTAAAGAGGAGTATGGCGAGGGTGACTAGGCATCTCCCTCCCTTCAAAAAAAAAAAAGCTTTTGATAAGTCTTGATTAGCAATGAACTCTTCAGATTTCTGTTAGATTGAAATACAAGTTCTTTATTATTATTATTGAAAATTATCTTTTTTTTTTTTTAATCCCGATTCCATTTTTATTCCTTGCAAACTCTCACATGACTATTTTGATTAAAATAAAATTAAAAAATTATTTTACACTCGTATTTCATTAGCTGTTAATGCATTCTCAAGAATTTTGAAGATTCAGCTGGTATCACACGATTTCTTAAAAGTGTTTCTCGCATCCCCTAGGGGGGGTATGGCAAACACGTGTAGAAGGCCCTAAACAGAAGAGGAAGAGAATGAATTAATGTTTGCGGTCAAATCAACTCGCTAATCCCGACGCTTAGACTTTTTTTTTTTTCTTTCTTTCCTTTTCCTGCGTAAGCGTCTTACTCCTGCACGTGCATGAAGTTCCTCCTTTGTACGAGCAGGTCTTGCTGGACAGGTATAGCTTTCACCGTGGAATGTGCGAAGGTCAGTGTGCCGCCTTGAGTGAGGTCGAAGTTCTGTCTCACATTGGTTGCGATGAGTCACGAAATACAAGAGGTAAACACTGCTGCCTTGGCGCAGATCTTCCCTTCATTGCGATATCACGCTTTGGACGACCATCTTGCCTACACTTCAGTCCAATCGCTTTTATGATATTTTAAAAAGCATTTTATTGAATGGTACTGGTGTACATATGCACTGTTATGAAAAGTTAACCAATAATTTGTTTAAAATTCAACTAACTATTTATAAAGTAATCAGGTCTAACTGTTATTTCTTGCTTGGCTACTCCGATACAAGTATTCTCTCTCTCTCTCTCTCTCTCTCGCTTTTAAAGATAAACAGAAGTTAAAAACCTCGTTCCTTGCTTCTACTTTAAGAGCCTATAATAAGTGGCGAATCATGTTTTTACATTTCGATAAGAGATTCAGATATTTGGAATAAAGGCCATAGAAATAATTTATTTTATTTATTTTTTTTTACATATTTTCTTTAATTCATTTAATTTACTTCAATTTTTCGCTAATAGCACTTATTTCAAATTTTCAGTTTGTATTCTAATTAAAATAAAACCATATTAATAGTCTCTTCTTTAGTTATTTGACTGAGAGTTCACAATACATACCATGGGGATCTGCAGATGGGGGGGAACGGGACACCTCCCCCCAATCTACTTGTGAAAAAAAAAACAAAAAAAATTAAATAATTAAATAAAAATGTATTGATGTAATTATTTGTCCTTCAAGCTTTGTTCCCCTGGAAAATTTTCTGCGGACGCCCATGATTCATACTGCTACTTTGATATTTTTGAAGGCGATTGCGATCGTCTTCCCATTCTGCTGAATTCTCCACTGTCTCATAATAAAAAAAAAATAAAAAAATTAAAAGAACAGAATAGAATTCACATAAAAATAGTCCAACACACCAGCCTTATTCAATCTGTTAAATAACATTATTTAAGAAATGTCTTATTTAATCGATTACCATGGAAGCATAATGCCCAAAAGTTTAGTGTGCTGATATCGTAAACACACACACCAAAGTTTTTCTGCTGTACGCAAACAGTAGCTACTGTTGCCATAGAAACATGAAGGGGAATGCGAGTTAATCGACCGTGAATTGCGGTGATTAATACCCTTGGAGGGTAATGGATGGCAATGCTGTAGCCAATGAAGTTTTAACTGAGGCTTTGCTATTGCTGTTACCCTCCTGCCATGATCAGAGCTTCAATAGCTCAATAACACCTTATCCCTACACTGTCCTCTACAGATAACGGGGAAGATGAAAAGCATTCTTGCTTCGCCCCTTTAAGCCAGTCCTTATAAGGATAAGGACATGAAAGTTCCATCTCTTTGTTTGCTCTGGAAAACAAAGTGAGGGAGCTTCCATATTTGGGGCGCTATCATGTTTGGGAATACCTAACTCGCTTTCGTGATCGGTAATGATGGAGCTTCCATCGTTACTAGAGACTGATCCGAGACTTCTTGTCGCCAGAGATATTATAATCGTTCATGCTTAAAAAAGTAAGAGTGCAGTACTTTTCAAACTAACTCGGCTGACGCTTGTAAAGTAAAATGTTATTTGATTTTGTTAGGTCATATGCCTTTTTTAAATACAATATAATAAAGCTGCTACTACAACCACCACTACTAGTAGTAATAATAATAATATTGCCTTAATAATCGCACTTAAGCGATATAGTTAAGTTTTGATCTAATGAAGTGCATTGTCTTTTAAATTTTCTATCTATTTATATCTTTTGATAACAGAATATTTGAAGTTTTAATAATTGGCTTCAGTTTGCTAATATTAATCAAATGTATCTTCATCATCTTCCCCTGGTTTGGCTCAATAGTCTGCACCGCCAAGTAACTTGGCTTCATAGAAACCTAATTAACGTTAGGATAGGTTGGTTAATCCTATATGCATAGTCTGCTATGTCAGTCAATTATGTGTATTCTCTAGTTGGTTCTTCTTGAAAACACCCGATTTTCCCGAAGGAAAATCCCTTCTGCTTTCATGTGGACCTAGGTAACTCACCTTCGTTTGAAAAGTCCTTATTCTTTTCAAATAAATCGCTTCGTCGAAATTGACTGAGTACTGAAACATTTTGAAACGTATTTAGCATAAATATTCATATGACTATTTCAGTCTTAGACGAGTAAATATCACATTTTAATTTATGTGAATTAACAATAAAATATCTGCAATTTTTACAAAAAAAAAAAAAAAATACATATAAAAGAAATTTTACTATTGTTAAGTATCAGAAATCAGATTTTCAAGCTTAGCTGAGACTTATTAAAGAGAACAATGACGGGGAATTTTTTTTTTTCATCTTAGCTTGATAGTTTTGATTTATTTAATTCATTCAATTGAATACAATGGATTCTAATTGAATCCATTGTATTCAATTAGATTATGAATACAATGGATGAGGGGAAATGACGTCATTGCCTTTTCCCGGAAACCTAATGGGCAAAAATCGGCGTCTCGTTCCCGTGAAAAACTCAAAAAATTCTTCTTAGTCTAATACTCCTAAATCAAACGATTTACTACCATATTGGATTTAGAAGAATGTTTTAAACTCTCGATAATGACGCAGTGGAGATAGCTAAGAACGGATACGTCCATTTTATTGCTTAGTAGATGATTTCCGGGAATACTAGAATGATTGGGATTTTCACATGGTGCTGAAATCTAGCGTGTTTTGACAACCCTTCGGTACCTGAGGGGGAAGAAGTTGAATGGGGCCGTTCTCCTGTTTGTTCTAGAAATATTGTCACCGTTGCTAAGGTACGCACTCGATTTCCTCTACCTGGGTGGCAATAAGTTGAAGTGCTACTGGACACATGGCTATTATGCTCTTTTTAGTGATTCCTGAATGAGTTCGTTTGTCGACAGGATGGGGCCTTAAAAGTAGCAATAGGCGCCACAGGGCTGCTACTATACCACGTGCATATAGAAAGCAGAAATAGGTTTACACGATTCAGCTTGCGATAGCCTATTACTTTAATTATTATAGCCGTTTTATGGCCTCGTGTGCTGTCTCAGAGATACCACTTCTGTGTGTGTGTGCAGGACACTTGCTGGTTCCAGGTCCATTTCATATCTTGTTGCCAAGATAAAAAATAATAACGGGAAAAAGTAGACGGAAGAAAGACAAGAAAAAGAAACTTTTTTTGCTTCTACTGTACATTTGACTTTCGGTAAATAGCTAAGTAGCTTGTCAAAGAATAGAGAACCTTTGATCAATTCAGCTGTGAGAAAGATTTTAATGACACTTGAAGGACTGCTATTGTGAATACGGTCATTTTTTTTCGACCTACATTTCATTATTTGCCGAGAGAGAGAAAGAGAGAGAGCGAAATGCCTGTTATATGACTATTAAGCTAATTAACCTTAGTCGGCTTAGGCTTACAACTTACTTGAGAGAGATAAAAGCATACGTGCCGGTCAAAAGTAAGCAAACTTCTAAACCGGTATTTCACAGTGGAGACGTGTTTTCATAGAATGATTTCATTTATTTATTTCTTCTCCTGCTTTTTTAGCTTGATTTCTGGAATTCACCTGCATCATTTTTATTCAATATTAAAGTATTTCATAACCGTAACGTGCAACGAAATAAATGGTAGTACTTCTATGATGTCAATTGCGTTCATACAAGTTCTTTTGTCATCATTTGGTTCGTTTATATTTCAAAAACGAATCTTGTGTTTGATTCCGTCAGGTCAGGTTTCGAAAGCCTGCATGGGTGCAGTGTAGCGTAAAACAGAGAGAGAGATGTGTTGTCAATGTTTTTCCTCTAAACAATCCAAACCACAACCTAGTTTTGATTATTTTTTCCTCTGTCCAATGAAGCAACATCCACTTCTTGTCTGACAAATATGGCAATCATATATTCCATTTTAAATTCTTATCTCGTATCTTCCTTATCTCGTATAATCCTCCAAGACGTGAGCCGAGGCTGTACAAAAAGAGAATCAAGCAGGGATCTAAATGGTTTCTAGCAAATAATCAACATATTTGAAGCTGATTTTGAAAGGTTCAAAAGCAAGGAGCTTGCTTCATGTCCAACAGTCGTGCAATCTGTTTCTCTGTCAGAGCCACTGGTCATCGAAACACTAATTCCTCTTCTTTTGTACCAAAATGGTTCTATTGCATTTACTCAAAGAAAATCTAATCTAATAGCTACTTAATTCCCCTCTAATTATCGCATCTAAATCGATGTCTACCTATAATTCCACACTCCGACCATTCAAATATCTTCACTGATTTTTCGACAGAGATCGAAAGTATTTTATGCAAACTGAATTCGAAAACTGTCTCCATTCTCGTGGCATTTCTCAGATTGTTCTAAAGATTGATACTTCAGTGTTGACTATTTTTTTTTTTATTCCCACTACTATTTATATTTCTTATATTCCTAAAAAGGCCAACCAACCTTTACTATGAAATTATTCTGCCATCACCTTCACTTGAATGTTTCAAAATTATTGAAAAATTCAATTCACAGCCGAATTCGATCTACCCGTACACTTTCCCAAATACGAATTCCACTGTTGATTAATAGGGATGAATGTTCGAGTGTAATGTCATGGAAAAGTAAGTCAAATGGTTGTTTTTGATATATGTCAGGTGCTTGATCAGATTTAGCAAGGAAATGTGTGAATGAGAGATTAATCGGCACAAACGCTTATTAATTAAGCGTTCCCATCGGCAACTGGGTTGCTAGCTTCCTCTCTGGTAGCACATCAATATAACATCGAATGGCGAGTGGATATTTATCCCCGAACTTTTTACTAATGCTGGGCTCCAACAGTTTTTTGTTCTTTCCCTTATTCTCTTCTTTATTTTTATATATATATATATATATATATATATATATATATATATATATATATATATATATATATATATATATATATATATATATATATATATATCAACAAACTTCTCCAGTCGACTGCAAATACGCTTCATAGTTTTTCTGATGACAGGACACTGCACTAATCTTTCTTATTCGACAGCCTGCACAACATAAATCAACACAACTTTCAGAATATCGCTTCCTGAGCATCCAAGAAATCAGGTTATTTCTTTTGTTGAAGGCATTCCTTTGCTTCTGAACAGCTAGAAATCACTACGAGTAATTCATTCAACCACTGAATACTATCCTCACGTTTTAGATGACTTCTTCTAGGAGCTGCTAAATATCGTTGACAGAAGAGGTCGGTTAGGTTGATTAATATGCCTTCTCACTCTTACAAATTTATTTCATGGTCTTTCATGTAGTCCCCTTCCTGCTGTCGATATTTATAGATTATATTCATGGTCATGGTTCATCAGGAATAGCATCGGTAATTTCGACTCTGAATGAGTTCAGAGCTTCTAAAACACATTCAGCATACTTCGAAGTCACAAAACAATGTTTTTTTTTTTTTGTTTATGCCCTCTGCTGCTTTCCCTTGAAGCAGTCTTCCCACTTGTGCATTTCCCAAAGTGTACAATACACCTGTCTTCATTCCAATGATAAAAAGTATTTGCTTTCTTTTTACTCAGTTTTCTGTCTGTATACGGTGATAGAGTACTATGCTAGAGATATTGATTGATAATCACTGAAGAGTGGAATAATAATAATAATAATAATTTATTATTATTATTATTATTATTATTCGAAATATTTTCTAAGTGATCTTCCGTAGCTCAGTCGGTATCGACGAAGCCCTTTGGTTTCAAAGATCTGGGTTCGAATCCTCTTTAAGACGCTAACCTTCATCAGGGGCTGAAGGTGAGGTGAGTTAGCCGATTAATCAGACGTGGCAGGGTTTTTCATCCTACACAAGAGGCAAACCGGGGACAGAAGAACACACGCAATTTAACATTAACAGATAACATTAACCGCCCAATCATTGACAGTTATTACATTTTTACGAAGCCAAGTTAATTGGCAGTGATAAGCCATTAAGCCTACACAAAGGAAAATTGGATGGGATATGTATTAAGCAAGAAGCCTTCGTTTGGCTTAGATTGTTGCTAACATTTCTTTGGGATATCAGGAAGCAACAAATAGCTTCGACTTTAACGACTTTAAATAGCCTATTGGTATCTGTTGACTTTTTTCTATTCCGAGCAGCTTTGTACATGTATTTAATGCCATACAGACAACATGCGTTCCAAAGATTGAATTGTGTTTGCTTTTATTGCAGTTTAGTATCAAAACAACGGCTTTGATCGTTACTATTTCTTATATGCCATTTGTAGCAAACACTATTTGGAGCTGGGTAGGAAGATTTTGTTTTGCTACTGTAGAATAGTAGAAAGATTCCGAGTGGTTTTTTTGGTACTCATAAGATTTCTGCTTGGTCAGGTCAGTGAATATCTGTAAGTTACCTAATGAGAAACATTAATAAAAGGCTTGATGGTTGATTTCGATTTACGGCCGAATCAACTCAGGCTATGGAGTCAGTTTATTATATCTGTTAACTGCGTGGGTTCAAATAGCCGGTTTGCCTGTTTTTGAGGAATGAAAAACTCGTTTCCTTGAGGAAAATCCTCCACCTCCGTATGAGACCGGCTAACTCACCTTCGGTTGTTAATAAAAAGAAAAAAGAGGTCCGGAATAGAGTTGCATACGAAGGCAACCCTAATGTTGAAGACAATACTATCGTAAACCCTCGGGAAATTTTGAATCTTTATGTTTCCACCGATTAACTTACTGCCCTAACAAAATTTTAATGTGCTTGTGCATACGTTAGATAGTTAAAATTCGATTGAAGGAGAAAATCCAGAAACGAGAAGTATTATTTAGTTCTTTTCTTTTCTTTTCTTTTCTTTCTTTCTTTCTTTCTTTTTTTTTTTTAATTGCACTGGGTACTTCAACACAAGTTGTCTCAAAATATAGTGCTTTAGTGTAGAGTAGTGTCCTGTAAAGGCAACTCGTGGTAAAGATGGCTAAAGTTCCCAGAACAAAAGCATTGCTTTGGTGAACAATAAAATAATAGAATATTTTAGTATGAATATTGATCAATAGGGATGATCAATCGAGTGTAATGTCATGGAAAAGTAAGTCAAATGGTTGCTTTTGATATATGTAAGGTGTTGATACCTAAATAAGCCAAAGTAAAAATACATCTTTTGCTGTGAATGAACTTTGTTCGGGGAAATTTGTTTCCATTAAACAACTGCCTACTTCTTAAAAACCTTGAATAATCAGCAAACTATTGAGTCTACCTTTCAGGTACGTCTCACATTATGTAAATATTACTTTATTACAGTATTTGTGCGTGTCCGTTCATACACAAACCATTCAGTGTGTGTGTGTGTGTGTGTGTGTGTGTGTGTGCAACTCTTCCTCCTCCGTTAGTAATTTATGACCAGGAAAATAGGAATTTCTGTATTACTGTGCATGAGAATATTATTCGTAAAATGGGGAAGTTATGAAGTTTCCTATTTCCTAGCTTAGCCCATTCTTCTCCTCCATTCTCCACGTGGTTCACGTATCCAGTTGACACTTAAAATCAGCATGATCGATATAGAAAAATTATATATTTTAAATAAAATATTACAAGAAAAAAATTTAAGGAATAACCATTTTTATTTTATTATTTTATAATTAAAGCGCTGATCGTCTTATACTGTTGTTGACAATGTGGTCAGTCAGCCCTTTAACTGTGTCGGTTACATGATTATGTGCTTTGGTGGTCGGTCCTGCGAGTGAGCACATGCCAAATAGCGCCAAATAAATTATGTTCCCCTGTTTTTTGACTACTAGTAAAATGTTAATGTCATTTTTTGTTGTTGTAAAAATACACAGTAAGGATAGTCAACCCTGATGTCTATTTTGACTCAAAATGCGTCAAGTATTGTCAGTTTTTGGGATAACAATCTCACTTCGTATCCATTTGACGCATTTTGAGAAGTATTGACAACACTCTTTTGATTGGGAAAAAAAAAAAAAAAAACGTTACCAGTAATGTGCCTGCACATGGTGATGATAACCGCATTCGTGAGGAATAAAAACGTACACATAACGAATCGTGCATAAGCGCTCTTGCGAAGATGGGGGGAGGGGGGGAAGGAGCGTTTGACATTTGGCCACTGACGTAAAATTATTATGGATAAAAAAAAATCTAGGATAACAGATTTTTTTTATCCATAATGCTTCTGACAGCAGAATGGTTGCAGAGGGGAGGATTGTGCTTCACGCTTCATGATGTTGTGTATAATGCACAACACCTTAGATATGTACTGGATCTTTGCAAGGTGGGTTTCTCACCGTGTTCATTTGTTCTTTTTTCATATTAAAACCAGCAGTTATGAGAATCCGTCTTTCATCCACTTGAATTTTTAACCGTAAGCATTTTTCCTCTCTCGTTTATGGCAAGGTCTGTACCGCAAACTCAAGATTGACGATGCCTTTTCGTTAGAAAGGCCTGGTTCGAATCCTGTCTATAGGGCGAGAAAACCTTTATCAGGAATTTTCAACTGAAGGTGAGTTAGCCGGTCTCATATGGGATGGCAGGGTTTTCCCCGCCTCCCGGAAAATGGAAGGGAAAAAACGGGAGAGGTTTTTCGTCCCTCAACTAAGCAAACTGGCCAATTGAACACACGCAACTTACAGACAAAATAATGCTTATTTAAAAGGCATAAGGTTAAACACTCTATCCTCGAATTATGGTGTCCTTAGATTTCGTAACCATTCGTTCGAATCTCGTCCATGAAGCACGAAACAGGTTCTACACAATTTCGACTGAAGCAGAAAGTTATCCAGCCTCACTTCGAGGTCTCCGTCTTTATTATTATTATTATTATTATTATTATTATTATTATTATTATTATTATTATTATTATTAGCATCTCGTGATGTCCATTGGTTCAAATAGAAAAGCAGAACAACCAGGTGGATGTGAAATTCAGGAAGAATAGACTCAACTTTTAACCTTAATTGCCTCGAGATTAATTCTAAAAAAAAGCCACCTAATGGTTTCATCATTAAACCCGCAAGTGTCTATTTATCACTCGCTTCTTCTGTCACGAAACACTCTTGCATTAGTATCCATTAACTGATTAATGTGGCCATTAGTTCGATGGAAAGCGATGAGGTAGAATTCTTGCGCAATGAGATCATTCGTTATTACCGAAATTACGCGTTTTCTTAGCACATAAAACAACTTTGAGAAAGGAATACGACCTCATATACCGTATATTTTGTTATAATTTTGTATTGACATTAATACTAAAATTTCCCAGTTTATATCAAATTTTGAAATGATCTGGAGAATTTCATCAAAATTCGTGAAGAAACGAGTTGCAAGATGCAAACATGCTCATGACTTCTTATGTGAACGTAACTAGTATATAGCCCATCATAAAATATAGGGAGAAAAAAAAAAACGTGTGAGATCGGCACTAGAATTAGGTTTTTGAGACATATTCTAACATTCATCTGACTCGTTTTTATCACGTTCGATCATTGCGCCCTCTGGCACAATTCATTACAGCGTGGCTATTACTGATCTGATATATAAATAATTACACCATTAGCAAGTGCACGAGTCTAACAAAAATAATTTTATTTTATAATAAGACAACAGATTTTAAAATATTTAACTTAAATTATTTATTGCCTGTACTCCGCTCAGCAGCGATTGTATTTCTTCTTACAGACCATCATCATAAAATGAGTCGAATAAAAAAATAGCTGAATGCGTTTGTGCGAATGTTGGAAATGTTTGCGACAAATCCATGTTTATTTGACAAGGAATTCAAAGTTCAATAACTCCCTAACTGGGCGCTCCTGCGAAACAGAATAACCGGAACATTGGAACTTGCCTTTTGCGAGTATTCAAAAAGTGACGTTACAATTTAAGACGCTTCAAATCAATAAAACTTCCGGTCCCGAACAAGCTACAAAATCGTTTCTTCCTTCCTTATAAATCAATGGCAAATATTTGGGGCCACCAGCAACGTCTGGGATAGAATTTCTTGCAATACATTTTGTATTTATTGAATGAACGAGAAAGGAAAAAATAATTTATAATCTTTCCCACCTTTCTTTCTTCTATTTCGGTATCGGACAGGGATGCAGAAGGAAAATACACTTTGCTGACTTGACACATCCCGCAAAATGCTAAACCGGGAATGACGGAAAACTCATAAAGAGATGCAGCTACGAACCAACCACGAATGCGTTTTTCTTTCTTCAACTTATTTAGCCGACTGCACACTGCAGATAAATCTCGAGTGCTTCAACCCCATGTCTTTCTTAAGACACCATCGTAGAGCAAGGAGGTCGCTAAAGGAAAAAAAAAGGGGGGAAAAATACGAGACAAGCCCGTCTGTTTGCATTACACAAAGAATGCAATTCTGATTAGTGGGAGGTAGGCAGCGTGGGTTCATTCACAGTCAGATTCTTTTTCGTGCGCTTTGTAATTGCTGAAGAAAAAAGTTCTGGTTTCTTTTTTTTTTCATCCTGTGGTTTTGTTTGTCTTTTTTGTTTCCGCTTCATTATCTAGTTTATTTATTTATTTTTTTTAAATATTTGCTTAAAGATATTACACAGCAATTTTAAACGGTCTCGGCGACGAAACTGAAATGTATCGCTTGTCCTCTCAAGTCAACTTTCTTTTCCTCATTGCAACTGAACCTTGAATCAGCATAAACCAAACAATTTTAATTACTAACTTCGATTTCGAGCAAAATATTAGTCTAACAATCAGTTAAACATTTTATTTTAGCGAAATGAATTCAAGATACTGTCATTTCAGGCGAAATTGAGCTGGCTACTTTATGTCAGTTTCAATTCATAATTATTAATGATTTTTATGAAGATTTTTATGTCAGTTTCAGCTCATAATTTTAGTAATGAGCTGAAGATTTATGTCAATTTCAGTTCATTGTTAGTTTTGTCAATTTCAATTCACTGTTAGTTTTATGTTAGTTTCGGTTCATTGTTAGTTTCGCCAATTTCAATTCACTTTTAGTTTTATGTCAGTTTCAATTCACTTTTAGTTTTATGTCAGTTTCAATTCATTGTTAGTTTGGTCAATTTCAATTCACTGTTAGTTTTATGTCAGTTTCAATTCATTGTTAATTTTGTCAATTTCAATTCACTGTTAGTTTTATGTCAGTTTCTATTCAATTGTTAGTTTTATGTTAGTTTTGTCAATTTCAATTCATCGTTTTATGTCAATTTTGTCAGTTTCAATTCATCGTTTTATGTCAATTTTGTCAGTTTCAATTCATTGTTAGTTTTATGTCAGTTTCAGTTCATTGTTAGCGACGAGCTGGAATATTTTTATTTATTTCAACTGAACAATGAGTTAAAGCTTTTATTTCAAGTAAACAATAAGTTGTGGACTTTATTTCAGCATGATTATAGAAATTATCTAAAATAGGTGTTTTTTATTCAACGATACTTGAAAATTTTATTTCATTCAGCAATGAGTTGATTTTATTTCAGCACTTGGAAAATTGAGGTGAAATATTTTGTTTCAGACTCAATGAGCCAGTTGAAACAAGAACACTTAAGGTCTTTTCGAAAACTTTATGTGAGAATTGTGTGATTTGAGCAAATTCTCCTTTAAAATAAGAGGCAAAATGTGGAAATTTGGTCTTTTATGTCAAAGGTTACTTCTAAAAAAAATGATGAGAATGCGAATTCAAAGTGAATAGAAATTTCGTTGCACATTCTCTTTTCAGATAGCATTAAAGGCCTTAGTAATTTAGGTTTTAACAGTTTACTTCCCTCTCTCCCCTCCCATAAAGAAACGAATGCGATGACACACGGAAAACAGAACGGTCAATAGTGAAAAGGCCTTAGCTAACATCAAAGGGAAAATCACCTTCAGCAAGCCACAAGTTGCCGGTACTTCTCTCAAGAAACAATAAAGGCGAATGTGGTATTAAGCAACGGACCAGATTAAAGTGCAACACAGCATTTGCGGCTTGCCGTAATTTTAAGCGGTACGCTGGCTGCTTGGGAAAAATCGAAAGCTATTTCCCTCCCCCCCCTAACTTGTAATTACCGAAGGTGGCCAGGTAAATATTGATTTTTGTCTTCACCCTTTCAAGTCCTGTATCGTTTTTTTTCTCCCTTCCTTCCCCCACCCCACCAGACTCTAAACTCCCAACAGTTCCTTATTAAATCTGGGCCAGTTATTATGGCATTGTAAACCTCGAAATTCCTTTCGTTCTAATGAAATCTGTGATATATAGCTACGCATTACCGTGTCAGGGATGCAACTGCAAAAGCCTCTTGCATGTACTCGATACGAGGAAGATTTATAATAGTTACAACAGAAGGGTGTGTGCACCTCTTCCTTCCACCCCCCCCCCACCCCCTCTTCATTGAAGGAGAGTTGGGAAAGGAGAGTAGGACCAGTGCATTTCTCTGTCATTCGCTGAAATATGATTTTCAAAGATATCAAAATTTAGTGCCATTTATTAGTAGAATTAATATTCCGTTACTATCTTTCCCCTTCTAAGGATAGACAGAATGCTTTAGTTAGCTCGCTCGGTTGTGATGGCTTCGAAGAGATATTTCGTGGGGAATGCGAAAGCGGTGTTTAGCTGGAAACACAATTCACTAGATTATGGGCGGTATGCGGATGTGAAAACTGTCTCATTTGATCAGTCTGCTCATGATAATGGAAAGATGCTGACCACACACTTTATGAGGTAACCCATCATCCCGCATTGTTCTGCAGATGCCACTTTAGCTCGTGTCGAATGATGTTTCTGAAGGAGGCCTACGTTTTCCAGTATGTTATGAAATCCATATATGGATTAGGCTCATAATAACTATGAAATGGTACGGTATTATTGTCAGCGCCATCTATTGACACGCTGTAATTATTAGTTCGAAATTATTCTACAGTTATTGTCTCGATTTTTCGTCTGTTATTTATCTCTTTTATTTGTTATTTATTTATGTTATCTGTTATTTATTTTAAACATGGTATACATACCGAGTATAAATGTATATAGGTATCAGATAGAAAAAGGGAAAAGTCCCGATTCAAGGGATATATATGCTATGTAAAAGGTAAAGAACTGATGCAATTAATGACAATACATCGTCTGTGAAAACATCCTTGGTTAGAGAAGGATGTTTGAATCGGTGAAGGGAGCATCTGCATTGTCTGTTTTCCAATATTACCGCAAGGTGGCATGGAAATCGTGTGACTGTCGAATGGCCATACTAGTTAATTGTAAGATGAAAAAACTGGAACTGGAACTGTGTTAACATACATGTGCACAATGCACGATCCAGTTGCTTCCTTTTCATTACTCTTGATGCACAGAAGTAAGACCTGATTTTTGCATGTTAAGAATCACGTACCAACACGATGTGTTACACAGCTGTCTTCATCAGAGAAGACAGACGTATAAAACTGAAGGTTTATTCCGTTAATGGCTATCTCGATTACAGAAAAGTTTATAAGCTCTAAGGGGTCTATACAACTCATATGGATGTTCGATAATTTCCTAATGGCTATTTCTTCACGCATTCTTGATCTTGCCGGACTGGTTGGCCGAGTGGTTAGCGTATCCGCTCTCCAGCCAAAAGGCTTCGGGTTCGAATCCCGCCATGAGTACGGATGTTTCTGATCGTTTGTGAAAGTAGGGATGGTGGTCAACGGTAGATGGCGCTGGTGTAGACGATGAAGGTAGTTGCGGTTAGTGGAATGGTTGAGACGGAGAGTCGTAGAGCAGATGCCCTCCCTCGATGTGTCTTTGAACTCCCTGGAGGTGTTAGGTAATAATAATTTCATTCGGTAATTTTCATCTCTTTGGATGTGAGCATCTAACTGGCAAAGGGATAGCATCTTTTCCTGGAAAAACCTTTAGAAATGTCTTTTCCTGGAAAAACCTTTAGAAATGTCTTTTCCTGGTTAAAGGGATTCGATTAATTTCTTCTACCGAGATAGATTCAATGATGGTAGATTATCACACAGATCTGTTTTGAATAGGGTGACTTAGGCATGGGAAAAATAGAAGGAAAGTTGATATCAGTGAAGAACAACGTTTGGTCGGAATTGCACACTCGATGGTTGTTTGTGCTGTAGAATCACTAGATGAAACAGGCAAAAGCCAAGAACTGTTGGGGGGGGGGAACAAAGTCTTCAAACGAAACCTGTTTCTATGAGAAAAATTCCATTCTTTCCTCGATCTGAGAACGAATAACTCATCCTCCCTTGGAAAAAAAAAAAAAAAGCCGAGAAATGTCCCTCGCGTCTACATCAAGTATTTGAGTATGTATTTTATAATGCTACCAATCACCTTGGGCGCATTAATAGCTGAGGCTGTTGTAAGAACTCAGTGATATGATACGCGTATATTCGTAATATTATGACATGGAACGTTCAAACACATATGCTATAATTTTAGAATGGAATAAAAATATTTTAAACTATTGAAAACGGTTGTAATATAAGTTCTAAATTATTTCCGTTACATTATTATCTCCGAGACAAGTGAAATAAATTATAGATATAGATAGAGCATGCATTTTTATTTCGTTCATTGATTTTTATAATTATTATACTGTTTTCCACGAGTCATATATATTCCACTTGATCCAATAGCTCGAGCAAAATTGGATCGATGCAATCTATGCTTTGCATCCTTCAGAGCGCGCTCACATAAGAATTTAAATATATAGATGAGATT
The DNA here is from genome assembly GCF_054136105.1 of Typopeltis vanoorti. Taxonomy (NCBI): domain Eukaryota; kingdom Metazoa; phylum Arthropoda; class Arachnida; order Uropygi; family Thelyphonidae; genus Typopeltis; species Typopeltis vanoorti. The sequence goes on along the minus strand of NC_143555.1, from coordinate 120,550,655 downwards.
AGCGTAGTGGAAGATAATGCTAGTGAACTTGATAAACATCGCATTTACAATGTTCAGAGAATGGACTGCGAGGTTCTCTTAATTCACCATCCATCAAAGGAAATTTCTCAATGAATTATGAACCATTTGAGGTCTGATTCTGGCAAACTGTTCTCGTGTAAGGTGTAGTAACAAGGGGAATTCTCATCAGTTAAATTTATTTAGCAGAAAATTGCGATTAATGTCAAAACATAAATTTTGATCAAAGTTTTCATGCAAGAGCGTTCATAATTGCTGAAAGTGTGTGTTAAAACCGACTTACAATGCTAAAATTTAATGGAGATCAGCTAGATTTATAAGAAAATCATTACTTACCCCTTTCTCGTAAGTGAATTGATAAATGTTGGAACGTACATAGGATTCCAAAAACTAGAGCATCACGCTTTTCTTGACAAAAGCATTCATTTTAACATGATTGATCCCTCTTAGAAAAAAAAAAAAAAAAAAAAAACTCGTCCTTTGAGAGTCCACACCCGACCCTCATATCTATAGTTTATTATCCGGGTGTAATTGAACATTCTACCGATCCCGGATGTGTTTCGGTGGCCCCTAAACAGCAGACGTCTAGTATTCTGGCTACATTGTCATGATTTTGTATGTTTCGTGCAGGATGGTTTACAGTATAGTAGCATTATTGATAGGGGCTCCAAAAAGGGTATTTTTTTTTTCTTTCGTTGTACCATCCATTAAAGTTGAACTATAGGCCGAGACCAACAATCAGTTTTGAATTTATATAAACTCTACAGAAGGGTATGATGGAAGATGCATCAATGGATGATGAATAGGATTATCAACTTATAAATACCAATGTTGTGGACTTTCTTTGAAACATACTTTAAGAGTATGTTACGGATTATATAAGTATTATTATAATATTAAAGAAAAACTATCCATGGGCTCGTATATATGTACGCATAAAACAAAAAAAAAAGCTTGCAAATAGGCTACACTGTTATTTTCTGTGACACTGAAGAATGCATTCTCGAAGTCATAGTTATTAAGCTAGAAATTGTACCAATTTCAAAATAATATTTACTATTATCTAAACACGGATGAAGAATATGTACAATTTAAAGGAAAGAAAATCAAATGATCGAAATATATCTTCTAAAATTTAAGTTTTTTTTTTCAGTCTTGTGATACTATTCGTTTTTTTTTTTTTAATTTTTAATTCTTTTTCTAGAATTATTATTTCTTAAGTATACTCTATTTGATCACAAAAGAAACGAAGAAATTATGAAAGAATTAAACCAGGAATCAGTAATAGAAAAAATAAAAAAAATATAAACCCAAATGAATGGAACACTTCGATAGAATGAAAACAGAAAGATTACCAAAACAAGTTAAAGTACAAACCATTAGGAAAAAGAAAACCAGGACGTCCTCTTAAGAGATTCAACGATGACTTCTAAGGCCGGAACATCCCACTCTAGACTCTAAATCCTTGATAGGCATGATGAGATGATGATTTTTAAATTAAGATTTAATGTCTGACCCCCCCCCCCCAAAAAAAAAGACTTTCATTCTTTCAAAAACGTAAATTTAATGCGGTTTTTACATTCTTCTTCTTTTTAATCAGATTTGGATGTGTAGAAGATTCAGTCATTCATTTCCAGTATTTTTCTAGTAAGTCAACAAGATTTTTTTTTTTTTTTTACAATCAAGACCAGCCTTATAAGACTTAAAGGGCTATCATGCTTACCTAGAGTAGGTTTTTACAAACACCCATGTCTAAAGTGGAATTGGAACCCACAAACTGTTGGTTGGAGAAATGATATGCTTATCCACTCGGCCAACCAGGCCGGTTTCTAAAAATGAAATGAATCTTTTGTATCCTTTAGCTAAATACGATTGGCTTAAATTGTTATTGCTGTAAACATTGAAGGTTCTTGCTTGTCACAAGATTTGTGAACAGCAGGGAGTCTCAATTTGCTCCCAGCTTTAACTTCTGAACAATTTAATCCTATACCGTCCCCAATCCTCTTTACAGATAACTGCTGCACCTACAACTTGGGGGGATACTCCTAAAAGCCCTCCAGAAATCCTAAACTTTGTTCAGAAAAGAGCACTTAGAAGATGGGACTCCTATACATACGATCATCAAAGCACCCAGTGCCCAAACCCATAGCTACTAACTACATGTGGCGAAAAAGTCAATTGGTTGTGAAGAATTGGTACTGCTAATGTCACAAATGTTTTGTAAATATATTTAAAAAATTAAAAACTGGGATTAAAATTTTTTTAAAAATTCCTAATAAAATTATTTTATTTAGGAATTATGTTTTATTATTAAAGTTAAATTATAAATATAATTTCGCTTTTATTACAACAATTATTATCTTTGATATTCACCCACGATTGGGCATTACTGAATTCTAAGCTTTAACTCTTTCCTAGTTCTAGACGTGAGTAGACGGAATTTTCATTTTAAAAAATAATAATTCAACAGTTAATCATTAGTCATTTACTTTGGCATCCACAGTACGATTAGTTTATTCTAAATTTCCTTACTGAGCTACTCTTTTATTCATTGTGCTTCTGTTAGAGGGAATGCAAACAACCTCATCAGTTCATACTGAATGTAAATTCTTAAGTTTAGTTCGGCAATTTTTCGTTCGCTTAAGAATGCATAGAGGAGAAAAGGCTGGAAATACAGTTATTCATAATTTACTTTTTCATTTTCATATTTAAAATATGAAAAACTGCAAAAAATAGAAAACAGAAACAAAATGTGTCAAAACAGGATACGTATTTAAGTTTCATATTTGCATATTAGGTGGTAGACATCGAAGGGACAGTCCAACGCATCCGGTTTGATGGTATGAATAGGAGGAATGAATCCATTCCATGAAGTCTTGGCAAAAGTGATAAGTAAATGCTGTCGTGATTCACAAATATCCAAAAGAGAGACGCCTATGGGATGATCGGAAAACTTGGAAAGATGAGCCAGAGCTTCATCTGGAGGATATGCAATCCCATTCGGGAATTTTTTTTTTTTTTTCAGCTTGACCATGGAACATCTGGAGCATATCCAAGTATGTACCGAAGATGCACTTGTAAAGAAGATTACATAGAGGCTATAGATTTTCTTGATGTTCTGAGTGTTGACTGTAACTAACAGATGAAGCGCCACGTCACAGAAAATTATCAACTGATTAAGTAAGAAGCCATTTCTTCCCGGGATGTCCAGCTTTTTATTACAGAATGTTATACGAATCTCTATCGCTGTCATCTAGAGTATGTACCAAATGGATGTGCACGGGTTCATACGCATACATCTTCGTAGAACTACAAATCTGTGATATTCTGAATTCACTGCTTGAAGCACTGTTAAGTTCTGTGAGTGGAGATCAAATGCTGTTCTCAAGTGTTCCTCGTTTTCCTTCGATGCTGGTCTCCATGGCTATTTAAGAATGCCAAGATCCGTGTTTTAAGTGTTTCAAAAGTCGTTGTCTTATTGATGGCCAAGAAGGCAATAAATAGTTTATCGATTTTATTTCTTCCAGAAAGAGAATGTAAATATTTCCCCTTTACATAAATGTAACATTAATATATATATTAGAGGATTAAAACCAAGTATAAAATGTCTTGGTATACTAATAAATCACTAAATGGGATGTACTATCCCTTTACTTAAATAATTTCTTGGTATATTTTTAACGTATAACAAATCCAGGGTTAAAAATTCCTCCACACACACACACACACACACATATGTGAATTTTAACAATAACAGCCCGTGATTGGTTTAAAAAAAAAAGGCTCTTTTTATGTGCATCCTACCCAGGAAAGGTTATAAATCTCTAGTACATTTACATATGAATGGATTAAGGGTTAGATAATTTGGAAAGAACCCTGCTCTAGAGAACAAAACATGGAATTTTCAAGCCTCCAAAAAGTACAGTAATGATTTCAGACGGTTGAACCAAAATCTTTCTACTACTTTAAAGTAATTACTATTTTTATGCACTATAATTCTCTTATTTACATCCTGTTTTGTCTTTTGCCTTTAAAAAACTGGCCGCTCTGTCTACAAACATATAGCAAGTTTGCTTCATGATTTCTTCATGAAAACATGAGTAAATGAATAAACTGGCTTTAAAATAAATCATTTAGCACGTTTTAAACTTTGGAAATTGTTGGCCAGGCTAGTCTTCATCCTCCCTCGTCATCGTGATAGTACATTCCTTGCTGGCATGCTTAGACAAGAGATAACAAGAATACAGCATACAACCCACAGCCATCTTGTGCTCCTAAACCTAAATACTAATATCAGTGCATACTGTGTGCAATACGATCAATTTTTTCGAGTTGCAAAAGCTGTTTTTCCCCCCTTCCGAATGAAAAAAAAAAACACATTAAAATACTTAATGAAATGTTTTGGATAAAACCTAAAACACTGAGATATACAACATTATTATTATTATTATTATTATTATTATTATTATTATTATTATTATTATTATTATTATAACTGTGTGTGTGCGTGCGCGCGCAGCTGTTACGCACATACAATTCGTGTTATTCTGAATGTATTCCGATGCCCTCGTGTCATTTATGGCTTGACTTGATTTAAATAGATGTACTGAATTAGATTTCTCCAATTCGAGGTCTGAATTAAAATCATTAGTGGACCATAAGTTTGACGCTTCGCAGTATTCAGAATTACATGCCTATAGCTCTGAGCACGATGTTAAAAAACATAGCAAAAATAAAGAAGTTTGATAGTAATGCTGTGCATCGCTACCAAAACCCCGAAACCTACGTTGTCGTGGAAACAACGTCACGTCTGAAATGAAACGTGCATACAAAATTAAACTACCATGAATGTTTACTAGTGACATTGTTCCACTATTTGAGTATTAATAGTATTCTACTGGTAATTTCAATACGGTAATCACCCCCCCCCTCTTGGGTAATTCAACTTTACGCCTTACACGAACAGTAAGAAAATGACATCATTTTCCAATAGAATAAAATGTCTTTAGATTACGTTCTTCCCAGTGGACTGACTATTCTTATAGATACCCATACGATCATTGAAAGAAATGCCAATAAGGATTGATCCTGAACATCCCAAGGCAATGATCTTATTCAGTATCAAAGAAACTTTACAAAACGTGCATCAGTATTGCAAAGAAACTTTTTGCAGTCATTCAATAAAGAAATTTAACTTCAGAAAAGAGAAATTATATCACTAAAATAAAATAAAAACAAGAAAAGAAAACAGCAAACTTGAAAAGTGGATAACTTTTTTTTTTCATTTTTTATATAGATAAGTTTTTATTACTTAATGTTAATTATCTTTTTTATTATTTATCATTTCTTTCTTTTTTACTGTTTTGTTATATTTTATTTTTTATTAATATTATGAACAATAAACATTATTCATACGAACTGTTTATTATTTTCTTTATTTTTTATTATATTATATTTATTACTAATTCGTTTTATATTAATAATTATTTTTATATTTATAAATTATATATTAAAACTTATATATCTACTTTCTGAGTTCAAGTCTCTCATTATTGGCTTTTTGAGATAAAAAGTTGCGCTGAGATTTAGCAGAGAGAGAGAGAATCCCACCAGGTACTTCTAAAACGCTTTTCCCTCATTAAAAGGAAAAAATACCCTAAAAAAACATAACAAGAGTAATCAAATAAAATAAAAATAAAGGGAAAAATACTACAAAAGCCAGTATAACGAAGAATAAAAATATATAAAAATCAATAAACGGATGCAAAAACAAAGGAACAAATTGAGGGAGATATATCCCTGGAAATCCCGCCCTAAAAAATGCTGAAGGGACCATCTCGATGCTGGCCTTCGCAACCTGGATTTATTCTGGTCATCCCGCTACCCTGTAATCAAATCAATTTAGTAAATTAAAACGACAATAATGAGATTAAAATCTGAATTTAAAAAGACATAAAACCATCAGAGATAGATACTAATTTTAATTTCCGCTTGTGTTATTCTGATATATGTTGGTGGCCTACACATTTCCTTAAGAACCGTTCTTCATCTAAGAGCACTGAGATTTTATTTCATAAAATTTAAATCGAAACTTATGCATAAAGCATTAGTTCATAAATCATAAAATGGTAATACGTAAGTAAAGCCAATCTCTAAAAATTAAGACGATCCCTAGACCACTCCATATAGTGGCCGAAAGACCGTCCATCTCAGAGTTGGCTCCACTCAATGATGGCCTTCCACCCACCACCACCACCGAGCAGAACCGCTCAAATTCCGAAGAAAAGCATTCACCGACAAAGCCCCTAACCGGGCCGTGCCTGAAAACACTTTCCCCGGAGACTCAAATTGCTCCCTTAAGGCAAGACCTTTAAGCGAGCGAACTCAAACTCTCTAATCTCAGCGTCCAATTAGTCGCCTCTTACGACATGCTTGGATTTGCATTGGTGCTATCCTTATCCCGGCCACACGGGGAAATCATAAAATGGTTATAATATTTCGATTTAAAAGAGCACTTCAAAGTTTTGAAGTGCTACTTAAGTTCTTAAGTTCTTAAAAGAATTGGGAGATGGACTGAGTCCTTGACTCTTTATCTCGTCATCTGAATGAAGTAAATCTGTGTGGATGGAGTGTTGTTGAGCTAAAAAGCTCTAGTCATGGCTGGGTAACGGCAATAGCCAAGCCTCAGTTAAACTTCATTGGCTACAGCATTGCCATTTGTTACCCTGGAAGTCCTAAAAAGGACTCAATTATTATCTTATCCTACCTGAAGTGCTACTTTTCAAAATCATAAAATAATTATAATATTATGACATGAAATATTTAGAGGTGTGTTTTAAGTTTTTCGAAAGATACAAAATATGTTTTAAATATTTAAAAAAAATTTGTATAATTTTTTAATAATAAATCAATTAGTATTATTTTAAAAAAAAAATTACTTTGGTAGAGTATTCAAATTGTGTAAAAATATCATACATGATTTTATTTCCGTCTTTAACAAACCAATCAAACAAATGTTTTCATTTTGTTTTTATTTTTATTATTTTTTAAAGACACACACACACACACACACACACACACACACACACACACACACACACACACACACACATATATATATATATAGAGAGAGAGAGAGGATATTTCCAGCAATCGAATAATAATGCTAGATGTACGAAATAGTTGAGGAAAAGCAGAACTCGTTTCTAGGCAACTAAGGAAATGAAGTCGGTTAATTATGTCTGTGAGATGTGAAAACCCTTTCATATGAGACCAGATTGCTCAACTTTCTATAAGCTGTTTTCCGATTCTCCTCGAACAGATATATACATTTCTATAGATATATTTCTGACCTCAAAAATAAATGATATTCCTTTAATGTGTAAAAATTCGTCAGCGATAACTCAAATTACGAACAATTAAAATAATAACAGCATAAATTTAAAAAAAAAAGGTGTGTTTTAGAACTTATAAGTCAAATAGTAAACTAATAAAATATATATGAATGATAAAGAAATATGACAAAATATCAATCTCAATATTTGCGTCTAATTAAACTTAATAGCAGAGATCGATTGAGGCGCATTATTGAAAAGTTCAATGAATTGCATGGAAAAGTGAAGACATAAATAGGAGAATGGTTTAGGGTAAATGCATAACGTCATCCTGAATGAGTCACTGCCCTTAATCAGGAAGTGTCTTTTGAAAAAAAAAAAAAAAAATTGAACTGAACTAAGGAACAATTGTCCTTTCATGCATTCGTATGTGCTCAATTTTCTTGACTGTTGCAGTTATTTTTGCATAGTGGTAGGACAGCTAAAAAAGGAAACCCAATTTATTTTTAAAATATTAAATTGTCTTGCGAGAAAGAGTTCCGGTTAGATACTGAAAACGTTTTTGAGCGTATAACTGGAGTTACAGATAATTCAAGAGAGGATCTCAGATCTAGTTCTGACTAGTAATTAATCCGCGATATATGTACGGGAATGATGAAGGAAATGAATAAAATAATGCAATTAAGACAAAATATTCGATAGGAGAAAAGAAAAATCTTCTTTTCATATAAAGAAAGGATTAGTTCATAAATCTATTAGTATTTTTTATTTTTAGTACTCACTCATTGGACTCATCAACCAATCCAATAATCAGCTTTGAATGGTTCCATTCAAAGAAAGCGATCCAAACTCAGGCATTAAATAATCGAGACGTACTCTTGAAAACTAAACAAAACAAAACTTTTTTTAAAGTAAGTTTTAAAACCTGCATAAACTGCCATAAAGTAAATGATAAAATATCCAAGAATTTGCATAGGTGTAACACAATATTGTTAATCTGTTTTCTAATCCGAATTTTTCCTAAAAGGTTTCATAATAATATTAGCGTTTATAAATTAAAGATACCAAGAAATTATATAATTGGTTTAATCCTTTATCCAAGTGTAAGCAAACAAAGTTTACTCTTGAAGTATTTTCCGGATTGGAGCAACTCGTGGCAAAGGTAGTATAAATTCTCATCACTTTCCAACAATATTAGTGCTTGTTTCGTATTTATCAAGCTTGTTGCGCTATTTAAAATATGTCACTTTTAAAATTTAGCACCTTTTATTAGTGCCGAAAATACGGAGGCAACTTGTGGCAAAGGTGGAACAAGCTCGATTTCTTTCTTAAGCTAAGAGTTTCAAATTTCCATTTCTTACGCTTGTTTATGAAATATTAATATTTTATTCTTCACTAGATAAATACTTAAAAAATGCAAAACAGAAAATAGACTAGCAATACTGTATGAGCCAGTGTATGTACAGTACATACAAATTTTCTTCTTTTTTTTTTTATTAAAAAAAAAAAAAGCTAACAAAACTAAATCAGATGTTTAGTTTTGCTGCCTAAGCTCCAATTCTTGATTGGAGAAAGGAGAAGGAGGAATCAATAATAATAATTAATGAATTCTTTCAAGAAACTTTGAAGTTTCTTACAAAGATTTAAAAAAAAAAATTTTTTTAACATTTGAATCAGTACTCTAAGCAAAAAGGAATTATTATTAAATCCCGACATATAGAAAGCGAGAAAAAAAAATCCTACTTGTAGAATTAATTTTAGAAAATAAAGGAACTAAAAAATGCAATTTAATTCTGAATACAATCATCCTTAGAAATCACAAGAAAAAATGCAAAAAAACTTGGCCTAAATATATATAATATATGTATATATAAAAAAAAAAACAGACAAAATTCGTTATTTCCGTCCCACCTGGCTTCGCGAGACAGTTTGGCCCTCTCGTGCGGCGTGCCCTATAATTACAAAACATTCACGGACAGTCAATTCATTTCCCGACTCAACAAATGGTTCCTGGGAGCTCCGCCAGAGGACGGTACCTTGACAAGCACAGTGGGAACCAGACGCACGCTACAGCTGCCTGAACTTGAAGCGTCACTAACGTGAATGGCACGCGGGCCTGCTGGGTGTTCCAAAAGTGTTGCTGAGTAGCAGCAACAACGATGGTACACGAGTGGTAGCCGACTAGTGGTTCTCATCCCTCCAACTGTGGAAAGCAGTGACAAAGTTTTATATGCTCAATGGGCCTGACAGATTGCATCTCACATGAGACCGACAACTAGGCACGGGGTTCAGTCGGGAGGTGCCAAGGGAAGTTCGAGCAGTCGGACTCCGGGTTCACACATTCCTCTTCCTGTCAGGTATGATTTCTTTCAGTTATTTTTACAAAAAACTATAATGGAAGCTTTTGTATGCAGTCCGAACAGAGAAAAAGTGAAGTAAAGAATATTTTGTGTGTTTATGATAAGAGAAATATTGCATAGAAAATATGTCATTTACTTTTTCCTTAAATTTATTACGAATTTCTACTTCCTACAATAAATTATTTTCAGATATTATTTTCAATTATTGTTATTATTACTACTAAATGCGATACATATATACAAAGTTGCAGATGTCTTCATATTTTTAACGATTTATTCTTTACATTATTATTATTATTATTATTATTATTATTATTATTATTATTATTATTATCATCATCATCATCATCTTATTTTTGTTATAATGTTTCAAGTTATTTCTCAATCTTAGCATTAAAAGTACGATATTTCTAACTGCAGAAAAACAACAATATATAAACTTAGCCAATAGTTTTTTTTTTTTCTTTCTTTTAATTTGTTTGCACGTGTATGCATTACTACACCGGCGACCTCTGGAATTTGTTTAGGTAACATCATTACAATAATTAAATATTTATTAGAGCTGATGTCAATAAAGTGTAGATTTCGTTCAGTATACCGAGTTTTTCCTCGTTCTGTGTGGTATAAATTATATACGCAACACTTGCGACCTCTGAATTTTATTACTTTAACAAAATCGCAATTATGATTTATATAATTTATATTTCTTGTATTTAATCTTGAAAGAATTAAAATATTTTTGTTACTATTTCTGAAATATTCAAGTAAATATTTTCCTACAAAAAAGATTTTGTATCTGGAAGAGTCTACGTACCAGAACTGTGTTATTTGTTTCTTCGTTCTGATTTTTTTTTTTTTTCTGTCTATATCATTTCTTCTTTGTATAATATTTCTAAAGGCTAAGGTTTTTATGACCATCTTTATTTTCTCTTCAGTGTTGACTGGCTCGTATAAATGCGACTGGATCTAGGTTGTTTGCATACACTGACTGAGATCATAATAATGCCAAGCAGGAGTAAAGCTAAAAGAACAAGAATGCTCTTCAGATATTCATAAATACGTAAAGGCGGATGGAGAATGGAAGGAAAAATGGATGAAGGAAATTCAAATAGATCAAAAGATAAAGAAATCAGGGACATCTACCGAGAGATATGTAGATAATAATGGACTCTATAAATGGGTAATAGCACTTTTGGGCCGATGTATGAGAGGAAGAAAAGCAATCCAAATGATACCTAAGCCAAAACCGCCAGGTGTCTCTGTGATTTAAGTGACGTGTATCAGCTGCTTACCTTCTTTCTTGAGGTAGTTGTAATGTTACAAAAAAGAAACTTTTAAGGGAAACCTGGGGGGGGGGGAGAAAAACGATGGCTAATGGTGCATCTATGGAGTTCTCCAGCTTCGTTGAAGAAATCTGATCAATGCAACTATAGGTTACGTCTGTGCAAGTGATTTGTATCAGTTCAATGTATTGCTCTCTCTTCAGAATTAGTATTTCATGTTGTATCGGATTACTTAAATCTGTTTTATTCTAGTTAGGTTGCATTGCTTACGAGTCCGAACATTAATTTTTCATGTTTTAGTCAATATTATTTCTATTGGAACGATCTTTGCTTTTAGATGTTCAGAAACGATCTTAATATTTTATTAAGTTTGAGCTGTATTTTTTTTGTGTGTGATTTATTTATTCTATTTTATTCTTCTATTCTGAAATTTCTGTTTATCCAGACACACATTTCAATCATTACTAAAAGACCCCCTAAGATAACAGTAATAATATCTGCTTTTTATAACAAATTTAAAAACAGATAATGCGAGATGTTGAAAATGGTGAAATTAATAAGCGTGCAGCTTTGCTTTTTTGTATATATATATATATATACTTGATGTAAAAGAGGGGAAAAAATTACCTTTCCAACGATTAATTACTTAAGATCGATTATTTTTTCTCTCATTTTTTTTTAAAAATTTTCATTCAGCTGCAAATGGTTATTTTTGATCATCTTGGGAAAAAGAATATGTCGTCATTTTCTAACCTTCTTTGGTTATTATTAATTCTTTCTTTTTTACCCCCCCTTCCTTCCTTCCCTTCGTGGACGCGCGCGCGCGCGCGCGCACACACACACACACACACATAACAAAAACTGCATTTCAATTACATCTGCTGCTTCATTTAGGCTGAGGTTGAGACGAAATGATGTTATGGAGGTAAATGTTCGATTTCTTGCTAATAATCACGAGGAAGATCATCGTGCATCTCGATTATCCGAAGTTTTTTAGCTTCTTATCTGAATTTTTTTTTTTTTTTTTGCCATGTCGGAATAGAAAAAAGACATGTCTAAAGAAAGCATTCCATTTCGTAATTTATTTCATGATTAATCGAAGCATCTTTTATTACGCAGTACACATGAAGTATTAACAATTAATAATATATCTTGTCATTCTCCCGTATTTTTTTCAGAGTAATTTTATCTATCTGTACATTTAATTGTCTAAGATAGAAGCTTAATGTCATGTAATCTGGCATTAGCAAGAATGAGATCTTGAAACATTGGTTACATTGGCTACATTGTTTAGTAGTCCTAAGTTTAAAAGTTATTCTTCCACCGTTTGTATCTCTTGAAAGGTTTCAAATCACTTTAAATTAGCATCACAAAAGATGTAGCTGTTCTCCAAGACTTAACATTACCTTTTGTAACCCGAAGACATCTTTCAACACAAATCCTTGCACATACAATAGATCCTTACAACTGAAAACAAACACTGCAATATTCGAACTGATCGAGTTACATCAACTCTTCCTGTATAAGATGAAATAATATCTATAAGAAATCCACCCTTAACTGGAAAAAGTCCAAACGAAGTTTGATATTTCTTTATAAAAACATCTCCCAGACTTAAAAAAAACAAAAAGAAGAAGGAAAAAAAAACTAGAAATCAATTGAGTGACGTGGCACATTCTCACACCTGCAGCTAAAGGAGAAAACCTTGACATCCCACGTGTGAAAAACAGGACAGGCCAGGTGCTGCATCGAATAACATAACTTGCATTATTTTAGTGCATTTTTATTCGGACAGTCCTTTTCGTATGCCTTGATTAAAATTAACGGATGAAACTTGCAGACCTTGAGGACCCCATTCACATCTTTCTAGAATCATTTCAGAGAAATTAATTTCATTTGTCACCATGGATACAGTTGCTAAGTAACATGCTGACATTTTTTTTAAATTTTTTATTAGGGACTTCAATACGGAGATTAACTTTTAAAAAAATAAGATGGGTGATGTTGCTATTGTACCGTGTATTAAACTGCGTTATAGCGAACCGGTTATAACCATACAGTGTATTCTGCACAATTTACTTCATTTGCTATGTCATGCAGTGGATTTTATTGTCCCTATGTCCAGAAACAATGAGATATTATCTTTCCACGACTTCAGTGTGGTCATTAAAAAAAATCTAAATTTATATCTCTTAATCTAAATAACATCAGAGAAAGCAAAGTCTGATTATTTATCCGATTAAGGTTAATAAGCTTGTCAACTTCTTAAGTTATGCTTGACCAGCTTTTACTATTTTTTTTTTTTTTGTTGTTGTTCTTTCTTCACCAACAAAGAAGCCATAATTGGAGCGAAAGTTTATTTTGTGCGCCCCCATTTAAAAATACGCAACTACTGAAGCAAAGTCCGCCCTTCAAGAAAAAGGAACCTCAAATAAAACAGCAAAAAAAAGGTCATTAATTTTTTTTACCTGACTTCTTTTTTGTTCTTTCTAAGTTCTTAGAAAAACAGATAAGAAGAGGGGAATATGGTGTGCTTAGGGAGTAAGTTGACTACTAATATTTTGCACGTTTTTGCTAAACAAACATCCAACCTCACATGTTAGCAAAGGGCACACTCTGACCTTCACTTGTTGAGCTTTCAGTATGGGTTCTTTGCGGTAGAGTTTTGTATCGTCAGTCAAGAAGGCGGGGGGGGGGAGGAAAGAGAAGGGCCACAGGTCACTTGAACATGCATTGCATGACCCCTAGTTGTCAGACGGCATTGTTAAAATTGGTAACGCTGCTGGAAAAAACAGAGGAGGCTCGCCCAGTTTTACCTCCGTTTAGCCGTATTGGTGTAGCTGAGCAAATACGATGTGCGGAGATCCCAGCAAACAAGATTTGCATGATGATTAGAACAGTTAAAGCTCTTTATCGGTCTCGACTGCAGGTAGAAAACATTTCATTAGTTGATAGGATCTGCAGTCAACGTCCTTGTAGCGTACGGTTCCGTCTTAGAGAACTCAGTAATTCTTCCCCTCACTATTTGGTCAGTCAGCTAATATTTGGGAAAGAAAATAAAGAGAGAGAGAGAGAGAAAGTTATTGAGCGTTTGAATTCTTAAATGGTCAATAAATATTTGCATGAAAGCGAATTTATTGAACTTTTAAGAAGAAATTTTTCCTGTCTTATTTCTCCCATCCTTCCTTCCCTTTTTTCTTCATTCAGTTTTACTTTTGACAACGCCGAAATCTCTAGATGAGATTTCTCTTTTTGGGGTTGGAGTATGTTGCAATTATTGTCTTCTTATCATCGGAGGAAAAAAAAAAGCTATTAACGTTATACAAATCAGAGGAGCCTCCGTGAAGCCCTTTGGTCGGAAAGACCTGGGTTCGATTCCTGTCAGTGCTGTCAGTGACGTGATGAACCTTTATCTGGTCTCTTTCGACTAAAGTTTTGAGGGTTTTTTCATCCCTCCAAACAGGCAAACCTGCCCCGTGAACACATTCGCCCCCCCCCCCCCCAACGTCAGGCTATACGGCAAGTCGGTTGGAATTGCTTAAAGCAGTGCTTCCCAAACTTCTGGATATCAGAGCCCCCTTTGGAAAAATTAAAATATTTCACGCCCCCCCCTCGAAAAAAAATAGTAATATATACGTAAATTATTATAATTTTATTGTATTTATATTCAATACAAAACATATACAGCGAATATCACAAAAATCAAATGCAAATACTCCATTTTCAGCATCTTCCATACACATTTCATTGGCATATTATCTCATATTTTTATATAGATGGATATATTGTTATTGTACATTTGCAGTACAAGCACATGAAACGTAAAACGATTAATAATAAAGAAATAATTAAAATCATAAAAGAAGTTTAATAACAATTCAATGCGATGGATGTGTTTCAATACTGCTACACAAAAAGTCGATATCAGGTGAAATATTTGAAACTGAATTCTTAGATTTCTGCTTTAAGCATATATTTACTAATATTCATTAAGCGCCGAAATACGCAGGAAGCAAAATTTGTGAACCCACCAATGTGTGATTTTTTTCCATTAAAATATAAAAAATAACAAAAAAAATAATAAATAATAAAAATTAAATACGTTTCTTTTAAGATAAAAAAAATCTACTTAGTATTAAAACATTTTAAATTTGTTTTCATTATTTCAATCGTTTTTCACCAGAAATTTCAAATTCCGGAAATTTGGATTTTAGAAATGCATTAAGTACTTTATTTCTAATTTGAATATTTCGTTTTTCTAAGTTTCTTTTCTTTGAAGAAAAATGTTTCTTTGTGATGCAGTACTGTTCTACGTACATCGTTCTTCCCCCTCCCCAAAAGGCATTATATAAGATTTTTTATTTAATTATTTACAATTAAATTAAATTTAAATTTATTTTTCATATATTTTCATAAGTATATTTAGGAAAGTCGGAGAAAACTTAACGGGAATAAATTAAAATATTAATTTATATCGTGTTAATATTTTATTTTGTAAATGTTCGATTTTTTAATTTTTCAAAAATATATAAAAAAGCATTGGTTTTAAAATTTTTGTTTTCGCTCTTTAAAATATAATTTTCAAATTTATGTTTTTAGCATTTTCCAATAGATGGCACTCGCCTCTTTTTATTTACTTTAGATATTATCAGTAATTGTATGAAATAATTTGTTAGAAGTACACGCATTATGATGACAAATTCTATCAAGGTGTGATGTGATATATCGTTTGCTGTATATATTGAAATCTAACTTCTCCCAAAATCCCAACTTACATACCGAACTACAAGTCCCTGCAAGAGTGGAGTATTCGTTACTGAGAACTATATTTGATCTTTTGTATCATCCATCAACTTGCGGTAAGAGTATGCTGACAGCCTCTCCGTAATGGGCTTCTTCTAGGTTATCGGACCCCTAAAAAGAGAAGTTTATCAGAAATGCATGGAATGCCAGGTTACTAAAAAAAAAAATAAAATATATCGCCCCTAAGACATTGTTTTTACTGTAAGATTAGGCTAAATGCATTAAAAAAAAAAAACATAATAGCAATTTCTACATCTAAATATATAAATTAATATTATTATTCGTTTTTTTTTTTTCATCAAACGGTCCGTTGTATTCAGAGCGCTATTAAGGACTACTCTTATATCGCCTTAAGAACAACGTATTAAGTTTCTTTCATGACCTACAGGCCGACCTTGTGTTGGTCCTGTTAGAACACACCTGGAAGATGTCCTTGAAAAGATCATAGCAACAAGTGCACAGTCATTACGAGCAGGGACGGTATAAGACGGGGGGGGGGGGGGAAGCATTGCGGGCGATGCACTCGAGAAGTTAAGAATCTGTTCTTTGTTGAATGATAATAGCTTTGTCTCACAACAGAGGTGTGGAAAGGTTAAAACAAAACAAAAAAGAATTATAAGGGGTGGGGGAGTTAAAATGCATAGCTTGGAAGGTCAACGGTTGCTTAGAATTGTTTTTATTTTTTTGTTTTGGGAGGAGGTTTTTTTTTTTTTTTTTTTTTCGTTAGCACGTGCAAACTCCGCTGTGGGGGGAAGACACAGTATTGTCCCTCCCCACACATTTCCTGGTGTCGTAGACCAGTGCATCGAACCGACAAACCAGGCACCAATCTTGTCTTGAGTGCTAATTAGTCAACTGCGAGCCGATAAAAGATCCGGACATGGCTTCCACTTGTGACCTTTTTTTTTTTATATATACATGCAGGAACAACCTTCATCATTGAACGCAGCCATACGAGCACTTAAAAACGGTGTATTCATCGTCGAGATTGGAGCCTTCCCTCCCTCTCACAAGGCAGATATTTTCCATGTATACACTCAGCTCTGCCTGTAAACTGGGGAATCACTTCGGCAAGACAAATCGTTCTTGAACCATAAACTCGTAGCAGGATAGTCTCCGAAGCTGTCTGGTAGCCTGGCGAGCCTCGAGGAGGAACAGGTCATGACAAGGAGGCCCTTGTCCGCTAACTGACGCGTTTTTTTTTTTTTTTTCCCTTTTTTTTTTCTCCAGGTTAGGCAGATTCTGGAAGTCTTCTCTCAAACAAGATAAGAATGTGATAGCATGGAAGGAAAAGTAGAGGGCACCACCATCGCATCTAGTTCGCACTCTATTATAAAATACGTAAACTTACTTTATAGTCTGATTACAGCCTTGGCGCGTATGCAATGGCAGGAAGAAGCAGTGTTTACGTGGTGTGAAAAAAGTTGACAGTGAATAAAGAGCCGAAAATCAAACAGAGTTTTGGCTGCCGAAATAAAAGTGATGATAATATAAACAACAATCCCCTTTTATAATTTTTAAGATTTTAAAGAAGTTTAAGGCTTAACTTTAAGCCTTAGAAGGTTTAACTAGATCTGTCCACAATGGTGGCGTGTTGGTATAACTTGAAATGATAATAATAATCTTAATAAGTTGATAAAGAAAATGTCAACATTCTTTTTGGCCTCGCCAAATCACTGTAAAAAATTATTCACTTTTTGATGGTCACTGGTTGCCAATTATGACTTTATCAGCTCGCATTCGTTTTTTATACCAGACCGTGTATCAACCTGTTAGGCGCGCCGAAGTTCTAGTATTATATGAAATGCGTATTTTATTGTTATTGTAGATTTTTCGTATTACTTTTCATCAGTTTTAATGTAGCGTTTCCTCTGTTAAGGGCTCGTATATAAATTGCGTAACGCCGTATTTTCGGTTAAAAATATTTTATTTTACTTTTTTTTTCAAGAACTTTAGGATAACCGAAAATTTTTTATTTCTCACACTCTTTGTTTCCTTATGGAATTTTAATTAAAAAATTAACTTTTAGCCCACGATCACCCCTTAGAGACAATGTTGCACAACACTGCGTTATCCTCTTTGTTTTCGAATTAATTTGAACACTAATATTAACTGAAAGAATCGTACGACTCTTTCGCCAAGATGCCACTCATCAGGTAGGTCAAAAGTCAATTGTTATGATTATGTCTACCCAAGTGGAATTGAGCAGGATTAAAAACGAGAAAAAGAAAAATGCGCAAACGATAATACGTAAGCGTCTAAAATGCGCATGGGGGTCAGAGGTCATCTTATGGAGTGCCTCGATGCCATAGCGTGCTTTTGATAAAGCTCTAGAGAAACGCAAGGTAATTAGATCAACAACTAGCGTTATGGTGGTGCTGTGTAAATAGGCAGTAATTATATAGTTCGGTACACAGATTACGTAGAGACTACCAGTAATTAAAGCTCACCTACAAGTATGTAAGGAACTTGCAGGATTTTATCCACAAACTTAAGCATGTTTCTGCGTAGAGAATTGCACTTGCTGTTAATGCATAGACTGCCCGAAAGGTAAAGATAATTCGATGCCAAGATGGGAGGCACTAAATGACACTTTTACATGCCATTATAACAACGGGGAAGGAGGAACTCTACAAAAGAGGGGGAAACGCCGCTTGGTCATTCCCTTACCTATAATCACCCTCTTTAAAACTTGTAAACTAAACCTACGGTTGTTGTGAAGGGGTTGGAATAGTGTTATAGTTGAAGGACATTAGAACGGTATTAAGAAATGTTTAAAAGGACTATGAAATATAATTTCTGGAATTGAAATATCAGAAAAAAATTATTAAAAACAAGTCCAACCTTACAATTGAAACTAATGTAGCGTTTTGTCTGTTAATGGCTCGTATATTATTATTATTATTATTATTATTATTTTAACGGTGTCTCCATGGAGTCAAAAGACTCATCGCGGGAGACCAGACATTGACACACTAACCATTATTTACACAATACCTGTCATACCTCTCCTTAAATTCATTCACAGTTGAAGCATTCACAACCACCTCTGGCAAAACATTCCACCCATCCACAACCCTCCAAGTAAAAAATCTAGTTCTAACACCCTTTTTAACCACACTCTTACACAATCTTCAGGGATGGCCCCTCGTTCTCTCACTTCCTGCACTGGTCTTAAAAATATTATCAGTATCAATCCTGTAAAATCCCTTTAACAATTTAAATACCTCTATCATATCTCCTCTCCTACGTCTATCAGCTAGTTTTTGGAGCCCACAGATCATCAATCTATCCTCATAGGGAACATCTCAACCTGCAACAATCTTTGTAACCCGCCCCCCTCTGAATCCTCTCCACCACCTCTGCATCACCAAGAAATCCTGGCGACCAGATCTGTGCACAATAGTCCAAATGCGGCCTTATAGAGTGGAGCAATAACCTCCCTATCCCTGCTTGTTAGTGTGTTCCTCAACAACCATGTAATTTGATGTGATGTTTTGGCAATCTTTGCAATACGCCCTTTACACTTAAGTTCTCTGTCCACAATAACTCCCAAGTCTCTTGTCTCATCAACTTCCTGCAGTTCAGTTCCGTTAATATAGTAAACAGCATGCGATATCATCCTCCCGAAGTGCATCACCTTACACTTAGCCACGTTGAACTGACAGCCATTTACCTTAGTCCATACCTTCAACCTATTTAAGTCATCCTGTAAGATATCTACATCATTTGAATTGATTATCGCTCTTCCCAATTTTGCATCATTAGCAAATAAGTGGATATTTCCATTCAAGGTATTTCCAATATCATTGATGTACAAATTAAACAATAGATAACCAAGCACTGAGCCCTGAGGTACACCACTAGTCACTTGCCTTTTCCTGGACTCA
Source organism: Typopeltis vanoorti (assembly GCF_054136105.1). Classification (NCBI taxonomy): domain Eukaryota; kingdom Metazoa; phylum Arthropoda; class Arachnida; order Uropygi; family Thelyphonidae; genus Typopeltis; species Typopeltis vanoorti. The sequence goes on along the minus strand of NC_143555.1, from coordinate 120,530,967 downwards.
GCTCCTCCGTAAACCACTCTTTGATATCTTTGATAAGTTTAAGCCAAAAGAACTACAAAAATATAGCCATTATTTGTATCTGTGAATGTGTTCTAAGGCTGGTTCGTAGTTATCTGTCCACCAGCCATCCTTTAATCCAAATCATCATCTTCGGATCCATACCCATTTGCTCTAATTTATGTAACAGAGTTCCATATGGAATCCTGTCAAAAGCCTTTGCAAAGTCAAGCAGTATCACTGAGTAAGGATCACTGAGTATATAAATTGCGTAACGCTGTCTTTCGATATTGTCGACCCCCCCCATCCTCTGTTATAGTCTCATATATCATGCAATAATCCACATTGTTATGATCACAAACATCGAATCCCTCTCCCTACAAAAAATAAAATAAAATAAAAATAAAAATAAAAAAATAAAAATATCACAAAAAAAGCTTAACCCTTTCATGTTGCTAAATCATCTTATCCCCAAGTCCAAACTCTTTAAAAGAAGCCAGTAATTACGGGAGACATTGCTACCGAGGATATCCTAGAATGATGGCACGCATTTTTTATTTTATTTTATTTATTTTTTTTTTTTTAATGGACAGGCTTACAAGCGCATGGTTATACATAAACACAGACATCTTAATATCTGTGTTTACGTGTAGGGTAAAGGTTAGCTCATCTGGCTCTACTATTCTAGAGACCAAACAAGATATTTTTTCCAAGCCATTTCAGGCTTCTGGTAAGCAGCATGGTTCACACCAGGCGATGAAAATAAATCATCTTAGAATCCATAGCCTGTTGGTTGGAGAGCCTATACACGTACTACTTGGCTAGCCGGATAGCACGGAAAAGGTGAGTAGCTTAAGTTTAAGCCAAAAGAACTATAAGAATATAGCCATTATTTGTATCTGTGAATGTGTTCTAAGGCTGGTTCGTAGTGATGCACTGGCTCATGCTTACTTGAAAAATTCTCACAACGATGAAAGCCTTTTTTTAAGAAAAAAAAAGCTAGAAATACATTTTTAATATTCTTCTTGAAAAATTTACGGAAAAAATCCACCTATTAAATTGTTTTATTATTTCCAAATATGGAAATACGAATGTTAGGATCACTTTTTTGTGTGTTTAAGGTACAAAAATTTAAATAAATTAATAGAATAATTTTAAAGTCAAAACATTACGTATTTAAATAAAGTTTTCCTTTTATCTTAAAAGGTCGTAAGTTTCTGACATTTCTTGACACAGAATATGTCAAGAAATGTCAGAAACTTTATAATGTTTTATCTTCCATTAATCTGTACTCCATCTATCACAAAGCCCTGATAAAATGCGGCAAATCTTTCTAATTTCAAAGTTTGGAATTCATTTCACTATGCTACCTGTGTTTGTTAATACTATCTTCGAACATTGACATACTTTTTTTTTTTTTTTTCAGTCACTTGAGTAGTAAAATATACGATAATTCTCCATTTGACCAGTAGATGGCACTAGTATCTGTTTTTGTTTGGAGTGATTTACCTTTTTGTATATCATAAAGAACTGTCTTTCAGTTATATCTTGTCAAATGGATTACAATAGCGAATTGGCTGATATCCAAAACTGCTATTTATCAATGAAATGTGCATTATTATCAAAAAAATAGTTTGTTAAATACTTCAGCCATTCGTAAGGAGGAAACAAGAAGGTAAAGTATACCTCATACATGAAACAAAAGTTTCAAAAGCATTCTATACTATATTTTCAAATTTTTATTTTATTTAGGGTTTTATTAACATATCCCAAGAAAAAATACATTTCAGGAAAATAGGTGTACAAACTGGTTACTAATAATAAAACTATTGCATACACTAACGCAGTTGTGTCCTTATGTTAATAAGCAGACGATAAATATCCTCCATAGTTGCTAATGAAACAATTGGCCTTGCAGATTTCATTCTTGGCATAATGCCAGCACAGAAGCAGAAACAAACACTAATAGAAATAATTGTAATAAGTAGTTTATTTCATATAATGGGATTAATTCTACTTAAAAAATAAATAATAAAATAAAAATATCGAATTGATCCGGTTTGATAAGTGTTTTTCGTTGCTGTAGGACTACAGAATGCTCATCCGGGTGTTTCTGAAGGTTAGTAGCGCTTACAGTTGTGCCGTGCACTGTTATTATTCCCTTGCTAATTTGTCTATTTTTCATTTTTATTACTTCATTTATGCTATCTTATCCCTTATTACTAAGATTTTTCACTAGCTCGTAACGCTATTCTATGAAGAAGACAGAATGGTTGTAAAATTATTTATATTCGTTGTACTGTCACCGAAAAGTACGGGAGTGGAGTTGCTATCCAAATTCTTTTATTCTCTAGAGAAATATTTAGCATTTTCCTTTCTTCGGATGTTTTGCAGCTCATAAAAAAATAAAATAAAATAAAACTATAGCATTTCCTGTTAAAACCTTCCTGTTGAGATTTATTTCTCGAGTTCTTTGTTGATTTTCGATTTTTTCTTTCTTTCTGTGTTATTTTTATGATTCTGTAAAGCTTCGCAAATTCCTGAATGTTTATTTCATTTTTCTGCACATTTTTTTCAGCTATTTTTATTTTCATCATTTTTTTTTTTTTTCGAAGTATGCTTCTTGAACAATAATATCTGGGCGAGAATGTGTACGACATGATGAATGAGATAAAATATTTGGTTAGGAAACAAATCTGAAGTTTAAAACAGTAAAAAATGATGACAGCGCAACAAATAATGAAAAGAGGTGGGAGAAAATGGGGATGCGTATAAAAACCTCGAACGAAACTAGATGGAGAAAGACTAATATCTATTTAATATTCCACAAGAAACCTCCAAACAAAAAGAAATAAACGAAAAAAAAAAAAAAGATGCTTTCTGTTGCTATGGTAACAAGAATGTCAATTACATTCATTGTTGTGTTTTCATTAATGTTACTACGGTTACATTAACGTTACTATAGTTACATGACTATTGTCATGGTTACACTGATGTTTCCATGGTGAGTTGAGACACAAGTGGAACTACAAGAGCAAAAAAAAAAAAAAAAAAAAAGACAGAATTTTACACTTCCGTTCCCTCGAAACGCCTGCAATGAAACTGTAGATGAGGCAGGTGGAACATTCGCGTTCCTGCGGGCTGTGGAGTTGGCATCCTGCGGACAGGCTGCGGTACGCCAAAAATGGGCACGTGGAGATAGGGTGGTCCTGTGAGATGACTCATCCAGTTCGGACTGTTAGAGGGTGATAACCTTGCTCGCGTGCGATTTTCGGAGGCTGCTCGGAGAAAAATCTTGTCGTCGTTGTGCGTGCTAGCTCGACTAGCAATGCAACCGGCACAAAAAGCAACGCTCGGAGTTTCGCATTTGCGCCCTCTAGCGAGAACTGTTTGGTTTCGCTATTAGTAAAAAAAAAAAAAAAAAAAAAAAATAGTGATTAAGAAGATCCTTGAACTCGATGATAAATAAACAATTCTGGTAGGCTGTATAAGCACAACCTTTCCCCTCTCATATTAGCATGCTCACTGATATCGCGGCTGTAATAAATTTTAGTGGCAATCTCTAGCCTTGTTATTATTGAAGACTAATTATTTTTGTACTGTGATCTCAGCTAATCAACTAGTTATTTTCTATTTTTTTTTAATTTATTTTTATTTTATTTATATTTATTTTTTTACACGTCAGTAATTGATAGTGTTTGGTATTTCAATTGTTATCTGTCTCCTAGCAACGACCGCCAGTATACGATTATTAAAAGATTTCTTTGGTTTTATTTTTATTTCCCCCCCCCCCCGCTCAGTCACTTAAAAATAAACTTACAATTTGAATTATCTTTTATCGACATATTATTCATTCATCATTTTTTTTTTTTTAATTTTGAATTAAATATCATTAGAATCAAAATCTGGCTGGTGTGAAATGCACATAATGCTTTCTATACTTTTTTTTTTTTTCAAGAAAAAAATTTCCGACACCAGAGGGCACATCTGCATATTTGTTTTAATGTAATATACGTCTGCAACTGACAGACGTCATTCTAGCAGTATTTTTTTCCTGTTGAAATGTTTGTCATTAGTATACAATATATATATGATTATATCTCTGAAATGTCATTGTCGTAGATAACAATGACATTTCAGATGTATTGTATATTACACGAAGAGACTTAATGAATATAATAATAATAATATGTGGGTACTAAATTTGTTATTTATTTCTTTATTTTTTTTTAGGCATAGCAGTGATAAGAAGTCCAAAACTAACAAAGAAGAAATCAAACCTGACGATGCTAGCAGAGTGGTCTCTCCTTCTCGTCTTGCAAGCCGTCGATTCCAGGGTCAAGAACAGAAGACTTCTTTACCTTCGAAAGATGCGGGAGTCGTAGAGAAGAAAGATGTCAAAGACGCCAAGTCTCCGATATCACCGAAAAAAACACAGAACATCGAAAAACGAAGCCTTTTTTTGGAAAATAAAAAATCTCCAGAAGCTAATGGAAATATCCGAAAGGAATCCTTGGGATCACAGAACGAACTGCCAGGAAATCATGCGTCCAAGCCATTGTGCAGTCCATCTGCTAACAAGGATGGATCGAGACTTAAAGACAAGTGCACCGTCGATGGGAAAGGTTCACCCAAAAAGGACTTTGCTCATCTGGACTACTCGAAAACGAAGGTTCCCCTACCCAAGCATCTTAATCATTATTCGAAGAAGTTGCCAGACAGTCCTAAGATGGAGTCTGAAAATAGGGAAGCAGCTACGACCGTTGTTTTGATTCCAGATCTAACAGTTGGATGTGATGGCAGTTCTTGTGAATCTAATAGTGAAAACCACGATGTTAGTCCTCCAGAAGAAAGTCCATCTTCAGAATCTAGCGGAGACAAGAATGATGAATCGTATCTTCATTTGTACCAAAGTAGTCCATATGCTCCGACGCATTGCCATTTGGAAACTGTGCAGGAAGAAGTCGACTTTGTGTTGCAGGTAATGCCTTTAATTTCTTCATAAAGGTGAAAAAAAAACAAAAAAAAAAAACGCCGTTTTTGTCCAAACTGTTCTAATAATTATAATTGTCGCTAGCGGGTTTTACTAATCTTATATTGATCTATGCAAGTGTTGTCATAAATTATATGCAACAATTACTGTATACACGAGGTTCTGTTGTTAAATCAAGCATTTATGTAACAAAATACATTTACAGGCCTTCAATATAATCTCCATTCTGCCTTCTCGATGTTTCCCAGTGTTTGGTAAGGTCGGAGAGTACCCTGTGTTTGGGTACTTCAACAGAATACCCGTCAATGGTAGGGCAATTCCTACTTTCTGATTCCCTCAGCTTAGGGAGTAGACCGAAGTCCTGAGAGAGAGACATAGCCTCACAAAAATGCTTGATATCCGACTTGAGTCAGATTCTTCCTCCATTTTGAAGTCTCCTTTCTCCAGATAGGAACACCAGGAACAGAAACCAAGCACATGATGGTTTTTATTCGGAGTCTAACTTTTATGTCACGTGAAGATGAAAACTATGATGTCGTCCTACTGGTCACGCATGCGCAGTGTGCAGAAATTTTGCATTGACTCTCGCGTGTGTGTATATTGCAAAGATTATATGGACAACACACCCACATTTTTCTGGAATACGAGTACAGCGTATCAGATGTAAAATAGAAATAAATGAAAGGAAGTTCTACTGAAGTCATTAAGAACTGCATAGCCTCGGTTTCCATCGTAAAACTATTGCATATTAAGCTTAACCATTCTGAAAGAATGCTTCAATCTAAGTTGCATAATTCATGACCTTGTGATTGGGCAGTAGATGAAGTGGAAAACCAGCCCATGCTTAGATCAGGATAGCATCTCGATCTCAAGGCAGCAGAGTACTTTTGAGAAGAGCATTCAACTTCACTTTAGCCCCTTGCTTCAACTTTTTGGTGGAAGAAAGAGTCAAAATACGATATCTCTGGGCATATATCAACATTTACTAAGAAAAGTCTGTTCAGATAATTGACAGAGGAACAGTGTGTCGGGATTTTCAATGGTTTACATAAAATTTTCAACATGGGATATGTGTGTATTTTTTTATTTTTTTGAAAGTATTAGAGGAGGTGGTCACAGTATCGTAGTTATTCCACCCTATACTCACTTGACATCAATCCCCTAATTAAAGCCCCCTTTATAATGCAACAAGATTTGATGTTATTGATACTGTTCTGATACAGCACAGTCGTAGTGCATGGGCCAAGTCAAAACTGGCAGCCAAAGCGAAATATCGGGTGTGTGTTGCAGTTAACCTAACTTGATGCTAATCAGCACTTTGCAGATTATTGCATCTCCAAACATACGTAAGTTATGTAAATGAAAAGTCATCATAAACTACTTAGCAATTGACGAATAAGCTAGACTAATTAAAACTTGGACCTCACACCATCACAAGGCCCTCCGAAAAGCTACTAAACCTATAGTTTACTCAGTAGAGAGGGAGACTTAAAAGTTGTGGTTTAGGACCACAGCATCCTGAAATTCCAGCCCTGAAGAAGCCAAATTAGACTTTTGTAATGGACTACCATTCCTCAGTTTATTATAATAAGAATTCTAGAGTCCTACTGTGGATAACTTTAATATTTTACACATGATGTGTCATTCCCATGGAACTTCCTACAGCTGCTCTTGAGGGGTCTTTAATAATTTCGAAAGGGCATTAACCTTTGAATAGGAAAAAAAAATGCAACTGTCATACTGTTTTAGAGACGTTTGTTCAGTCGACAGTGGTCACACACACACACACACACACACACACACACACCAAAAAGCCAAAGAAAACAGGCCACTTCCGGTACACTTGCATTGTGGTTGGTCAGAAAAATAATGTAACGCGCGATAATATAATAATTTTGATCCCCACTTTGTTTTGCCTTGTTATGGTAACTAGCAGCTGGCGAAGTGCCAACATCTTTTAAGAGGACGACGTGTTACCTAGTTGACACAATATTGCTTCTGGGTACAGTTTTTAATCGCCTTTTTATTCCAAGCCTTCATTTCCTGTCGGGTAAACTGATATCGAAGTGTTTCAGATGAGAAAGATTTGGTGAGTGACCTGCATATGCATTTAAACTTGTCCCTTTTTCGGATAAGTAAATAAATATAAAATATTTATCAAAAAATGCAGCCTACTTTTTTGTTGTTATTAGAATATCGACTTCCAGTTGATAGAATCCATTAACTGTGAGAAATCTTGAATTATTGCAACTACCGTAGCATCATGTAAATCACCGGAATTCTGCCATATTTTAATCCGAATATTCTCCAAACACGTGTTGGTAATTATTCACCTGCGTGGATAAGTAGTACAGTGAGGGATGTTTGGTTATTGCTTATATCCTAAAATAATCTTTTTATTGTTTTTCGGATAGGTGGTGCTCTATTAATTTTTTTTCCCTGGATAGATGGCGCCCTATTATATAATATATATATATATATATATATATATATATATATATATATATATATATATATATATATATATATATATTTTTTTTTTTTTTTTTTTTTTTTTTTACTTGAGACATGGATTTCATCTCCCGGTGAGAGATCTCCGTCCCACTTATTGGAGCTTTCCAGTCTGGGGAAATCAAATCCTCTCAACGGCATGGATGTTTATGATTGTCCTACTAACCAATTACCATGTGTTTTGCTGTATCCTGTGTCCTGGGCAGTATGAATTTTGATCTCTTTGCACTATAAAAATCAAAACAAAACAAAAACCACTTATTGGAGGTCTGATATTTCTCCCTCTCTCTTTTTCTATCTCTTTCTCTCTCACTCACTCATGGTATTAATGTACTATAGGCTAACGGCCTTTCATGGTTCGGATTCACAAAAAAATAAATAAATAAATAAATAAAATAATAATAAAATTAAATACGGTGGCATACGTCTTAGGGGAGTCCAATGGATCAGTATTTTACATCCTCAACAGTTTTAAATCCTCATTAAGATGTTTTGAGCACATGGACTCTTCTTACATCCTTGGAAGAAATTTGAATGCATCTCTATAGTGTAGTTATCATCATTTATAACTACTGAAATTACAAAAGAATTGAAGAAACTCTGAAGGGAAAAACTTTGGGTACTATATACAACTTTTATGTCTTTTATAAGATGTGACCCGAGGTTAACCCTGCGGAGGTCACGGTCGAAAATGCAGCGTAGGTTGCGTGCATCTGAGAGATACATTCATTACTAGTATGTGCTAAAATGCGATAAAACTTGAAAAAAAAAACTGCAAATATAATACATAATGGTTTATTTATTTTCAGTTACAATCTAGAAATTATTGAACAAAGAAACGAAAAAAACTAAACCATACTATACTGACATCGGAGGTCGCGGTGTCTCTCAGATACAATTTACTATGAACTATCACACACCTTTACATAACACGTGCTAAATCAAAACTGACTGCATAAACAGTGTGGAATATCACTCGTAATATATGCATGCGCAGCTAGTCATGACTTCCAAGTTATACACCGAATTGTGTAAGAATATTTATATTAAACAATTTATTTGTATCTGTCAGATCAGCCGCGACCTCCGCAGGGTTAAGGGACGAACCTTTGGTTGCTGGTATTTTCTCCAAACTATCTACTTGTTGTGTACTTAGGCTTTCTATTTTTTATGGAACCCTTGTGTAGTTCAGATTCCTGCTTAATCAGTCTCTGATCCAGGTTCGTGTCCCAACACTTGAATCTGCACGCAATTACATCGCGGTGATTTCAGAAAACCCGTCATCTCCGTATGAAACAACTGCTGGTAGAATTGTTCTTCTGGCTATGCCGTGAAGGAACGATGGCGTTTTTTCCACTCCAAGATTTCTACTTTCGAAACGATTTTTTACCTCAAGGGTAGGCGAGTTTTATCAGTGAAAGAGACCAGCATATTGAAATGATCATAAACAGTCACACCAAAGATATATTTTGCAATATTAACCACTCATTATCACACCGAACTTAGAGCCGTTTATGCTATAGAGAGAGTTTATTTATTGTCATTTGTAACATATTGTACACTTTTAAATGTCTTGGCTTTTGCAGTAAAATAGTTTGATTTTAAAAGACGGAGATGTTTAATTTTAGTAGCGATCGCAAATTCAAAATTTCTTAAAAATCTCTCCAGAAAGCGAAATTTTTATATGCATACGAACGAATGAAAAAAACAAACAAACAAACAAAAAACACCTTAATCAAATAGGTACCTGTTTTAAGAAATGAGCCTAAAGATTGAGGTTAAGGAGAGTACCCTCTGATTCATTTATTTTTCTTAAATTGGTCGACAAGTTTATATCAGTGAAAGAAGTCAAAGTTGTTTTGACAGATCAGGGCTTTCAAACTTGTTTCATGATTCTTTACATCCCGTGAGCAAATTGCGAAATGTCGTAGGAAAAATATGTCGAAGATGACCTTTCACCATGGACGAATCAGCGTTGAAAAAAAAAAAAAAAAATCCAGAATTTCAATAAACCTTTGAAGATCATATCGTCTGTAATTGCAACACTCACACACATACACGGATCATTTTTCTATCCATTTTAAGTTCGTCAATACATATTGGGGATCTACGTCATTTCGTACATGGGTGGAATGACGAAAAAAAGAAATTGTCTGATGGGTGAGGGACATTTCAATAGCGAAGGCGATTCCAACCAACACTGTGGCAATCGGAACCTGTTCCTGTGTCTGGCATGGCTACCTTCAACCTGTCTCCATGCTTAAGGGTGTGTGGGAAAGAAATCTTTCTCTTTGCAACCATCTGCTTTCATCACAGCGTGTAGGAGTTTACCATGTGGGTTATTCTACACCAGCAGTATCGATGCAAGGTCATGCCGAACCGGGGACGTACCAAATATAGCTCGTAACATAGCAAACCGTCGGCGTTTCGGGACTCACGGTCACCCCCCCCCCAGCCATCTCGCGTGGGCCATGTGATCAATACTCAAACGTAAGACAAAGTGCCCGCTTTCCTAACAACCTTCACGGTGGGCATGACCTTGGCCGGTCCCCCTAACCTGTTACGATAGAAACGTATGCCTAGTGGGATGAAAGCACTATTATTGTGATCACAGACATGTTTTCATTTGTCACACGGTCAAAGACCTCTTCACCCTTCTCTGTTTGTTGTTAGTCGGCTATGAGTGACAGAAAAAACACACACATAAGCATTTAACCTTATTCCTGGATGTCTGTGTGTACACTGAAGATTACCGTGTGACCTTTAGGGAAGGAGGCTTTGCCGCCTAGCAAGTTCGGTTCAGAAAAGATGTAAAATTTTGTCTCAATAGTATTGATCCATGCATTCTTGGCCAAAGAGTAAATCTCTAATTAGTTAGTGCATAATAAATCGACAAGTGTAAAGATTCGGAAGGAATTTTTTCCCCTCGTTTTATAGCTATTAATGCACGAAAATATTTAGTTCAGCATTTGGTTCATCTTCATATATATATGACTGTCTGAAGACTGGAAACAATCAGGTTCAGGTCACCATAATACAAAAGAGCAGTGGTAATCCCTTACGTTGATTCTGTGTCAAACCAGATTACAAAATACTTGGAGGAAATATCACAGAATTCATCTTCAAACCAATTTGGAAACTACACTCGTTATATTCTTTAAAAGATTAATATTGTACTGAAAAACAGCTAGAAATGTGCACGATAAATTGCAACTAAGGAAATCGTATATAGGTGAAACTAGTAAGTCTATAGAAATCCGTATTAAAGATCATGTAACTGATACTATTCATCCCCTATGCTTAGAACAGTGTTTCTTAAATTCTTTTGAGACTGCAAAACCCCCATATAAAATATTTCTTTTTCGTGGAAGAACCATCCCTCTGAAAATATCCGAATGGAAATTATGACAATAATTGTGCAAAATATTTTAATCATGGAAACATTTGATAGGTAATATTACAAAGAATAAAGTAACATCCCATTCAGAAAAATAGTCATTTACTCAGAATTATTATTTTATCCATTCAGTGAAATTTTTTTTCAGAAACGACATCTAATACAATTTATTATCCTGACATCATTGATATGCACTGAGGAAAGATCTGGATCACTTTAGATCAGACTTGTGCTGCGAGAACATCTTCAAAGAGTCTACGCAAGCGATCGTATCGCCACGAACTATAAATCGAAACTGAGGAATCAAGCTCCAGAATGTTTGGAAGATACGAATAAAACAGCGCAGGCTAAAAGTAAAAGGCTATAAAAACTTACTACAGAAATTGCAGTCATCGAATTTCAAGGCTCATTCTCAAATGATGCTTAAAATATCAAGAATAGTTTTCGACACAAACAGTTCTGTCGAGAAGAAGCCTATCTAGGCTCATCTGCTCTTTGTTTTGTGTGTGCGCGCGCGCGTTCTCTTTATCCAAACTCAAACTAAAAAGATCATCGCTAAAGGCATTTTTGTGACAGTCAACTCTGAGCCACCCTTTAATATTTCCTAATTGTTTTTTAATGCGAATCCCACTCGTGAAAGGTTCCAAACTTATAGCGCATTAGTGTTTTTTTTTTGGCGAGGTAAAAGCTAGGCAAACCATGAACATATCTTAAGACACTTTGGGCTTCTAGTAATCAAAATGGTGGTGTCGCATCTGACGATGAAAATTAACTTCCGCCTAAAGATTCACGATTATGTTACAGTGGAGTGGATTAGGAATACAACAATGCATTCTTTGTAATAGAATTGTAACAATCATAAAAAAAGATACATTTTGTAATTGCATTTTCTTGTATAATGATAATCATTATCACAATGGTTCAATGTAGAGCCTCCATATTTTTGACGGATTGTACCGTTTGGTACTTTTTCTACTGCTGTTAAAAAATGGTGTGTTACCGAGATAAAATTGTGATTGCAAACACATTTTCAGTAGAGATTGTAAATACCATTCGTTGAATATTATCCAGTCCAGTACGGATTGACAAAATAAATCTAATTTTGTCAGTTCGTACTGGGCTGACAAAATAAATTTAATTTTGATTTATTTTGTCAAAATTGACAAAATTAGATTTATTACAAAATACGCGATCGTACATGAAAAAGAAAATTATGAAAGTCTTGACAAGGTCGCCAAGTTCTGTCTGTTAATGGACTATCTGTGTATTAACCAGACCACATGTTTCAAGTTAGGGTCATCATTTCCTCATGCTTCTTCCATCTCTCTCTCTCTCTCTCTCTCTCTCTCTCTCTCTCTCTCTCTCTCTCTCTCTCTCTCTCTCTCTCTCTCTCTCTCTCTCTCTCTCTCTCTCTCTCTCTCTCTCTCTCTCTCTCTCTCTCTCTCTCCCTCTCGCTCTAAATTTCAGGAAAAAGTTTGTAGATGGACCCTAAAACTCAGCAGGTACAATCGACCGATGCTTTTGACTTCTCTTCATTGGAAGCTTCCTCTAACATCGTATTTCCTGGACTTTTTCCGGGATGAAGAATGCACACGAACAACAGGGAAAAACGACTCTCTATTATTAGCACACACACACACACACACGACTACAAAAAAAAAAAAAAGAAAAGGAAAGGGAGGGTGTCGAAATACTGGTCGTAAACCGATTATCTACCACCCCAACGAGGATTCTCGAAAATCGGTAATTGACTCACCAGTCACGCGAGTCTCGAACTCGCTCCATTCATCTGGTATTAGGGTCGGGGACACACCTGTACAGAAATAAGAGGATTGTGTAAACCAGTTCGGATACCACCTACAGAAGGGCAGGAACTTAAAGCTTAAGAGTTTCTTTAGAAATAGCGAGATAGCTTCGAAGATGTCATTTAAGAGAGAAATGAATAAGTTTTTTTTTTTTTCTTTTTCTTTTTTTCGCACGTGTTTGGTTCACCAATAGATACAGGGAAAGGGACGGAGGAAATTAAAAAAAAAAAAAAAACGTTCATTGAATTCTGAAGGCATTTGGTCGGAGAAGTCTTTTTTTTTTTTTTTTCCCCCGCAGAAATCCTTCTTAGGTAGAATTGCATTTAGGAGATAATGAAATCCTTTAATTTTGTTACGTAACACAATCAAAGTTATATGTGGCTGTTAATGAATTTTATTTCATTAGCTGATAGCATATTATTGGTGGTCAATAGTTGTGTTTTCTTTCATCCTAGCGGCTGGTGGCGTAGCGATGCTATTTTACTAGTTAATTATTATAGAACACGAGAGTTTCCAGTTGTCTTCCTTGTCCAATAGTAATTTGTGTGTGTGCGTGTGTTCATGGGGCCGAGTTGCCTCTTTATGAGATGATCTGAACACTGATAGAATTGGATCAAAATGCTTCGCCTTCAGGCACGCATTTTCACGTAAGATACTTATTATAAAGTTGAGACCAGCTTACTCACCTTTGATTAAAAAAAGCTCTGGTCAAGGTTCTTTACGTCATAGGCGGGATTCGAACCCAGGTTTTTTTTATCCAACCAAAGGGCTCCTTCAAAACCAACTGAACTACGGAGGCTTCACTGGTTAAGAATACAAGTAGGTAATTAAAAAAAAAAAACTACACTACCTTCAAAAAGTCACATCGCTCCCTTAAAACGTAGGGTCCCTCTAAAAATTGGTTGGTTGGTTGTTTTGTTTTGTAGTATGAAAAACGAGTTTCTGGTTTATTGATTTACCCTATAAAACTGTTATTCATCTATTGATCGCCTTAAGTTTAATTCAAAATATGACGTCACTTATGACGTCATACCCACACAACAAAAAAAATAGCAAATTTGTCTAAAAATTTGTAATCCAATACATAACACCATAGTTTCCACCGTGACGTCACTTATGACGTGAAACACGCAACAAAAATTTGAATTTTGTCTAAAAAATTTCTAATGCAGTGTATTTCCGTTTTGCATGTTACAGGAACTGTGTCTGTTTCGTAAACTTCTGAGCAAGTAGTGTACGTATTTTAATTGAAAAGTGAACACTTTTTTTTTTTAACTCTTTTATTTTTATACCAAGTCACGTGATTTCTCAAATTGCTCTTTCATGGGAGAGTGGAAAGAGGAGAAAGGAGACTGTGTTGCGTTCATGCAAACGCATAAATGTCCTTGTCGTCTGCTATTTCATTATTAGTGAGCTCTCAGCTTGCTTCATTGTTCAGCGTGAAAAAAGAAAAAGAAAAAAAAAAACCAAGTAATTGGGTTTGCTTGTTTTCATTATGGAGTGTTTAGTCTTCATTCAACGACTTAAAAAAAAGAAGAAAAAAAAGCTTTTCAATTATGGTACACAATGAAACAGAAAAAAAAAAAAAAGAATTTTTCATAGTTTGATGAGAGAGGTCGCCACTTGTAATAAACTTTATAATGCGACTTAAAAGGTAGAATGCATCAACGAAACCATTGTATATTTACATCTCATTCTTTTTAATGGCAAAACTGGACTCGTAACTAAAATCTTTTCGTATGTTTAATGTATACACGATGTTCCAAAAATTATTTGGACACCTGAATTTCACAAACTTCAAATGGAACGTGATTTTTCGTGTATGGAATTGATAAAATAAAATAAAATACATGGTTCACATTTACTGTGATTACAGATAATACTCTCCTAGGTAGACTTCCCACTAAAAGTAATAAATTTTAATATTAGTCCGTTTTTTTTGTTTTTTTTTTTAAATCAATTTGACTTTTTGGTCTCATTTAACCTTGTCCGGATTAACCCGAAATGTAAGTGCCAAGGATTCTGAAGGTAGCCAGGTTACCTTGACAACGAACATTATATTATGAAAAGCTTTTTTTTTTTTTTAAATAATAATAATAATTATTTTTTTAAAAGAGCTTTTCACACATTTATTTCACGAGGCTAAATAAACGGTTGCCGGATATGGCCCACCCATTTGACTAAGTTCGGAGTATATTCAATAATTTCTACAATAAACGGTTTCCTGCTTCCTTTTAACTGATAGAACCACTTGGTAATCCTTTTTTTTTTTTTTAATCTACTGCAGCTTTCCAATTCATAATCCGTTGCGACTGATTGAAACTCCCGCCTAGTAGACTCCCCAAAACCAGTCTGCTTTAGCAACAAAGGCGGCAATCACATCTAACACTCCGTAGGGTGCATGATATTTTAAGTCAGCGCTGGCTGTTGTAAATTATTTAAGATTACGTAGGCAGAGCTACTCTTTCTATGAATTGAGTCCATAATTTATAGAATAAGGACTATGATGTATTCAATACAATATATAAAATAGGATAATTTCTTCAATTTTATGTGAATTTTTTTTTTTATGTATACAATAAAGGCATAGATTACATTAGTACTAGTTGTCGTGTGTCACGTGCTATCACCTCCCAACCCTGGTCACATCATAACGAGTTAACAGTTTTTCCCGGAAACTTTTTTTTTTTTAAAACTTCCACAATACATACAGATCGCCAAAAGAACACACGCTACCAATAGACGTACTACTGTTATTTATATTATAGTCAACTTCGTGTCTAATGAGATATAATTTGTATGATCGTGTTTCACTACTAAGTCAAATAAGCACAAAGTTCTTGAGAAGAATAAAAAGGGAAAAAAATGGTTGTGTTCACCAGCTTGTACTGCATTACGAGCTCAGATGTTGAAGATAATATGTATTGTATTTAAACGCGTAGCAATCCGCTTAGTTATGCCTCAATGACGTTGAGTTATTCGAACAAAAACGGACAAGATTGTGGCAGCCACATCGGAAGAAACAGTGTTATAAATAATGAAGGAAAAAGGCGTGGAAAATACTTGACAGTTCCCAAATTGAATACGAATATGGAACAAGAGTACGGTCGGATACATAATTAATACATACATGAGTGAGAGAGAGAGTTGTAAATAAGTAAAAAAAAAAAGCAATCTTTGATGAGCATGGTGTCACGAAGAGGCTGACATAGAGGTCGCTGTGGTCCGTGACATGTACGATTTCCTGGGCAGTTGCTAGTCTCTACTGATTCTAATGTCGCGGGGAGCTCTGATTTATAATGTGCGGGTTGGTTTGCCTCCGTGGTCTGCGGAATTACCCTAATTACCCCCCGTCGTGTTCCGTTCCCTATATTTTATCCGTGGCAAAGGAACTTCACGTTTTCGGACGTGCCATGTTTATCGACGATCATAGGTAACGGTCACCAGGTGTCAGCACTGTCCACTTTATAAACACGGCCACCGTATCAGATTGAGAATGAGAAATTCCCCTTCCTGTTCATTACCGTTTTAGATGTGGAATCCTGTCAGATGCGAACTCGTTTTAAATTCTCTTTCATCATCAACGTTTTAATTACACGTTGATAATTGCTTTCGCATTGTTAAAAATATTAACGTTTGAAATGTAAAGAGTATAATCGAATTGTACAGTTGATCCTCTAGAGGGCGCACTGGACACGAACATATCCGGTCTCATCTTGGACCGCTTCCAAAACACTTGATTCTTATAAGGCTGAATGGCAGTTTACTTTTACAGCTGTTCTATATCGCACTTGTAATGCATTCTCTTCTCCCCCCCCCCCATCTCTTAAATATAGATCATCAGTGAAAAATAAATAAATAATAAAAAAAAAGAGCCAACAATGATTAAGAATAGCCTAGCTCATATACGCAACAATAAAGTTATGTGTTTGAAATAACAGTATTTCTATTCAAACATTGTTGGAATAGTTGGCTGATATTTTTTCTGTGGAAAATTTCAACAATTGGCAACCGCGTGGAAGGAAGGTGTAGTTTTCAAGGACAATCTTTACTTCTATATTTGAATTTTATCACGTGATTCTCTGAGCATTTAACACGTTTGTTTGAAATCTACGTTTGTAATCCAAAGCAGATATGTTTCGTCCATACTAATTCAGCATGTTACAGGAGAAAATATTGTTTGGTCTGCTAAACAAAGTGATATAGATAATTATTATAGTTATCTATATTATTGTATATAAAGTTTTGCAGCGCCATCGACTAAGTATTATTATTTATTTGAAGCCTAATGAATAAGAAATTAATTTTACTGTTAATAATTTCGGAAAAGTGACACATTACAGAGCGTCGCTCTTATCTCTTGGGGGAGGACGAAGTTTATTTATATTGATAGAAAACTAAACTGTTGAGTATCTTGCATTTCTTTCCATAGATGGGAAAAAAATCAATGATGTTTAAACAAGTTATTTTACGACTTGAGAGATGAATAGACGAATCTAATCAGTCAAAATTGACTCGTGCTATTCCTCAAGAGGCAAACTTCTTTACTCAAGGTTTTGCTGATAACAGGTGTAAGACAGGGATAATCACTCCATCACAGCTGTTCCCGTTGAGGCGCCACTGATGCTACGAACTTCATAGTTTGAGACTTTACATAGTCCGGGGGTTGTCGTGTGAATCAACAGTCCTCTTGACAGATAACAGTTACCGTGTAGTCTGTCAACAATCATATCAGCAACTATGCGACCCCTACTTGTTCGATATCTACGAGGTCAACAGGTTTATACGAGAGTTTTTTTCGTTCTAATATACTTCCCAGTGAATGTACTGCTTGATCTGTCTTTTATTAACAACCCTTAGAATGTCGACTGTGTGCTGTTAGCGTCCTCTATGGAAATTTATGCAAACTTTTGATTCAAGTGGTGGTCGTTAAAAATAAATGCGAACGGGTTGAACAAAAATTAACTATCTCAAAATTCGCAAATGTTATCTTTAATTAAATTGAAAAGCATCCATTTTTTTTTAAAATCTTCACGATTTATTATCTTTTGTAATACCGAAGCATCAATTTTTATGCTTCAATGTTATTTTTCATAAAAATGATTTGTTTTCTGTATCAAGAACCTTCAGAACGTCAATCGGACATCAGCGCCCTCAACGGAGGTTTATGAAATCACTGATCCCAGTCGTTGGCCATTAGAATCGATTAATTTGAGCAAAAATTAACAGTCTGCAATCGTGAATTTTAACTTTAATGAAATAGAAGCATGAAATTTTTATAAAATAATCGCGACATCATGATTCTTATCTTTGATGAGAAGCATGATATTTTATTTTGAATGATTTGTTTTATGAGATTTCTTATGAAAGAATGGGATTCGTGATTCTTTATTAATTTCGTAAAAATTGAAGCCAAATGTATGATGTTTCAGTTCGTTCCTATGAATGTTCTATATTCCCAATATTATGACGTGTGTGTACTGTGGAGAAAAATAAAAAATAAAATACGACATTAAAGCATGAAGGCTTAGCAAAACATAATTCATTCGTCTAAAGCGCCTCGATCCGGCTGCGAAGTGACTTTGCTGAACTTATGAAGTCGCAGTAATGAATGAATCATGGTTATACTCATTTCATGCTCCTTTCTGGTTTTATTACTGCAGCCGATTCTTCCCCACGAATGTATGATGTTAAGGTGCTTAAATATTCTATTTCGTTTTTAAGTGGATTACATCACTGCATAAATTTCCATTAGGTTCGTCTCTTGCATCGAATATTTGTTTTTTATCGGTTCTATTCATGCACTAATTTATTTTCAATCGATGCCAAACGATTTTATTAAAGACAACAATGACGAGAGATTTTTTCCCCCTTTTTATAAATGTTGGTTTCAGCGCGTGTAGAATGAAAGCTGTTTTATATTGTTAGAGAATATCAACAATTGATTTAGACAAGCGCGCACTTTGGAATTGTTGAAATAGACAATTATGTGTATTATTATGTATTTGTAATAAGGGAAACAGCTATAAAAGAATTAAAGATACAAAATGCATATAAGAAATAAAAAATAAAAGTTGCAAGAACTTTTATGTGGTTTGAAATTAAATGGAACATATAGACGTAAACAGAAAGTAGTTTTGCAAGAATAATCTCTCTCTCTCACGCGAACTCCCACGCGCATGATATTAAAAAATCAATAAAAACTGAGTGAAAAGCAAAACATCTATTTAAAAACTTTCTTTTTAAAAAATTACAGTTCACCAGATCCAAGCTTACGACATCATCAAAGTCATTTTACATTCTCTAACTAATTAGCACCAAAGCTATTAATTGCCGGATGTCGATACGGAATATTAGTGACATGTCATTCATACACTTCCAGGTGCCCGATTGAGTTAAAAAATTTATGCCACAGAAGTAAAAGTCAATTGAATATATCTTGCAGTTTCTAGAGATAAAAATATCGAGTAATTTGTCTGGCTGCCTTTAAAATTTGATCCTCTGGGACAGGATATCCGTTAACTTGTTGAAAATTTCAGGCAACATCTCACCTCTTCTCTGAACTTGAGGAACGTATCTGGACGAAATGTTATAATTAAAAATAAACATGGGAATTACATGACTCTGACTTAATTCTGGTCTCCTCGGATTCCAAATCGTAGCAAAAAAAATAGATATAATATTAATAGTCGGAGAGGTGATATTAATAAGTTTAGTTAGTTCATTTGCAACATTAAATGTGTGTGCGCGAGAGAGAGCGACCGTGGGTGTGTGTGTGTTATATTGTTAGAGGATATCAACAATTGATTTAGACAAGCACGCACTTTGGAATTGTTCAAATGGACAATTATGTGTATTATTATGTGTTATGCGAATAAAAAAATTATTTTTAATTTGCACAATACTATATTGTACAAATACGATTGGAACTGCTGTGACTAAATGGTAGTACGGAAGTAAACTAAAGAATTCAATATGATATTTTTTCCCCACCCATTGCAAACTGTGATTGTAAACGGACTTAAATGTAAACACACCAAAAGCCCTAATTATGGTTAAACGATTTAAACAATTGTTACTATTAGACTAATACCAATAATTGATTAAAACAATTACCTTTTGTTGCTCGATATAACCTTTTACATTATTACGTCACTAAACAATATGGTCAAAATGATTCGAACGTCATTGTTGACTGTGCTGGTGGAATTGACCATAAACAGTACTGAAATAGACAAGCGCATTTTCTATAAAACAATGCTGAAGTACATGAGCGCTTGTATTGTAAAACAGTACTGAAATAGATAAGTATATTTTCTATAAAAATACTGAAATAGACAAGCGTATTTTCTGTAAAAGACAATAATCTATTATAACAGCCCTTTTCTTCTTCTACATGTTTTTTTTTATTGTTACGTCATTAAATACGTTATTAAAAATGAAATTGGCACTTACAAAAATGAAATGAAAGCCTTTTATTGTTCCACATGTTCTTTTTATTGTTACGTCATTAAACAATATGCTATAAAAAAATGAAATTGACACGTATTGCGGAAATTAAACAGTACTGAAATAGACAAGCGCATTTTCTGTAAAACAATGCTGAAATACACAAACGCATATATTGTAAAACAATACTGAAATAGACAAGTGTATTTTCTATAAAAAAAAATAATACTGAAATAGACAAGTGTATTTTCTATAAAAAAAATACTGAAATAGACAAGTGCATTTACTGGAAACAGTAGAAATAGACAAGCGCATTTGCTATAAAATATTAAATAGACTATATCTAATAGCCAATAATGCAGTGAGTGTCTTGATTAAAAAAATAAATAAATCACACGCATACCGGATACTGATGTTTCATTAAGTAAAAGATAAGAAACATGAACACAAAAAATAAAAAGCTTGAGGGAAAAAAGTTTTCTATTGGGCTAGTAATTACGGTTGACTGGGATGTTTGCAAAGTCGGTAAGAGGCTGAGCGAGGAGCTATTTGTGTTCCTGTCTGTGGCTTGACAAGTCACGGAAGGCGGAGGGACTGGGACAAGGAAACCAAATTAAATCGAGTGCGCCCAGGCTTTCTTAGGCTGGCTGTACTTCCTTCATCGTGTTGTTAGACCGGGGAGGACGAAGAGAGGATTAAGACAACCGAACATGGGGATTGCCAAGGATGTTGTACCGTTCGTCGACACCTGCAGTAATTGGCTGACAGAGACTTTCATCTCTTTGTCGACAGACTTATAAATTACCGAAAAGGATAGAGAAATAGAAGGAAGAGAAGAAGAAGAAGAAAAAAATATATCCCTGCAGGGCTTACAGCGGAAGATTTATAGACAAGGGTGGTTGGTGCTTACACCATGAGATTTTCATCCAAAGTTAATGGTTGATTTGTTTCACCTCATCTGTGTCTAAATAGTTGGCCGTTATGTAGTTCGACTCCAGTGCAAAAACAATATTGTACGGTCATGCGTAGAAATAGATGTTGTTTGCGCAAAAAAAAAAAAAAACTTTTTTTAAATGTCTGAAACTCGCACGCAAGTATTGCTTGTAACATAGAAGAGCACCTAACTTGCGAGTGCCATCTACCGGCAGTGAAGTCAATTAGCAATCTATTTTGAATATGCAATACAATGGGATGGATATTTGTAAAACTTTCCTGTATTATTTGTCGCGTATAATTTTGTATTACAGCATCGTATCATTATACTGAACTGGTTGGCTAAATGGAAGATGCTGCTCTCCTGCCCGTGAGCTTGAATTCCTGGGGAATTTATGTTGCGAGTTTAAATCCTATTGTGGGTACGGATGATTATAAATATGTTCAAGTGGTAGATGAATTTCAACTCCCAGTCTGAGACCCTTCCACTGTGGCTTACTGGAGGCCTGAAGTGATTTTGATACGCAAGTTGCACGTTTCGTCGCTCTCTTTCTAAAACTTTAATATAAGATAACCTTTCAGGATTATATTCTATTAAAGAAAATATACTTGTCTATTTCAGAGATGTAAATCCTACCTAAGAAAGGTTTACAACCTTTTGTGGGTAGGATTCACATTAAAAAATAAAAAAGGTTTCTCATAATTCAGATGCTAAAAGTTGTCGGATTCAAATCAAAATCGACACGGCGGAATATTTTTAGTAAATATTAAATTTCATATAAAACTTTGAGTCAAAGTTCCAGGAAGAACAATGCAGCTTTCGTAATGGTAGAAGCACAACTGACCAAATCTTCACTTTAAGGCAAGTCTTTTGAGAAATCTTGGGAATATACCAAGAATGTCTACACATGTTTTGTGGACTTGGAGAAGGCATATGACTGGGTTCCTCGGGATAAGCTTTGGCAAGTAGTACAGGAGTATGGAGTGGATAGCCAACTATTAGCTACCATCAAGTCCCTGTATGAATGCCCAGAGTTTTGTGTCAAGATAAACAGCACAAAGTCTGAACCTTTCACAGTCTCCGTTGGCCTCCGCCAAGGGTGTGTTCTGTCACCCCTTCTTTTCATAATATTTATGGACTGGATTAATAGGCACAGCCGAGGTGAGTGTGTCAGAATTAGAAAATGTAGCATTGGACGTCTGCTTTTTGCAGATGACCTAGTTCTGCTTAGCTCTTCCACAGATGACCTCCAGCGGACCCTGGATAGGTTTGTAGCTGTGTGTGCAGACGCCGGAATGAAGATTAGTCTGACCAAAACTAAAACATTTGTGGTCTCAAGACAACCATCCCAGTGCACTCTAAATGTAAGTGGAGTCCCAATGAGGCAGGTAGAGAAGTTTAAATACTTTGGGTCCATATTCACGAATGATGGAAAATGGGACGTAGAGCTAGATACTCGAATTGGCTTGGCAAGCTCAATATTGCGGGAGCTTGGCCGTTCGGTAGTATTGAAGCGGGGGTTCAGCCAGAAGGCAAAGCTGGCTGTCTTCAATACAGTCTATGTCCCCATCCTCACCTTTGGTCATGAGAGTTGGGTAATGACCGAAAGAATGCGGACACGAATCCAAGCGGCTGAAATGAGGTTCCTTCGAGGGGTTGCGGGGCTGACAAAACTCGACAAAGTCAGAAGCTCTGCAATTCGGGAAACCCTCACCACTCAACCGCTGCTTCTCCGTGTTGAGAGATCACAGTTATGTTGGTATGGGCACCTGGTCAGAATGCCACAAGAGAGGCTCCCTCAGCAGGTCCTCTTTGCCAAGCCAGAGGGTGGAAGGCCAAGGACTCGCTGGATAGATTATATCCAAAACCTTGGGTGGACACGTTTGGGAATCCCACCAGGACACCTGAGCTTGGTGGCAGAGGATCGTGACCATTGGAAGTTCCTCTTGCAGCTGCTACCCCCAAAACCCAATTAGAAAGGTGGGCCTTGAAGATGTATGTATGTATGTAAATTCGTCAAGTCAGGTGGTAGATGAAGGGACACAATGATCTTAATTTATATTTATTTATTTATTGTTTATGAAACGCACACCCAAAATAAATGCTATTTGGTTGCTAAAGTTTGGGTATTGCTGGAACAGGATGGTTAAATTGAAGGTTGCTGACAAAATGAGAAAATGAACGTTGTAGACAAGATCGATTGGCTGGTGGTTTGTTTTAGGAATACCCCACAAAACTAATACCAAAACAAAATATAATATATCTGTAAATGATGTGTGTTCTGTAGCTGGTTTGTCTTTTTTTATGAACCAAAAAAACTCGAATTTTTTGATAGTTGAGTTTCTGGTAGAAAGAGTATAGAGAGCATAGCGAAATCTTTTTCTTGCGTTTTTGACGGACTTCGAACCTACATCTTTTTTAACCAATGGACACGTTAGTTTTCTAACGTGTCCATTGGTTAAAATCCAGCAAGGGCCGGATCTGTATAATAAAACTGAGAGCTTTTGTTCCCGGATGGATGAATAATACAGCGGTTTCTGTAGATTTCAGTTGCGAAATGATCACGATATCACACTCGTAATTATTAAACCATCGGAGATTCCGCGAAGAATCAAATCCTTCCAAGAACGGTAACATTATAAGCACTATCATTTTCTTGCATCGTCCTTCCCCCTCCCCTCGTCCAACACACTAGACTGGGAATGCCAGAGGATTGAAGGAAGGGGGGGGGTGTATTATTCCGCACGTGGGTGTGTACATTATGTCGTGTAGCGCCTGATTGCTACCACAGCTAACTTAATAGCAAGCGGAGAGTATACAGGGATGCTAATGGGCACGTGTTTATTCTCTTTTCTCTCACGCCACGGTAATTTGTCACACATTAGGCTAATTATTACCCTGTCAGGGAGTGTTACATGTCGGGGGGGGGGGGAAGGTGTATTAATGAGCGCTCTGTCTGACTTCTCCTGTATTAACATAGCGGCTTTGTTGTTTCGACGTCATCTTATAGCAATGAAGGCGGAGGAAGCAAACAAGATGGCGACAGGAAAGATTAGAACTTATGTGAACATCACACACTCAATATTCCCCCTCTTCCCTCTCCTCCCCTAGGATCCTGTCGTTGTTTTTATAGTTGTTTTGTTTTGGACACTGAAGACAATAATTTATTATAACAGCCTTTTTCTTGTTCTACACGATGTTTTTATTGTTACCTCATTAAACACTACGTTATTAAAAATGAAATTGACACTTATAGAAATGAAACGAAAGCCTCCATGTTCTTTTTATTGTTACGTCACTAAACAATAGGCTATAAAAATGAAATTGACATGTACTGCAGAAATGATAACAATTAAACTGATCGGTGGAAGTCATCTATTAACATTTAAAGTGAAATGCGCATTTTGGCAATAATGCAATAGATTTATTTTGATACTTTTTTTGGTATTTTTACTTGTACGGTCCATTCTTACTAGAAACAGAGCTGTATGTGAGTGGGCGAGTGTTCTATTAAATTAAGACTCTAAAGTTATTTTATCATTACGGAACGGTGCACATGACTGCAGACTCTAATTAAGAATTCCTACTAATTACTCTTGGTTAAACGTCACTGGAAGTTCTCTCACTCTGCTGATAGACAGAATAAAGCAAAAGCAGCCACCTTATCTTCATAGTTAGTACTTAGACTCCGATATGGTATCGTATTTCATTCTAATGGTGGATTTCGTGAATGCCATCCATTTACGTATCTATGGAAACACGTGCCCACGAGGTCACCTTTGAAGGGTTTAATTGTAGATTTCGTTCACAAGCCCTCTAGTGGCGAGTGAGCTAATCACAGTGTAATGCTTATAACCACTTGTTAAGTCCGATAGCATTCGAAACACGTCAACAAACTGTAAGATGTCAACAAGGGGGAAAGTGGAGTTTCGGGGAATTTTAATTGTGCGGTACTTGAGTGATTTATTGTCATTATTTTTTGACATTTACTTCAGATGTTTTCATTGCTGACGTCAGTTCACTCTAGGAGGTATTTTAATCTCGCCTAGTGAAAGCTGGCTTGTCCTTGCAGTTTTTGAACGCTGTTTGTTTATTTAAATATTCCCCAAAGGTTGCTTGTGGCCAAAGCCTAAATAACTTTCTATTCTAAGAAGTGTCTGGAATGATGGTCGTAACATTAGACGGACTTAACTTCGTAATCACTTTTACGCGAAGGGGTTTTTTTCTGACTAGAATACTCCCCTAAACATAAAAATGATTCGTACCAAAAAAAAAAAAAAAATCACTTTGGATTAAAAGTGCCCCCCTCCCCTACCTTCGTATGAGACTGGCTAACTCACCTTTCGTCGAAAGAGACAAACAAAAGTACCTCACGTAATAACGGACGGGAATCGAACCCAGGTGTTTCCTGACCAAAGGGCTTCGTCTATACCAGGGGTCGGCAAACGTTTGAGACGGAAGAGCCAAACCTGTCCCTCATAACAATTTAAAAATTATTCGAGAGCCATAAATATATTTTAACAAATAAGGAAAATTTAAAGTAATATTAGAGTAAATTTATAGTAATGTATAACAAGTTATAATATTAATTATATCTTTATTAACTGAAGAAAAAATCACACAAAAAATTGCTCTCATTGGTTTTAATCAGTGTGGGCAATGAACTTGCATTTTCTTATTCCTCTCCTCCACTCCCTCTGTATACTCTCTCCACGCTTGTTTTCCCCTCCCTGACATCGCGCATCTTAGTGCCATGAAGTTTTGCGAGACCTATAAAACAAATGAAATCTCATTATGTGAATAAAATCCTTTAAAAATTTTATAACTGAAACTATGATAGTTTTATTTTCATTTTCACGTCAGAGCCACATGTACTTACCCAAAGAGTTTCATGTGGCTCGCGAGCCGCAGTATGCCTACCCCTGGTCTATACTCACTGAGCTACGGAGGCTCCACCTTTGTGATAGATATTTGTAAATATCTTTTAAGTGATAAGTAATTTTTGCCATGCCTATTGTGAGATGACACCCCCTACTTATTGGAGATTAGTAGTGGCTTGGAAAAAGTTCATGTTTAGTCTATAGAAAGGTTTCTGGATTATTTATCCTTTAGTGTAACCATAGCATTAAAAACGTAGTAATGGTTTACAACAGTGGTCGGCTGAGATTCAAGTTTTTTTTTTTTTTTGCAACCTTTGTGACTCACTCAAGAAAAGTCGTAAGCCTATAGTAATTAGTATCTTGTGATTTTTTCTATTTTCGAATTAATTTTCTCCTTTTTTGTATTTTTAATTTATTTTTACATAGTCCCGAAACTCTACTTTAGAGACCAAACATGAAACTTTTTTTTTTTTTTCAAGCCACTTCAGGTCTCCAGTGATTGACTCACACCGAGCTATGAAATCCATCTCCCATCTAAAGACAATCCCAAACATCCACTACGACATTGGTCGTAGAGCGGATAACCTAACCAACTCACCCAACAAAAATTAAAATTCCTTGAAAAGTAGCATAAGTGATGGATGCTATCCTTCGGTTAGGGGGAAAAAAAAAAAAAAAAAAAAAAAAAAATGGAGATACTCATTAGTTCTCTCGGAAGCCTCTCCAAATGGGTTCACGTTCCATAATTGGAGAATTGTAGTCTACGGACGATACAATGCATGTAATTATGGTGGCTACTTTTGCTTTAATACGACTCGACAGTATGAAGAGAGTTTGCAACACACAGATTAAACAAAAGCAATTAGTAGAAATCCTTAATTAGACTACTGAAGTGTGGGTAGAATTAGTGGGTGTGATTATGTCAATTAGCGAGGGATCAAAGCAACCAATTTGAGAGCGTAGGAATTTCCGGGCCATCACATTCATCGCTTACAATGGGTCATTTTACTTACCTCATATTTGACCGTTAATTTGCGAAGGAAAACATCGCTCGAAACGGTCGAATGAAAGGTTATGAATATGGATAATTGAATAATTAAGTCTTAGAAGGATGTTAGTTATTGTTTTCCGGCAAGATCTATCAGTGATGTGGATATGCGATTCAAAGAGAATGCACACTTTTCTATTGTTCATCCTTACTAGTAACATAAGATTGTTACTAGTAAGGATGTCGAACATTCCATTTTTTTTCCGTATTAGTGAGTGGTCAGGTACTTCGATAGCAAGGTATAAAGGCAAGGGAGTGCACGCTCAATAACACTACTTGTATACGTTATTGAAAACAGGACGTCGTTTAGAATAAAACCGACTTACGCGGTGTTATAATAGTAACTGCGGCGAATGTAATCTAAAAAAAATGGATGTTCGAAAGAAAACTGAAAAAAAAAAAAAAAGAAGTCAATTAAGACAATATAAGCATGAAAATGAATAGAACAGCGCCGAAAGGGATTGGCGTCCCTTCTGACATGATTCTGGGAAATTCAAGGAGGAGAGGAATATTCTAGCTTGTTCAACAAAGATGAGTTAATTGTTCTAAGACAGAGATTTTATTTATTATTATTTCTTTCTTTATTTTATTTGACTAGAAAAATACTTTTTTCCACCAACGATATCCGTTGAGCCAAAAAGCTAAACATCCATTTAAATCCTTGCCTAATTTTTTTTTTTTTTTTTTTGAAAAACAGATTCTCCCATTCACTCTTTCTCTAATAATCTATATTACAAGAGCTTTGTATTATTCTTATGAATTACGTTTCTTCGATATAATTATCAAATATTTCAGATAACCTTTTTTTTTTTTCATAGGCGTGATAACCTTAGATTCGGTTTAGAGAGTTTATATTCGGGAACCCACGATAAAGTGACCTGTTGGTGATGAAAAAGTTCGTATGTAGTATTCGTCGTCAGGAGTGGAAATAAATGACAATATTAAAAATATTGTTTGACAGACGAGAGGGTCTAGCAGAACGCAAGATAAAATAGTCAAATTCAGAATATGCAGATTGGTACTTCTACTGCCATCTGTCGAGTTTTAGATTAACTACGCATGACATGTATAATAATCTACGCACTTGTATATACATTTTGTAGAAAAAGAAAACGATTTGTGAAAGATGTGTTTAAAAAAAAATAAAAGAGAATGCCTTAAATATATATACTTGAGAAAAAAATACAGCTTGGAGGCAAATCTTATTACGATATGCATGAACTCAACAGAGTATAATCACGAATTAATCGTACAGTAATCCACACTTCACGTCTTGTCCAAATCCAACCCCTCAGACAGATCATGTCAACCGAATTGCCGTCAGCTCCAAAGAGGATTAACGTACGAACTTGTACGACATGTCAGGTATGCTTCACCACAAACATTCCAGTTGTTCCCTGGTCTCCCCCCAATTAGTGCATTATTTCCAATGCCGTGCCTGCCCATGCAGCTGACGGATCTTGGGGCTCACCGCTAATCTGTAGTACTTAGAGAATGTCCACGTGTCCCATCTTCGACTGGCTCAATTCGGCGTACTGACAGGAGGGAAGGATAAAGTAGGGGAAGGAAGCATTGTTCTCGGAATTGAGGAATGGGGGGAGTAGAAAGGGCAGGTTTATGTCGAACTTCCCAGGTGCTTGTCAAACATTGCGAAGAAATGTTTTTTTGTAACTTCACCTCCCCCTTTTCTCCCCCTAATCAACATGCCCACGTTTTTCTCATATTCTAACCATCCTCCAGCACTGTATCTTGAAACTGGAGACACTTGTAAATCTCCTGAGATCACGCACGAGGTTATAAACAAGGCTTAACTCTAATAGTTGAAGTCGTTATGCACAATGGCTGGGCGTCAATTGTATCTCATATTTCTGCAGTCTCTCTCTCTCTCTTCGCTTTGCTCTCGTAAAGGTAATGGCTTTGCTTTTAGGTTTTCCCGCGTGCCATACAGTCATAAATACGAGCAACACGGTCGGCAGGTGGAGCCCAATTGAACGGACAAAGATGTAGAAAATGACCGAAT
The DNA here is from genome assembly GCF_054136105.1 of Typopeltis vanoorti. Classification (NCBI taxonomy): domain Eukaryota; kingdom Metazoa; phylum Arthropoda; class Arachnida; order Uropygi; family Thelyphonidae; genus Typopeltis; species Typopeltis vanoorti. The sequence continues at coordinate 120,501,933 of NC_143555.1, read as the reverse complement.
GCCATCTCACACACATGAATAGAGTGGCACTAAGGATAATAAGGAAGCCCGAACGTGCTTTGCTGGTAAATTGCAACGAATACAAGAATTGCTACACAGATGACAACTTAATTCGACTAATAAACTATGGTTTAACGTTGGTAATCATTCTTTGTTAATCTCGGAGCAATTCCCTCCCCCCCCCATTGGTATTTTACATAATGACTCTGAATTAATGATGATCTTTTTGGAAACAAAAGAATCGGGTCGAATCTTATTGCTAGAAGAACAAAATATATTCTTTATACATTTGGCGTTTCCGATTGAGTAAAATACTTTAGGTTTCCATCTTTTAGTATGGAAAAGATTGAGAAATTTCATCAAAATTCGTCTAGCCACAGCACAATTTTAATATACGCATTGATGGACAAAACGAATATAATATTACTTTAATGTATATCATTATAATTTTCTTTATTAGTAAATGAACTAATATTATGACGTCATTCATCTACAGAATTGCAGTAGATTCCATTTCATGATACAAAGTATTATCACCAGAGGGCGCTTAACAGTTTCTCGGTAACTCGTTCGGATAAATCAAATGGTGTATGAACGTTGGAATATTGACACCGAAGTGTCTACACGACTCAGGGAGGTAGTTGATTGTGATGCTACACGATCGCGTTACGGGATGAGATGAGGGAAGTAAAGGTGGGGGGTGAGAGGATATATTTCACAGTCTTTTCCACTTGGAAGTGTGCTCGGTTAACTCGACGAAAAGAAGAGGATGTAGGCATCAGAGAACACTACTTGTGATGGAATAATGTGTCTCTGTCCGTAGTCAGTGACTCTGATAGCGCAGCTGTTGATGTGCATTTCCTGGAATTCCCCCCTCTATGCTCTTAGTTCCCCCCCCTCTTTTCCTTTTTGGTAAAGCGTGAAGTCGAAAGAAAAATGGGCAGCGTATTTCAGTGACACTGGAGACTTGAGGAACATACCAGCGTTTAAGGAAATGGTGACGTATGCGTGTGGTACACATTCCCGCCAAAATAAAACACGCGGGTTTTTGTGAGTTTTTTTTTTCTTCTTCTAATGTTTGAAAATTAGCTTCGTTTGCAACTTTGTAGCAATGATTTTTTTTTTGTGTGTGTGTGTGTGTGCTCTGCAGGTCGTAATTACGTTTCGAAAGAGGGATACAAAAACTGATGAAGGTTCCTAATTTTTATCAATTAGTTTTTAAGGCGGAGAGTATAATTTTCTTATTCATCTAATCGTACGCATTTAACAACTCTAATGTAGATGGACTGACGAATTTTACTGAAATTTGATATTTACGATGTAATCCTTTAATTCTGCCTTATCTCAATTCTAATTCCACTCGGGTTATTAACAAATTTATCAAAACGATTGTAAACAATAAAAATATACGTACGTGTTACAAATGAAAACGAATAAGATATCTCCAGCGATAAGCTGAACTGTTGTAGAGTTGATTGCTGTGATGATGCATGACGTCAGCGTAATGCCGAGGGTCTACAATCACGTCCATACTTTTTTTTGGCCTTAGGTGCAGTCGACAGTTTATTATTATTATTACTATTATTATTGCACTCCAAAAATGGGCCTTTCAGGATAACAATGCAGTGGGACTTGCACTTTTTTTTTTTTTTTGACAACATTCGTCATTCTGATACATTCCCAACCATCGCGTCTAGATATTTTAACAATTGAAATTAACCGCAAAAGAAAGGTGACGCCATTTTGTATGCTGTATTAAAAAAAAAAAAAAAAAAAAAGCTTAATATTTAACAGAGGCGTTTAAAACATTTCACGAACTTTTCTATAGCCTTTTGGACATTTACAGCATTCCACAGAATTAAAAAAAATGGCTGCCATAGGAGAAAGACACAAAAAAAAAGAAGGTTTTTATAGAAATAATTAGAAACAGTCGTAATTTGAATCCAAGTGTTTTTCTTTGTAAAGTGATAGTTTGACGCATTAATCTTCTTCAAAGGAAAAGACAGACACGTCTCTGCTAGACGTTCAGCCATTATAAGAAGTCTACAACTGAAGTTTGGCTTTATTTCTAATCAACCCCCCCCCCCCAGTTTTTTTTTTTTTTTTTCAGTTTTGTTCTCTCTCTGAGTGTATTGCAGGTAGAGTTTCCATCACTTGCGAAAAATGACTATAAAACAATTAATTGGGTAGTACATGTGAGCAAATGCAAAGAATAAAACCGAAAAAAAAAAAAACCGGGCTTAGAATGCGAATAAAACAGAAATGGCTAATGATCACCATACACGCATTGAATAGCTCATTATATTGTGTTGACAGTCAAACGCAGATTAGATGTAGCAATTAAATAATGATAGCAAACTTATATTTTAAAGTGAGTACTGAAAACGATCAAAAGAACTTGTTATGCGATATAACGATTTGAATAGTAACTTCTTGGAAGAGGCCAATACTCCAAGAGGAAGATTTTTTTTTTTTTCAGCGCATGCGTAAGAACTGTACTGAGCACTTCCGGTTCCCCCTTCCTGCACAAAGCGCTTGCAAAGGTCTCTTTCTATTGAATGTCTCCAAGAATTTACAGTGGGTGTATTGGAATACTGTATTCGGGACAAAAACGTTCCCAGGCGCCCTCTAGTGTCTAACCACTCATAAAAGAGACAGATGTTCAAACAATATCCATGAAGACAGGTGCAAAGTCCTTAAACGAATAGGCAAACAGACGCTGTCACTCCCTTCCATGATGAACTGGAAGGTGTCGCCTTTTCTTTGGAGCTTTTTTATTTGTATAAAAAAAAAAAAAAGGTTAGCTTCCCTCTCACGTTATTGTCCTTGCATAACTCCCGTCAATCCCTTGGAGATTGATAACCCTTTACAATGCCGTGGGTTGTGGTGTGACTCTTAATCCTTGATTAGGTTACGTGACCTAACTCCAGGTGAGACAAATAATGGTGGGGTAATTTAACGAACAAAGAGCGAAGGCATTACCGTGTCATTGCACAGGGAGGGAGTGCAGAAGAAAGAATAGCCGACGAAGTTTTAAGATTCATTACAGAAAGATTTATTCCATTAGAATTCGGTTCGTGTTTTATGTGACTATAGAGAAATAATAAGCGAAATCAACTGGCCTTGTGAAAGAATATCAAGGGGGGGGGGATTTTCTATCGAGGGCAATGGCACACATCGAAAATGTTGTTGAATGTATTCATTAAATTGGAAAGATCCCCAGCATAATAAATACTTCGTCCACATTGGGAATCTCTTTCTCGTATTTAGCCTTTAAGGATCCATAGTTTGAATTATTTGTAAAGTTTCGTAAAAAAAAAAGAAATGAAACTGAAGTCTTAGGACTTTGTTACGCCTCTTAGACAAGCAATGAGGGTTATTTTCCCACTGATTAAACACTCTGGATATCTCACCTTTTGAAAAACCAGTCACCTCTGCTGTTTTCAAAATCGTGGTTCCGACCAGAAGGGCATCCACAATAAGCCTTTTATCAACTCCGAAAGATCCTTTGCTCCCCCCCCCCCGTGATCAACACTATTGACGATTATTGACCATCAGCATTCTTAGATAGTTGCTTAGAACACGCGGTGATTCACGTGACAAGTCTTTTGCATATACGCAGCGTGAGTGAGGACGTTTTTACGTATGTGTATAATCCATACCATCGCATTTTCCAACTATAAGATAAATCAACAATTGGATTGTGTATTACCGAGTGTAAAATGATTTTTAATTTTTGCATTTAAAAAGTTGACAATAATATTGCATATAATATAAAATAGCAACAAGATTTATGCGAGAAAAAAAAATGGAATAACTTTTTAAAAAATTCTCGCTATATTAAAATCATCAGATAATTTCATGTACTTCTGACATACGTTAGAAAAACTGCAACTAAGCGAAGATATTAAAAGCTATCAGTTACATTTTTGATAAGACACTTTCGTCCCTAAGCAGCCCGTTTATTGTTAAATCCTTCGATATGTTTTGTCAATTCCAGATTTTGCGACATAGCCATGCGCTCATTGTTGAAATTCCATTGTTACGGAAAGCAGGATTTCAATATTTATCTATTGTTGCTTCTCACTGTTGTTAACCAATATAATTGAGCAACAACAATAGATAATATTGTAAGTTTTCATAAATACGTGCGCACACAGGATAACACAATCAAACGGAATTCTGTCTTTCGCAAATCAGAGAAATGCTATTGTTGTTATATAATAAAATTGTTCCGTTTGGATATGTTGATAAAAACGGACGTGACGTCATGCTTCCATGGTGACATAACTCAACAATACAATCTGTTGTAAATATATAGATTCATGCTTCCTGTCTATTTCACTTGTATTTCATGCAATTGAAATCATGCTGCCATGAAATTCACAAATAGCTGAATGTGTATTTCATTTATTCCTGCTCATTTGTATATTTCACTTATACTCTCGAACCAGCCTATTTGTCTGTTTTTTCTTGAAGATATAACTGCGTGAAACAACTAATTAATATAAATCGAGTGCTATTCAACAATCTCCTTTTTAAAAAAAAAAAAAATATTTATTATGTAAAACGCATTGATTAAATGTCTGTACTAATTAAATGCACTCATTACTAAATTAACATCCCATAACTCCTGTCGTTTAACACGACTTGTTTATCTGATAGCGAACGTGAATTGTGTCTGTGTCAAGGTTTCCAAGATAAGTTTTATCGGTTATTTCAAGTTCACTATTGCTTTTACCCTTAATCTCCTTCTCTCTGTCATTCTATAATGGCTTCCCTGACATTGTTTGTTTCTATCTTCCCTTCTCGCCAACTATCGCTCGCTCTCTCTCTTTCATTATCCGTCCTGACATCGACTTACCAGAGGGGGGAGGGGGAGAGATTTCACCGTTCTCATTGTTTGGGGGGAGGAGGAAGAAATACCAGTCACGTGGTCAGGTAAGGTTTCAGACGTATTACGAGCAGACGGAGGGTTTGTATGGCAAGAAAAGATTTTTTTTTTTTTTTATATATATTATTATTATTCCCGTGTTGGAGTTTACCGCCGCCTAGTCTAATGATTGATGATCTTCCAAAGACCATGGGTAATTGTCATCTTTTTCTTGACTTGGGGAGGCTAATTTCCATTTCTCTGTGGATCGAGAAATTGATTATAGCTAACTTGACACTTTTCCGTGATGGACGATGCTACAGTATCTTGGGGAAATCTATGCTGTGTAGGGGGAGAGGGTTTTAATTCCAACAGTGGTTCGGTACCGACGGTCGTGTTACTCTTGATTGATGACATTATAGGTGGCACTATGGTTCAGTAGGAACAAAAAAAAAAAATATCCTCTCTTATGGGTTAAAAGGGAATATGGAGCTAAAGACTGATGAATGGACAAACAGAAAATGAAACGCTTGCTGTATATCCGGGAAGAACAAATTGAGATGTGAATGTTTTATGAAGTGAACGGGAAAACTTCAAGTCCGTAGATTTAACGAGTGTTTGATCCCTTGTGGCGTGGATTTACTCAAACAGATCGCCAGTAGGGAACACGATCTCCGATAAAAATTGTAGCACATGTTGCTGTTTACTACAACCCGTCATCACGACATCGCTAAAGGCATTTTTTTTTTTTTTTTAATGTATATCTTAGGAAGGAAAAATTGATCCTATCAAACAATATTTGTCATTATTCCCAAAAGATATTTATAACATATGTGTTTTCGGTCATATTCTATTTTTATTTCAGTTATATTTATTTAGATTACATGTTGCTTTTAGGTGCGTTCTTTGTCAAATGCATCTGATTTGTCTGATTTGTTTTGTCTGTCTGTAAGAGTATAAGGATTCTGCTATTTTTGAACGGATTTTTACTAATTTAGTATTTAGGAAATGTCAAACACCCAATTTATAAATCATTAAACGTTGTTCCATTGACCTCGAGTTTGGTTTAAATCGGCTCATTCTCTGTAAGAAAAAAAAAAAAAAAAAAAAAAAAATCAGAACAATAACGATAAATAAATTATCAACTTGAAGGTAATGTAAGGAAACAACCAGAACAAGGTAATTAAACGACTTTTATGGCAGGGAAGATTATCCTCATCCCACTCTCATTTAAAAGTCTGGAGTGGCTTGAAAGAATTCCTTTTTTGGTCTCCAGTCTCCCGAAGAGGGTTTCCGAATTACCTTATCCTGTTCCTTTTCTTCTTCTTCATTTGATAAATAAATCTTATATTGTTCAAATATTTCAAGCGTAAGAAAAATCTTATTTCACTTCTACTTATATTTAATGATTCTTAGACCTCCGGACATGATCACGTTTCTCTTGAACTGACTCACGTCTCTCGTGTTTTCCTGGAAAAAAAACACATTACAGCGATAGCCTCCTCGGCATCACAAAAAAAAAAAAAAAAAAAAAAAACGCTTGGTGTGTCATCTCTCTTGAAGGCAGTTCTCGCCTGTACGACTTGTAACAATAAACCCCAAATCGAGTCTAAAGATGTGATCCTACACTTACAGACTCCTTCCAATAAACTTTCTCGTAGATATTGTTTCTACATTATGTCTTTCCTATAGATATTTTCAAGTGTTCGCTCCATCGAATTAGCCACGATCATTCTTTTAATCCTGTCTAAACTGGAGTATTTGCTGTTCTATATCCATTCACTGTCCTGCTTTAAATATACCTCACCAAAGGATTATTTTCATATTTTATGCCATTTATCTTTGCTTTTGGCCGTTTTACAGAAACTGATATGCCATAGGTTTTACAGGCTCTCTAAGATTGATAATCTGAAATATATATATATATATATATACATATTTGACAAAAAATGCATGTAGCCAAAACGCATTTATTTATATGATGGATAGATTGCGGGATGGTTGGGCATACAGACAATGCGAAGTTAAGCATAATCCATATAGATATCTTATCTGGAAGGTGTATTCATTCCCAGAATGTTTGAAATGCCGAGCATCTTACCACTAGACTACAGATGACTCGTATTTAGCTCTTTACGATGTAACATGTGCTACAACAATGAAAACACATCTACTATGCAACATCTGGGTAGACGCAATCAGAATTAACTGTTGCTATGAACACTAAAATCGTCGCGTCATGTCCATTCTGGTCAGTCAATATCAAAAATAAGTCGCAGCAAATGTCCTTGGTCTTTTATCAATGCAAGCTCCCGATAGGATGTTATTTCAATTATTTGGATATCCTTCATTTGCGTTTTTTTTTTTTTTTTAATTGTGAATATCCTAAATGGGACTTTTTTTCCCAACCTCCTTTCCTACCCCACATTTTTTCTACGATTATTTTTTGACAGTCATATCACTGTTTATCAAAAAGCTGCTAGTAGCGAAAACTAAATTCAAATGCTGTCATCCACAGAATTTGTACTTTGCTATTTATAAAGTTTGTAGGAGAAAAATATCGGGGGGGGTGACAATCTCTAAGAATAGTGCAGCATGAAAGAATGCTTTCTCGTATTTATATAATTAAAAAAGTCTAAAAGTGTCTTCCCTGTTACTGATGATTATTGTGTCTCTGGCAATCCAGGGAACATTAGCCAATGTCCGCTACTGATGTCTATGTCTGAATAACGTGTTGTTATCCTCTTTTTTGGGATCATAAAGGAGTCAAACTTCAAGATTTACAGAACGGGAAAAGTGTTAACAGATGATGAAATAGTTGACGAGTCAAAAGCAAGACGAGCCCTTCGGAAAAGACTCGGATTTGAATCCTGTCTATGAATGTAAGAAACTTTTATCAAGTCTTTTCAATCAAATGCTGATTTAGCCGATCTCATACGGGGATGGAGGGCTTTTTTCAACCGGAAACTCTGGTTTTTCATCCTTCAAAACAGGAAAACTGGCCCGTTTACATACACACACACACACACACACACACACACACACTGATCTACAGTCACGAATAATACTTATCCTTTAGGGGATGTAGCAGAAGAGTGGCATGTCGACTGCATCGCCGTAACTCCTAATTGGGGGAATCATCTACCCATTCCTAAGGGACAGACGGGTTGAATAAAAAGAAGAGAAGGTTACATATTTATCAAAAACTAACAGATTATGACCATTTTATACGAAAAAATATTTTATTTCTATTTAATGAAGGCTTTATTTGGGTAGTCTTAAATCTGCGCATGTTTTATCATAATTCTGTTTATCCCTACATATTTTAACCGGCTTGAGACGAAAATAACTTAATATTCCAATTCCTGTTTATTGATAGCAATTTATTAAATTCGTTTGACATATATCAATCCTTGAATTAATAATTAACATCCTGGAGACGTTGACAACTTTGGAAACTCTCCTACCTGCAATTTTAGCATGATAATAATCCTCTTGACCGTCTTCAAAACTTTCAGCAAACCTCTTCCCGAAGTCACGAGCTGTAAAATGTTGTTCATCAGTTTATTTCCTTAAATAAACCACTTGAAGCTCAAAGGAATAGCGCTAGCTGTTTCCGTCCATCCTTTGCCAAGAGAAATCGGATTGGTCGCTATAGCAACAACGACCCAATGGACCACTTATGATATTGATTTTGTCAGTAGAGAGAAATTCAAGCTGTAAGGAAGATCGAAGAATGGTTGCGTGTCAGTTTTTTTTTTCCTTCGCTTTCTTGATCTCCATTGGTTACTAGTGCGCAATAAATTTCTTACTCTCTTTCTTCCTTCTGTTTATCGTTATTTACTTCTGTTGAGGTAAAAGTCTTCAAATGACTGTTCTAAACTGTGTTATTGAGTCTAGGAGTGCGCGCTAAAGAAAGAAAGAAAAAAAAAAGAGTTCAATGTTCGTATAAGTAGTGGAAATATCCAAGCAATCGTACAATTTTTAGTTTTTATTGCTAAACAAAAGTGAAAATTGATTGAAAGATGCTTATTTCCGGAATAGGAATGTCAATTCCTTATTTATTTATTTATTTCTGAAATGTTATTTGGACTTGTACGAAATATTTCCCTGAGATCGACTAAAATAGAGAAAAAAAAAAGTTGAAATACATAAGTCAATTTCATGCTTTATTATTATTATTTTATTTTTTAAGACATGCAGAACTTAAACACCAAACATTTTAAACTATAGTTTCCATCAAAAAATAAAATAAATAAAAGTGACAAGATTTGTCAGTCCGAACATTGGTTAATTGGAGTTCATTGGAGTTAATAATGTTCATTATATGAACATTATTACGATACATTATTTTTTATTTTTTACGATACGCATGCAACATCCAATAATAATGGGAGATTGGAATGCTATAGTGGGAGAAGAGAGCAATGATAATGTTTCAGGAAAATTTGGTCTTGGACGTAGGAATGAAAGAGGAAAGCAATTAATAGAATTTTGTACACAAAAACAGTTAGTTATAGCAAATACACCATTTCAAGTTCTGAAAAGAAGAGAGATACACCTGGAAAGCGCCTGGGGATTCAAATAGATAATATATTGGTCAAGAAAAGATACAGAAACCAAATAAAAAAATTGCAAAAGCTATCCAGGTGCCGACGTTAGTAGTGACCATAACCTTGTCTTAATAAAAACAGAACTGAAACATACGAAACAAATCCAAAGATACTTTGGATTTGTTTCCTATGTTTTCATTTTTAATTTATTAAATATATTAATTATTTTTCAAGATTCCCATAAGATGGAAAAATTAAAGAGTAAAGAAGTAAAGAGAGGATAACAAGAGGCAACTGGATAGTCAGAATAATATTAAAAACCAATGGAATATGATTAAAGAGTTGATTACAAATTCATGAAATCAATTATTGAAAAATGCAGAAAAAGAAAAAAGAAAACATTGGATAACAGATGAAATACTTGGCCTTATGGATGAAAGAAGAAAATATAAAAATGCTGTTAAAGAAGATGTGGCCAAATACAAATATCTTAAAAATCAAATTACAAGAAAATGTAGACAAGCCAAAAAAGAATACCTGGAAGAACAGTCTAATAACATAGATGAATTATTTAAAAAAGAAAACATTGAGAAAGCTTATAAAAAAATTAACAAATTGACTTTCATATTTAATACGAACAGCAGAAACAATGCCATCAAAGATGAAAATGGAAAATTACTAATAAAATCTGAGGATATATTAATGGAATGGAAGAATTATCTTGAAAATCTCTATAATGGCGACGAACTTGATGTTGACATCAGCATAGAAAATCAAAATGAAGATAATCTAGGACCCCCAATAATGCGAGAAGAATTTGATAAAGCACTGTCCGAAATGAATAAGGGAAAAAGTCCAGGTGTAGACAATGTTCCTATAGAACTGCTACAAAATCTTGGTGATGAGACAAAAACCTTACTAATTATCAATTAATAGCCCAAATCTATGATAGAGGAGAAATACCAAAGGAGTTTATGAAATCAACCATAATACCAATACCAAAAAAGAATAATGCAAACAAATGCAGCCAATTTAGAACAATAGTTTTAATCCCACATGTTAGCAAAATTCTGCTAAAAATTATTCAAAATAGAATTTATTCAAAAATAGATTGTCTATTGGATGAAGACCAATTTGGATTCAGAAAGAATAAAGGAACAAGAGAGGCACTCTGTTTAAGAACAATAATAGAGAGAAGATTAGACCTTAGTCAAAATACTTACATTTGCTTCTTTGAATTAGAGAAAGCGTTTGATAAAGTAAACCAGCAAATACTCCTAAATTGTCTAACTAATATCGGCATAGATTTGAGGGATAGGAAAATAATTTATCAAATTTACAAAAATCAAAATGGACGGATTAAAATCAATGATAAGGAGAAAATAATAAATATAAGGAGTGGAGTAAGACAAGGATGTATACTTTCACCACTTTTATTTAATTTATATATTGAAAAGGCCATTCAGGAAACTAAAGATAAAATAAATAGTGGCATAAAGATAAATGGTGAGCAAGTCACGTGTATAAGATTTGCTGATGACATAGCCCTTGTAGCAGAAAACAGAAGAACATTAAAAACAATGCTAGAATTACTAAATAATAACCTTGAAAAATATAAAATGAAAATCAACACAGATAAGACTAAAATCATTGTTACAGGCAAAATCCCTATAAATACACAGCATATAGACATCATCGGGGAACAAATAAAACAAGTGTAAAGCTTTAAATATTTAGGAAGCCTAATAACAGAAGATGGCAGAAGAAGAGAAGACATAAGATCAAGAATAAACAACGCAAAAGCCCAATTCTCTAAGATGAAAAGCATTTTAACAGGAAACCTCAACCTACAATTGAAAAAAAAAATTAGTAAAGACACTGATATGGAGCATTGCACTGTATGGATGTGAAACCTGGATTCTAGGCAGAGAAGATGTAAAAAGATTGGAGGCTTTTGAAATGTGGTGCTGGCGTCGCATGAACAAAATAAAATGGACAGAAAAAAAATCAAACCAACAAGTCCTGAGAGAGAGATAAACGAAACAAGAACTCTAATAAAATCGATCAAAATTAGAAGGGATAGGTGGTTTGGACACATATACTTCGACATGATGGACTTGTGAAAAGAATAACTGAAGGCAAAATAGAGGGGAAAAGAAGAAGAGGAAGACCAAGGAAAAGCTTTCTTGACCAAGTCAAAGACAGCACGGGTTTGAGGAGTTACCAGGAGGTTAAGAAGAAAGCCAGTGACAGAGTGGAATGGAGGAAATTGCTACTGAGCTACCAGTCCCAAGACTGATGCAACTGATGATGATGATGATGATGATGATTACGATACAATGACTTCCTCCTTATGTCTGAATTTATTCATGCAAGAAATTCACTGAAATAACATATTTTAAAGAATTATATTGTATTATCCATACAGGATCTGTAAGACCCGATTTTCTCGTTTTACAATTGTCCAGGGAGGTAAATGAACATCGCTTTCCAGAGGCAATTAGTCCAGAATTGATTGTGAGTGAATGCACCTACGAAAGGTGGCGCTACTTATAACATTCAATAATGCGACGTCATCACTGACACTTTGTCTAGTAAATTCATAGGTTCATACAACTCGTAAGGGAAGACGATCTTATGAATTTTGAGAAGAGTTAATGGATTTTTTTTTTTTTTTTTTTGAAAGCGCATGCAACATTCAGAAGCCCAAAATATTATTATCTACAATTTTTGAAGACAAGCGTATCATCTTATATCCAGACTACGAATAACGTTTAGCATATGATGCGAAGTCCTGTATTATGTATATTATTTTTTTTTAATTATTTATTATTTAATTTATATTTTACCGTAAGATTCCAATAATTCTATGGAAAATGACTGAATATTTATTTATATATTTAATTTTTCACCAATGATCATAAGTATATGTTGAATTTAATATTTGCAGTCATGTTCAGAGAATACACCAACATATTTTCCTGAACTCGAAGTCAGCGTTATTGTTAATCGGCCGTGAGATGCGGTGATTAATACCCTTGGAGGGTAATGGATGGCAATGCTGTAGCCAATGAAGTTCTAACTGACTGAGGCTCGGCTATTGTTACCCTCTTGCCATGATCAGAGCTTTAATAGCTCAATAACACCTTATCCCTACACTGTCCTCTACAGATAACGGGAAGATCTTGCTTCGTCTCTTTAAGCCAGTCCTTATATAAGGACTATATAGAACCATGGAAGTGGTATTATCTCGGGTAACGGATGCCAATTCTGTAGCCCAGTGTTTCCCCACGTTTTTTGGAGCATGCCCCGCGTCAAAGATTTTGATGCCCCTCTCTAGCATAATGTCAGCCAAGTTCTACGAAAGTATAATCTAATATAAATATGTACTTTAAATAAAAAAGTAACATACGTAAAACTTTCTAATTTGACTTTCTTCAATGAATATGAATTTTATATTATAAAACATAAATCGAACTGAACTCGGAAAATAAAATCCAATTTAATGCGATTCTTGAGCTTGATTTCTGCTGCAAAGAGTTTTTATTTGAGGTACTAATTTAGTCATTTTCAATCTCAAATCCACGTGGTTTGTGATATCCAGATGATTTCCTTTTTTTTTTTTTTTCAGTAGCAAGTCATTTAACTAAATATGACGACGAGAAGGGTAACAGTATTTTATTTATTTATTTATTTATTTATTTTTTGCAAAACTAGTTGAATTTCGGTATTTCGTTTCTGTCTCGTCAGAAAGCCATATCATTTTTATGTTAAATAAAGTTCTAATAGACTCCTCATTTTGCTTTTCTGAGAGTTCTTCTTGATACTGTGTTTATATTGACTGCTGTACTAGTGATGTCAGCTTTTTTTCTCGGAAAGTCAGGGTTGCAACATCGACAATTTATTGCCGACAATGGCGAGTTTTTTAGTATATCGGTGAGGAGGTGACGAATGCAACGTCATTTTCTAATTGTCCCCCAAAATATTCAAATTTTCCCCCTGTGGGGGTGTACGCCCCACGTTGGGAAGCATTGCAGTAACCAATGAAGTTTTAAATAAGGCTCGGCTATTGTTGTTACCCCGCCATGATCAGAGCTTATAGCTCAATAACACTCCATCCATACGTTTTCTTCAATCAGATGAAGGGATAAAGAGTCAAGAACTCAGTCCATCATATCCCCCCCCCCACCACCACCAAAAAAAATGTGCAAAGTGTAATGAATAGAAATTACCAAGTTTTTGGAATTTTGCTTCATAATACACGAGTTTAAACAAGCAAGGATTTTTACCAAATGACGTATTTCTTCAGCCACCGACTTCATTTTTTAACAGTTGAATGATCCAAACAGCGAACTAACTTGTAAGGATTATCAGCAGTAAGGATCATTCGTATTAATTCATGCTTCACTTGTCTTACTGCTATACAGCAGTGTTTGTTCATAGGCTTGGGTTGGAAGCACAGCCGATCGAATTAAAGCTAGGCTACGGCCGTTGTATTATATTAACTGCGTGTTCTTCTGGCTGTTTTTTCTAGGACAAAAACCTTGCTACATTCTTATGAGTCTGGATAATTCATTTCGGTTAAAAAGCCCTTATAAATCACAGGTTCTTTGAGTCTTAACGAATGCGGTCAAATATCTCTTTCTTTTCAAATAGTGCATATTTTTAAATATTTTAATTTATAATAATTTAGAATATTTTTCATTAGAATACATCCCATTGTCAAAATGGGATGTCAATCAGTATCATTCACCCTAGAAACAGGTGATGGATGCCACAGGGCAGACAGACGATGTTGCGGTTGTTTTATTTATACAGCTAAGTCAGCCGAACCCACAGCGTTGCCGAAAAGCTACCGTAACGTATATTGTTATACCCTTTGGATGGAAGGACTTAGATGGTTCTAATCCCATCTAGGAAGCAAAGATGTCTTATAACTGCGAGTACTTGTGTTCGCTTGTTGGAATCATGTTCTTGGACTGGATTATATTAACAAGAACGTCTATTCTTGTTTTCATCCAACAATGTGGCGGGTAATATCTCTTCGATGATTGGCTGTTTAAAATAATGCTAGCAAAATTTTCTATAAATGAACTATGCAGAAGATATTTTGAGAGTAAACTTGTTTGTATAATTTACATATAGGATAAAATATGAATATCATTTATTGTCAAATATAATATTCTATCTATTTTTAAAAATTTAGCTATTTTTTTCATTAGCAGGATGATTACATATATATATCTTAAAATACACCAATTTATTACTTGTACGTAAAAAAATGACTTCGGATATAGAATGCGTAGAAAGTTATATTAGTGTGTAACTTTTCTTTACTAAAGTTGTGCTTTGCGTCAGTTTCTCTTCTATCCTATGAGAGTATTTGTTAATAATAATAAAAAAGTAATAATAAGGTCCTAGCTATTTTTCTGTTCCACGGACTTGAGACTGTTTTCTGAGACTATATAATTTCACTCATGAAAATTATTTTTTTTGAAATATACTTAAATTTTAATATAAATATATATATATTTTTCAATAAATTAAATCGTCCCACTATAATTCTCCCACCTTCTTTATCTCGTTGTACTCATCGTTCATTTCAAGTTACGGATGATTTGAGACTTTTAATTCATTTCTCTCTCTTTCGGTCTCTCTCTCTCTCTTTTTTCCCTGAAAGTGCTCTCCTCAACGTAAGCTGAAAAACTCATTTCCTTGGAGGCATTCATGAAAATAAATATTTTCAATCTAATCCTCCTTTATTTCCTCATCCCAAAGGATCTTCTTTCTTTTCTTGTGGAGTGAAGTGTGCCGTCATTGGAGATAGCAGAAGAAGGAAGCTGAACTGTCTCCTCTATCAGTCACTCACACCGGAGACAAAGGAAAATGATGCGCTACGAAGAAGAAGAAGAAGAGGCGGGAGAAAGTGCGGTATTTTTCTCCCTCGGAGAACAACAACAACAAAAAAAAAAAAAAAAAAAAAAAGGAGAAAGATTGATGAGTACCTTGCCAGTCATCGAAGATATGTCTTAGCTTCTTAATCTGCTCTGCCTGCTGCTGTCGCCTTCATTTTTCTATCCCTCCCTATGTCTCTCTCTCTCTCTCTCTCTCTCTCTCTCTTTTCCTAGCTTCTCTTGTATATTCGGGAGGCACTGCGATAAGATAACGTTCGCTTCGGCCCTTCTCGTATGGTTCCTGACCTTCAGGCTATGCTTTCATCCTCTTGGTGTGTGTTTGAGAGTGACATACAGCCGAACTCCTCTGACGATGGCATCCGGAATAGTAAAGAGGGTAAAAATCAAAAGACTACGGATTAAAACAATGACACAGGAATGTAAGATGGTTTAAAAGGGGGGGGGGAAACGATAGAAGTAGTATGAGTAAACTGATAACCGAGCGTACACGAATAAATAAATGAATAAAAAAAAAAAAGAAAAATCCGTAACTTAGTCTCCGATGATATTTGATACATTGTTATGTACGTGAAATAGGCTTAATGGGAGTGCAAAAAAAGTTCTACTGCATTCTATACAGGATTAATGGTGCGATGAAATGCAATACATTGTTAGTCATGAGAAATAGGCTTCGTTTTATTTTTCGTTCTTCGTTGGTTCACTTGTTAGCTGCTTAATGATGTGAGAATTGCTTTCTTTGAAGTGTAACCTCATACTGCGAGATTTTAAATAGCTTACGGTCCAGTAGGGGGAGCGTGCAGTTTATTAGCCACCATTCAGGCGTATTAAATGCAAAGTTAAAAATGGGTATTAAAAATGATGACTCATACCATCAACAGCGCCATCTATCAAAGTATACAAATCCCAACTATCTTGTTAAAATATAAGAATTTTTTTAAAAGCAGATGCCAAAGACCAGAAAGAAAAGCAAGACTGCGAGCCATTCGGAAATTTACGAAGTCTGTAAAATAATTAAATAAATAAAGGACGAAAAATAATATTTTTAATAATTATATTCTTTTTTCTTTTATTTACTGTATCGAAAATAACTGCGTTATTTTAACTCCAGTGTTGTGATTTTCGATTCATTGAGTGTGTGGGGTGTTAATAAACATGTATGGAAACGACCTGAGACAATTATAAAGAATAGAATTATAAAAGAAAAGAAATGTTGACAGCTAACTCGGGTCCTGAGACAAACATATCTTCGGACCTTGTTATTAGTTATGATAATTCAATAATATTTAGTTAGAAAATAAAAAAATAATAATATTGTACTGTTATCGTGTCATTTGGCCAAAATGGTCCATTTTAAGTAAAAAAACAAAAACAAATTGGAATAAAATTAGGCCTCAGAAGAGTTATAACAATAACAATCTAATAGGTTTTTCGAAACGCACCTAAATCATAAATATTAGCTCAACTTAACCTATATAACAATTTAGTTTTAAAATAAAAACCGTTAAAAATAAACAAACTCGGTTATTTGTAATTTTTTCCCCTTTTTTGTCTTTAAAAATGGTCTAAGACTTACAACCTGCCATAATAATAATAAAATAGCAAATGGTTGGCTGCGAGTGATTAGCGTATCCGCTCTCCAGCCAAAAGGCTGCGAGTTCGAATCCCGCCCCTGGGCATGGATGTTTGTGCTTTCTGTGAAAAAACTAGTGGTGGTAGTCGGCGGTAGATGGCGTTGGTGTTAGATGATGACGGTTGGTGGTGTAGTGAGACGAAGAGCTGTAGAGGTGATACCCTCCCTCGATGAGTCTTTGGACTCCCTGGAGGTGTGATATAATAATAATAATATCTCTACAACATGCCGTTCACTAAATATAATGTAAAATGTGGCGATGTATAAAAATTTAATTCAGTAAGGCATCAGTTTTCAAATAAAAACTGCCATCCATCCACGAAAAGTCGTTGAAATTATAATGTTGGTACTTAAGTGTGAGCTGAACGTTACATCAGTAGGCAGTCCTGATGCAGACCAAACAATGGTTAGATTTATGCCACTTCAGTCCTTCTCTAAGAAAATCGGTGGTGTCACACCGGACGATAAAAATAATCTACCAATTCGATTTATCAATTCGAGAAAAAAAAAAATTCGATTTACAAAAAAAGTAATGAAAAGAGATTAAATTGTAATTTAAAATGTTGTCGATTCACAAAATTATAATTTTAAAAAGTCGTTTTCATTTTATTTATTTATTTTTTATTTTTTGTAAGAGACAGAAAGTTGAACTCAAGCTCTGCAATTGTTGTTAATAATTGACTGTTGATCCTTCTTACCAAGTATTTTTCAACCAATTTGGAAATATTTAGGACTAATATTCCATAAAAAAAAAAAATAGATAAATAAAAAGTTGTTTACTTATTTCACTCGAAGTGGAGACACCGCGGGGTTTTTGTTGGCCATCTGACCCCCCTCGTAAGGCTTTTCTTCCACTTGAAACGACGAGTACCTTCTCTGTACACAATTAACGACCGCCCACGATGCGGCACTTTTACCCAAATCACAGACAGTTTGTGGCTAAGTATATCGCAACGCATTCTGGGATGCAGTTATGACCAATATAAGTATACGGAAATACCCATTAGGCGTTGTTGACATGAGCAGCAACAGTTTCTCGTTTTCTCTCTCTCTACGGGATTTATACAACAAGTTCCGCAAGTATGGAGCAGGGGCCCTCTTTTTTTTTTTTTTTTTCTGTGTTCGTAGTTATTGCCCCGTCTACACGACTCCGTCGCATCCGTACATCATTGTGTCATTAGCACTCTGTCCGAACGCGTGCAAACAGACATGGGCTTACAGGCGAGTCTGATCAATAGATGACAGGACCGTTGTGAGCCATGATAAATGGGACACTTAGGGATGACTATTGGTGGCATTAGACTCATATAAATCTTCACAAGAGCCACAGAAACACTAAGATGATGGGAGGCTAAACGCACATCTTGCATCTCCTATCTGTCGCCAAGAGATGCTTGGAGGCAGAACGCTTCCGGTGTGGGCTCTACAGTTTCAGCTGGACTTCAAGTACATCCGTCTGCTTCGAGTGACATTAGCGAAGCACAACTGGAATCGATAGCACTGCCAGCAGTTCTGTTTTTACAGTTAAATATATCTCTCATTGTCCACTACACCCGGGCCCATCATAGTGCTACTAAATTAAACGCCACTAGTGCATGCCAAAAATTATGGCAAAACTTTTCAGCCTTTCAAAGTAGTCAACTCCCGATGGTATTTCTCCCCGCTAACCCCTGCTTCTGAATACTATTTTTATCTACGAAAGAATTTATGGCGTTACTATCTAAAGCTCATCAATCCAGTAATGGTAGATATGCCATTGATAATATGTATATACAAGACACATGCGGTTTTTAAGCTTGTAGATAAGCCTATTTTTAGTCATTTCCGAACACATTTCGATCTTTTACTAAAACAATGTGGATGTAGAAATTCTTGATCTACTCAATAATGGGAATCTGTTCTAAATTCTTTGTGTATGCACTCTTAAAAAGACCCTTCTCCGCCAGATTTCTATAAGATGAATGGGAAGTCCAACTTATTGATTTCTTTCGTAGCCCTCTCTCTCTCTCTCTCTCTCTCGCTTTCGTATAACTGTAGTAGATTATTTCAAATGCACCCCTCGACCATCAAACGATATACATTTATGCCAAAAAAAAAAAAAAAAAAAAATACCATCCTCCAATCGCGTCCCATTTTCATGTATTGATCAATGGCCATGAGTTGATTGACGCTTTTAGGTAGCATCAGGTTTACCACAGAGTGGGCCATTACCCTATCTGGTTAGATCGATTTCATCTATCCCAACACCTCGCTTCAATAATATTATGCATTACAGAGAATTTAACGAGCTAATAGCAGTCCATAGCAATTCCATATCTATTATGGACTGCCAGACCACACTGTCAGCCTATAAAACCATAATCTTGGATTACGTTTATCGTTCAGAATAAATTAATTCATTATTTAACACCATTGCTGTTATCCATTCCATTTTAGGTCATAAGATGACAATGTTTTAGTGCTGTAGATCATTAGGATTACAGTACCAATCTGAATTTAATTCGAAGTTGTACATCCTCAAGTAAATCGATGCGATATTTTTTTAATGATGATATTATCTATTAATTAGTAAATTAAACAGCTAAATACCACTAGGATCGTTTTATTGGTGCGTATATAAATCACTCCACTCTCTGGGTTAGAGTTATGCAATTTGGAATTAATATTTTTAGTCGAATCGACTAAAATGTCCAGCCATCTCTCAGTTGTGTTTTAGTAAATGAAGGAATCCATTTCGATATTTGTTTACTCGTATTATAAACATTCTTTGCTCGATAAATATTCAAAATCCAGATCATTTCGAAGCCCATTTTGTATACTTTCTATCGATGTGTCACGATGATCAAATATCGCCATGAAAACTAAATTAAAATCTGTGTGTGTGTGTGTGTGTATGCGCTTGACATGGGTGGGAGTGCGGCTACTTGAAATGGTTCGGTGAAGACAAATCACTCAAGAAAGAGACTGCGTTGTTGCCATTCGAAACTAGTAGGTGGGGGGAATGTTTTCGGGTACAGTTAATCTTCTGCCCAGCTAACTGGCTCCATCTCTTGGTTACCCCATGGTTTCCATGACAACCATTTCATCCGATGGAAGGCGCAGGAGTGTCCACGAAAACCTCCCGGAAAAAAAAAAAAAAAGAAGATACACTTGACCGCACGAACATCGCGTTCACCCTTTACAGGATTCTGCTTTCGTCTTCCGCTCCGTAAGCAGGAAAGCGGAAACAGCTTGATATCTACAAAAGGAAAACGTGTTCTTTTTGGCGTAACGAAGTGCACGAGTAGTTCCTTCAAGAACGGACTGTTTACCTCAAAGTTGTATTCCGAGGATTGCTTCATCCTCCCCCCCCCCCCGCCCCCTCTCGCTTGGCTTATGGCGGAACTTCAGAGACATGACTCGGAGTTTGGCTTCGTTCCGGGACGCTAAGAATGTAGCTAAAATAAAGCCCCCCCCCATTCTACAATTTCGTGTCGCATGAATAAATGTAGCATAAATTCTATTCGTTTTTTTTTTTTTTTTTTTTTTTTTTTTTTTTTTTTTTTTACCTGTCATTGGACTGACGTATTCATAGTTCTCGGAGGCAACAGGGTGTGAGCAAATGTCTGATATGTTTACTATCTTTGCAAAGTCGTTTATACAACAAATACTAGATGTGTTTTCTTATTATGGAAGCCTACTCTTATTCTGTAAGACATTATTGGACGAGCTCAACTTTGTTCTATTTAGAACGAATACTTACAAAAGTAAAAATTATTTTTTTATCACTCAAATTAATCTTCTTTCGGCTGTTTAGGGCAGCTATATACATTCAAAACATATTAGTTGTATTCGAAGTGTCTTTCTCTTTCCATTGTAAGTCACAGTTGCTAAGGCAATTGCAAATTAGGGCAAACAGCAAAACATATCGGCAAGTACCACAAGAGGGCGACACTTGAGGATATGTTTTCCTATGTTCATGTATCTGTTTACGATTTCTAAGCTATGTTGTTGTTGTTGTT